>NC_041217.1:135492273-135497874 GCF_002837175.3 Physeter macrocephalus
TAGTTGCGGCGAGCGGGGGCTACTCTTCGTTGCGGTGCGCGGGCTTCTCATGGAGGAGCACGGGCTCTAGGCGCGTGGGCTTCCGTAGTTGTGGCACGCGGGCTCAGTAGTTGTGGCACGCGGGCTCAGTACAGAGACCAGGATCCAGCTCTACAGAGGAAGAACTTACAAGAGGTTGGTGGAGTCATGGTCTCAGCAATATGGCTTAGTTCACAGCAGGTCCTGTCTCCTAGAAGACACTCCTGGAGTCAGAGAAGGAGCGCTGGGTTCAAGCAGTAAAACCACAATTTCAGTGTTGCCCTGTCACTGAAAGCTTCACGGGGTTGGCACGTCACTTCACTTTTCTGGGTCCTCAGTGTCCTCAACTTTAAAATGGAGCTAATAGTATCTATTCCATACAGTTGTTTTCAGGATGAAATAGTAAGCGATTTATTGAAAGTTCTTTGCATATTGTAAAGCTGTGGTCTTGTCTGCTAGGCCGTGAGCTTCTTGAGGGCAGGGGCTTTGATGTGATGCATCTCTGTGCCCCAGTGCCAGGCACATGGAAAATACTAGATGAGGTTTTGTTGAATAAATAAATGAATGAATCAAAGGGTGACTGAATGAATGAATGGATAGGGAAAGTCTGACCGCTAGGTTGCCTAAGCAGGAAATGACAGAGAGGCTTAGAATAGCCTTGCTGGGGTGAGTTGCCATACACATTGCTTTTCCCTCCTCCATGGAAACTTCCTTGAGGTGGGGACTGTTCCCTAACTCTCCCCACCACTCCTGACTCAGTGCCTTGAGCACCTGAGTCAGTGCTTAAAAAACACTTAGGAGGGACTTCCCTGGTGGTCCAGTGGTAAAGAATCCACTTTATAATGCAGGGGACGTGGGTTCGATCCCTGGTCAGGGAACTAAGATCCCACGTGCCATGGGCCAACTAAGCCTGTGCGTGCCACAAGTGCTGAGCTGGCGCGCCTCAACTAGAGCCCGCCTGCCGCAAACTACAGAGCCCAAGAATGCAGGGGACGTGGGTTCGATCCCTGGTCAGGGAACTAAGATCCCACGTGCCATGGGACAACTAAGCCTGTGCGTGCCACAAGTGCTGAGCTGGCGCGCCTCAACTAGAGCCCGCCTGCCGCAAACTACAGAGCCCAAGCGTTCTGGAACCTACGCCACAACTACAGAGCCCACACACCCTAGAGCCTGCGTGCCACAACTAGAGAAGAGGAAACCCACATGCCACAACTAAAGAGAAGCCCGCACACCGCCATGAAGAGTCCCCGCGCTGCAATGAAAGATCCCACATGCCTCAAGGAAGATCCTGCGTGCGGCAACTAAGACCCAACGCAGCCAAAAATAAAATAAATAAAATTTTGAATAAATCTTAAAAAAAAAGAAACAGAAACAACAACAACAAAAAAACACTTAGGAGCTTGAGGTGAATTTGTTGACTGCGTTACGATTTTCCAGTGGTTTGAGGTAGGTGTATACCATCACCCCCATTTTATAAATGAAGAAACTGAGTGTCAGAGATGTTTTGAACTGTCCAAGTTTGCATGGCTGGCAAGGGACCAGTCCAGGACTAGAACCCAAGACTTCTCACTCTTAATCCAATGCTTTTTTCCATCAGAGAATTTGTCTCCTTGTCTCCTGGCCTCCCCTGTCAGCAGTGTTTCTGAAAAGAAATGGTGTGTGCACACACCCAGCAAGTACATGGGGGGCCCTAAAGCAATGGCAGCCTTATGTTAATGAGAGGGAGAGAACCCCAGCAAAGAAGAGCCTTCTGATGGGTGTTGATGAATGTTTACAGATGGGGTCTTGCTTTGAACAGAAGGAGACCTAATTTTAAAATGTATTCAATTATTGTCAAGCCTAGGGGGCATTTAGAAATGACCATTGCTAACCACCCAGACTAGGAATATTCCATGACCTTGAGACCCTGCCCTCTGCAGCAGACATCTTTTCCAGTGCTTGATCTCACGCAGGAGTGCCAACGTGCAAAATTTATGGAGTCCTCAGAGTTTCTGTGGTTGCAAATCACAAGACTTTATCAAACAGAAAGAGAAGCTTGCCTTGGAGGGTGAGAACATACTTTTCAGACATAGCGATGGGAATGCAAACAGGCCAATTCAATTCCTTTTGGGGTCATGGTTTGTAGCTTTATTGAATGTGTGACATTCCCTTTTGAAAGTCCATGGGATGTTTTCACTTCAGAGAATAGTTTCCACATCCCGTTCGACACCAAGAAATGGGTAATTATTATATCACTTGGTGGTTATTTATCACAGTTTGAATGGAAATAAATTGCTTCAAAGTGAAATCACACTACATGGTTACCTGTCTGCCCTATTAATCTTTCGTTTAATTTTCTTTATTTTAATGTGCATACCAGTGTTTGTAACCTGCCTCGTCTGTCTCCCTCGTAATTCCCTTCAACAGATTTAAATATGTTAAGAGAAACTAAATGAATAGGTTAAAGGAAGCCTCGGGATTTGGGAAACGGGGGTTTAGCTGAGAGCAGTAATTTATTTCTGAATTGGCTCTCCCTTCTCATGGAACAGGAGCATGCTGGAAATCAAAAATTGGTAAAACACATGGATATTCCTGCAAGAGACCAGCTAGTTAGAGCGCAAGTGGTGATGGGTCCGTCGCTATCCACAATGCCCCCTTTGGCAATTTTCCCAGTGATTTCATTTCAACTAACAAAATCCACAAAATAGCACTGCCTCTCTCTCATTTTAAAAACGTGAAATCAGTCTTTCCGAGCTTCTTTGTTTCTGCCCTAGTCATCTAAACTCTGAAAAGGTAGATGAAAGGGCTTGTTCACTTTAATTTGACAGATATATACTGAGGGCCCACTGTGTGCTAGATATTGGTCTACGGAGGTCTTTTCTCTGAGGGGTGACCGTCCGGTGAGGGAGACTTCTCTGTTGTATTTCCCTTTCTGTGCCTAGCGCACTGACGTACAGGTATGATGAGGTAAATACTGTTTTCTTAGCGATCGTTGGAGGATACTTTTTAGGGAGAGGTTTGCAGCATTGGGACTATTTCTAGATAAGACTTCTTGAAACAGAAGCTGATCCTTCAGAGGGTCTGAAGGTGAGACGTACCAGACATGGGATGTGGGAAGGGGATTTGTTGTTGCTCTGAAATGGGAGGAAAAGTGAGAGGGTGAAGGAGCCCAGACGTGAGCCCCAGCCTGAAAATGCACAGCCTGGTTACTAGGACTCAATTTGACAATGAGTGGTGCCATCGGAAAAATGGACCAAGGGGCTGGTTCAGGGAAGACCAGGGACAGAGGTGTAGGTTGGGAAGCCTGAGGCAGGACCCAAACTAGGTCAAGGTAGGTGAGGTGCTAGCCTCCAGGGCAAAGTTTAAGAAAGCACCGAGAACTCAGTCATCAAGATAAGTAATATTCGAATGCCATAATTTAAAAAATCACAACGAATGCCAGAAGTTCCATGATGAGCACATTATCAAAAATTGAAATGGTGACAAGATCAGTAACCGGGGTGGTGTGGAGCCATATTGGAGCCTGAGGCAAAATAAAACCTTTGGTAATACTGAGCCTGTCTTTAAACATTTCAATATTTCGACACTTATTTAAATTATTTTGCAAGTAGTTTTATTGGACCACTGCCGCACCCATTTGTGAACATATTGTATGGCTGACCTCAAGCCATAACACAAAGTTTGACTAGTTGCAACAGAGACTGTATGGCCCACATAGCCTAAAATATTATTGACACTCAGGCCCTTTCCAGAAAGGGCCTACCACCTCCTAGACTAGGTGATCCCTGGGTTCCCTTCCGGTTCTGGTATTTGCAGACTATGTTTTTGGTTGACTTAATTCGTTACTTTTGATGCACGATGGACCCTAGCCTTTGAGGATATTTCATTTGATGTTTTGTAGACATTGTGTTTTGTATTACATTAGGTAAGCTTTAACAGAAGGCTTACAGTGTATCAGGTACCACACACGGTCTTGAGTGATAGCTTGGTGCTGTTCAGGGTATCTCCCCTTTCCTCTTATTAGATCGTAGGCTGCTTGAGGATCCTTGGGGGTGTTCAATAAGTGTTTCCTGAATTTACCAGATTGATTACCAGTGGTTATCAGCCCCGGTCAGTCCTGTCCCTCTAGGAGGCAACTAGAAATGTAGAGGGTGGTTTTAGTGGTGTTTACAGTGGCTTCAAGTTGCTACTGGAGTATAGTCGGTCAAGGTGGGATGCTGAACACCCCGTAATCTGCAGAATGTTTCATCCAAGAAAGAAGAATTGTCCCTCCCCAGATGGCAGTAGAGCCTCTGAAAAACACTGAGCAACCCTCTGTTCCTGCAGGTAAGTTCTGTCCTTTGCCTCCATCTATTGTCCATTTTCGCATCCTTTTCCTGAGGTTACAGTAGAATTCTGTTTTTTGTGTAATGTTTTACCACTTTAATGGAAATGCTGGTTTCAGGAGATATGAAAATGATTGGTTGAAAGGCTTTGAATGATGCTTACCAGGCTTTTCGGTTATTTTTTTATTGAGTTGTATGTATGCTAATTCATTAAATTCATTAAAGGAGAAAAGAACTCTTTGGGAATACGCACAGCTTGCTATTTCCTATTGTTATTCACAAAACATAGATTTTTCTCGTCCCAGTAAAAAAAAATAAAGTCATTTTGGTAAATTGACATCTCCCGTGTTTCAGGAAAAGTCCTCTTAAAGAGTGTCCTTCTCTAAGATCTTGCTTTAAAAATAGGATTTGACCATCTCTGGATTAGAGAACGTGGAGCAAGGAGAAGGCATCTCATCCGTGGTTCTAGGACTTTGGGGAAGACAGCAGGTTGGTTCCTGATACCCCCGCCCTGGCAGGCAGCGTCACTCGGAAGCCACCTCCCCTGTAGAGAGTCAAGCGCTTTCTGGGGTCCAGCTTGGTCACACTCTCTTCTTTCTCCTTCTTTATGTTCTCTTTCCTCTCTCCATCAAACTATCCCTTCCCTTCCTTGGTCCTGTTCAAACACACACCAGTGCATCGTGTGCACCATTGTGGGAGGCAGAAAGAGTTGTGGGTAAAAATGAAGCTGATAACGGGTTGGATTGCAGCTCTACAGACAATTAGCTGTGTAGCTTTGGGGAAGTGACTTAACCTTTCTGTGCCTCAATATCCTCATCTCTAAACTGGGGATTAAATAAGTTAATACAGTAAAAAAAAAACAAAAAACAACAAACACTCAGAAGAGCATCTGTCAACCAGTAGGTATGGCGTGAATATCTGCCATTGCTGTGTGGAAAGGCCTGTGGTAGGTGTGATGGGGATGTGCGTCAGAGGGGATTGAACCTCAGGGGCCAGGTGGCCCAGATGTCTGGAGCACGGAGAAACCAACTCTCAGCCACTGTGAAGTAGACGGCTGAGGGGCGGGGCTTTTGACCTCCAGCTCCCCTTTTTTTTTTTTAACATCTTTATTGGAGTATAATTGCTTTACAATGTTGTGTTAGTTTCTGCTGTATAACAGAGTGAATCAGCTATATGCATACGTATATCTCCATATCCTCTCCCTCTTGCGTCTCCCTCCCACCCTCCCTATCCCACCCCTCTAGGTGGTCACAAAGCACCGAGCTGATCTCCCTGTGCT
>NC_041217.1:135498022-135548017 GCF_002837175.3 Physeter macrocephalus
ATTCCATATATATGTGTTAGCGTATGGTATTTGTTTTTCTCCTTCTGACTTACTTCACTCTGTATGACAGACTCCAGGTCTATCCACCTCATTACAAATAACTCAGTTTCATTTCTTTTTATGGCTGAGTAATATTCCATTGTATATATGTGCCACATCTTCTTTATCCATTCATCTGTTGATGGACAGTTAGGTTGCTTCCATGTCCTTGCTATTGTAAATAGAGCTGCAATGAACATTTTGGTACATGACTGTTTTTGAATTATGGTTTTCTCAGGGTATATGCCCAGTAGTGGGATTGCGGGGTCGTATGGTAGTTCTATTTGTAGTTTTTTAAGGAACCTCCGTACTGTTCTCCATAGTGGCTGTATCATTTACATTCGCACCAACAGTGCAGGAGGGTTCCCTTTTCTCCACACCCTCTCCAACGTTTATTGTTTCTAGATTGTTTGATGATGGCCCTTCTGACCTGTGTGAGGTGAGATCTCATTACAGTGTGGTACTGGCACAAAAACAGCTCCCCTTTTGAATGCCCTTTGTGTTTACTCTTCTGTTTGGGATTCTGGTGGCGGGGGGGAATGTTTCTATAATTAAAAAAAAAGTTTAGTTCATTGATCTCTTTATATCCACTATATTTACAGATAGAGAAAATAAATCGCACAGAAGGGAAGTGACTTGCCTTTAGCCGTCTGTCAAGTTAGTGATAGGTTAGGGTTAGAAACCAATCAATTAACAAATATTTGTTAATACTTCGTGCGTGCCAGGTACTGTCCTGGGCCTTAAGTTCAAAACATTGTGTAGGATTCTCTGGGGTTTTTTTCATCGAGCAGGCCCCCTCACCCACTATCCAGCCAGCCCCCCTTAAGCCCCTCCCCTGGCACCCCCATATTGTTCTCACTCTCTGTCCTGAGCTGTGCACCTCGCTTCATCCTGGATGCCTCTTCCCATGCCATTGCGATCCCCTTAGCCACTGACCTGATGACTGGTTTTCCTTTCTGCAGCCTCACATCGATCCAGCACTATTGTGTCCCCTACTCTGATCTCTGGTTTCCCTCCTTGACATCCATCTTTTCTCCCCTTTGATGTTATTGTTGTGATACCCTGGGTAAAGACCTTACCTCAGTCTTTTGGCCCTTGGGACCCTTGACTTCAAGGTCAGGAATCACACCAAATTCATTCATTCATTCAGTGAATATTTATTGTGCACCTACTTTGTGCCAGGCTTGTTCTAGGTATGTGGGATATAGCAGTGAACCAAACAAAAAGAAATCCCTGCCTTCATTGGAGCTTACATCCTCATGGATGGTGACATTCAGTAATCAAAACTTTCTCTAAGTTCTCTCTGCATCAGTTTCCTTATATGTGAAATGGGGATAATAATAGTTCCTACCCCATAAAGTTGTTTGGAGGTTTAAATTAGTTGTTATGTGTAGAGCTAACAAGAGACAAATAAATAATAAATTGGTAAAACATATAGTATGATAGATAGTTACGCTAGGGAGGTGGAAACCAATTTGGTGGTTCCTCAAAAAGTTAATAGAATTACCATATGAGCAAGCAATTTCAATTCTAGGTATATTCACAAAAGAATTGAAAGCTAGAACTCAAACAGACACTTGTATACACATGTTCATAACAGTATTCTTCACGATAGCCAAAAGGTTGAAACAAGGCAAATGTCCATTGAAAGATGAATAGTTAAACAAAATGTGGTTTATACACACACACACACACACACACACACACACACACACACACACACACAAATATTTTTCAACTTTAACAAGGAATGAAATTCTGACATGTGCTACACTGCGGTTGAACCTTGAAGACGTTATGCTAGGTGAAATAAATCTCACTCCAAAGGACAAATATTGTACGATACCGCTTGTATGAGGTAGCTAGAATAGGCAAATTCATAGAGACAGAAAGTAGAATGGTGGCTGCCAGGGGTCAAGGAGGGAGGGAGTGGGGAGTTATTGTCTAATGGGTACAGACTTTCTGTTTGGGATGACGGAAAATTTCTAGAAATGGATAGTGGTGATGGTTTCTCAACACTGTACATGTACTTAAAGCCACTGAATTGTATACTTAAAAGAGGTTAATGTGGTAAGTTTTATGTGAAGGGTATTTTACCACAGTAAAAAAATGTCCAAAAAAATGCTACGGAGGAAAATAAAGCTTGAAAGGAAGGTAGTGTTGGGGTGATGGTGAAGAGGTTAATTTTAAAAGGGAGAAATTGCTGAGGAGATGACACTTAAGCAAAGACTGGAAGAAGTAAGCCATGTGACTCTCTGGGGGGAGCATGTCCCCAGGCGAGGGACCATCCCCCCCACCTCCCCGATGCAGAGGTGGTGTCTTAAGACAAACCAGCATGGCCTGGGTGTGAGTCCTAGTTCCACGTTTATTTTCTGCATGACCTTATACAACAATCTTAGTTTTTTGTGTGCCTCAAGTTTCTGGGTTTTATAAAGGGTATAGTAATACCTACCTCAGTCAGTACTGTATTCAGTGAAATAGTGCACAAGAGATTCCTCAGCACAGTGCCTGGTACCTGGCTGGTCTTTAACAGCTGCCTGAGTCAGCTGGTCCCGTTTATGGCCAGCATCTGCTCTGATATGTTAGTTGGTACCTGTGCTGTATGGGTTATTAAGTATTTTGCTATCACCCCTGCCTGGCACATAGTAAATGCTGAATAAATCATAGTTTTTTCCCTGGTTCCTTGATTTTGATTCAGGCAGAGTTAAAAGGCTAGAAAGGACTTAACACAGTACTTGTTCCATTGATGGTAATCAATAAATGTTCGTTTTCTTCATGCAGTCCATTGGTCATTCTTTTGTTCCTCAGAAATAAATAAGACACCGTCCCTGTTTTCAAGATGCTCATTATTTTACTGTTGGGAAATCTAGTAAAACGTGCAGGGAAGGGTTTAGACCATCCCTGGGGATTCAGGGAGGGAGGAGATGTGGCCTGGAGTCCCTGGAGGTGTGACTCCAGGTGAGCCTCCCAGCCTGGCTGGGATCGATCAGGGAAGGGAAGAAGCACAGGTACAGTGGTGGGACGATGCTCCTTGGTCAGCAAGGGTGAGCACAGCTCACCTGTGGACAAGCACTGCTCAGGTGGGATTTTATCAGCCTTAGAGATGTTGTCCTAGCACGTCAGGAAATACCCATTTCTGAGGGGCCCATGTAGGACTTGTTCTGGGTCTCTTCCATTTGCCCCTCCCTAGCCTCTTTCCTTCCTTCCCCACCCTGCTCTGTGCCTCGGGAGGCTGTCCTGTATGGACCACATCAACCAGATTCCTTGCCCTCTGTATTCGTTTGCTGGGGCTGCCATGGCAAAGCACCGCAGACTGGTGGCTTCAACAACAGAAGTTTATTTTCTCATAATTCTGAAGGCCAGAAATCCAAGATCAAGGTGTCAGCAGGGTTGGTTTCTTCTGAGGCCCTTCTTTCCTTGGTTTGTAGGTGGCCGTCTTCTCCACATCCTCTGTACATGTCTGTGTCCAAATTTCCTGTTTTGATAAAGACATCAGTCGCATGGGATTTGGGCGGACCCTAATGATCTCATTTTAATTTACTTGCCTCTTTAAAGACTCAATCTCCGTATACAGATACATTCTGCAATACTAGGGGTAAGACTTCAACGTGTGGACTTTCAGGGAACACAGTTCAGCCCGTAACACCCTGTGACTTCTGGTTGGGTTTAGCCAACGGGGAGCAACAGCAGGATGTAGGGAGTGGAGGGGAGTGAGTTGGGGTATTTATTCTCCTAGTTGTTGCCCTGTGGTGTCACTGAGGACAAACGTCCCAGATCCTGTCTGGCAGCCCTCTCCACAGTCCCCCTGCTGTCTCTCCAGGGTCTGGTGACCACTCTTTCCCCTGCTCCTTCAGAATGCGGATGATGATGGAGCCGGTACTACATCCCCGTGATTTCCCTCTACCCACCGTACACCTTTATAAGCAGGCCTTTTATTAAACTCTCCTCCAGTTGCTGAATTTGAGTGTGTCATCTCATCATTGCCAGCTGAGGCCCTGACTGTGGGGGAAGGGTGGGAGGGTGCAGGGAGGAAGGAGTTCACGCTATTGCTTATGATGAACTTCGCCAGCAAAGGAGATGCCCTCTGTGTACTCTTTTTATTTTTTAATGTATTTTTTATTTTTGGCTACATTGGGTCTTTGTTGCTGTGCACAGGCTTTCTCTAGTTGCGGCGAGCGGGGGCTGCTCTTCGTTGCAGTGCGCGGGCTTCTCATCGCGGTGGCTTCTCTTGTTGCAGAGCACGGGCTCTAGGTGCGCGGGCTTCAGTAGTTGTGGTGCACGGGCTCCGCGTCCCCTGCATTGGCAGGCGGATTCTTAACCACTGCACCACCAAGGAGGCCCTATGTACTCTTGTAGACCTTGATCTCTCCGTGGTTTTTTTTGTGCCATCCTCTACTGCTTGCTTTGCCCACTTAAATTGGAGGCAGCATGGAGCAGTGGAAGGAGAAGATGAATTTGAGCAGCAAAGTCTGGACTCAAAGGTGGCTCCTTCACCTCCCATGGTATGATGGTGGGCAGGTTTCTTTATCTCTCTGATCCTTTCATTTCCAGAATTGTAAACTGTAAAAGAAGCCTCAAACATTTTGTTGTGAGGGCTTGATTATATGACATTAAGTAAGAGAGCAGATGTTCAGTAAATGTTTCATCTTCTTTCCTCAATAGAAAGAGTCCTTGGTATAGTCTCATTTTGGAAACACCTGCGGGAATCCTAACTGAGCAGAAGCAGGAAGAAAAGAGAGCCAGGGCTTCCCTGGTGGCGCAGTGGTTGAGGGTCCACCTGCCGATGCAGGGCTGCACGCAGGTTCGTGCCCCGGTCCGGGAAGATCCCACATGCCGCGGAGCGGCTGGGCCCGTGAGCCATGGCCTCTGGGCCTGCGCGTCCAGAGCCTGTGCTCCGCAACGGGAGAGGCCACAGCAGTGAGAGGGCCGCGTACCGCAAAAACAAAAAAGAAAAGAGAGCCAGAGTCAGGGGTGGGGGACCAGATGGGTCACACAGAGGCCCCTGACTAGGTGGCTTCCACTCTTCTCTGTTCCCCACCCTGTTTCCCCATCTGTACGGTAGAGGCAGTGGTAGCATCCTGCTCTCCTCCCATTAGGGCCATTGGGGTGCAGACACTGGCTCCCTCTCCAGCCTCATCTGGTGCCTCCTCCCCTCCCCCTCTGGCTTCTTAGAGTTCCTTCCATGCTTCATGCTCTTCTTTGGCTTGAGGCCTCTACCCTCAGCTTCCTTCTGCCTGGGAGACCCCTATCTCTCTCAACCTGATGATCTCCTGCTTATCCCGGGGAACTCAGTGCCCATAGTTTTTCTCCAGGGAAAGCTCCCTGACACCCCTCTCCTTCACTACAAGGATCAGCCCCCCACTATGTGTTTTCAAACCTCCTGGAACATCTCCTTCATATCATTATTAGTAAAATGGATGGTTTACCTCTGTGTTTCCCATTACGGGGAAGCTCCGTGAGAGCAGGGGTTGTGTCTTTCTTCTGACAGTCGTGATAACTGATAAGAGCAGACTGCCTGGGTGTCTGTTTAGCTCCATCACTTGCCAGCTGTGTGGCCATGTTACTCTCTGTGCCTCAGTTTCCTCACTTGTAAAATGGGGATATGAATAGTACCTATCTCACAGGGTCGTCGTGAATATTAAATGTTTGTAAATGTGAAGTGCTCATCACAGGGCCTAGCATGTAAATGTTAGCAATTGCTGCTGAATTCTCAGCTGGTCACATCCAAATATCTGTACAATGAAAAGAGGTTAAGAGTGAATTTGGGGACAGGGCTAAGGTGAGGCCTGCCCTTTCCCTTTGGGGTGGTCTCTGTAGTTTGACAGATAGATTTGCAGGACAAGGGAGGCTTCTTGGCAAAACACTTAGGCTAGGGGATGTGCCCTTCACCATCCCATAAGCAATGGGGTCTCGGGGTGAGCAGCCTCGCCCGTCCCTCCTGGTGGGAGTGCCAGTAGATATTAGGAGAGTGGGCAGTTAGCCTGCTTTTGAATGCAGCCTTAGACTTCTCCACGTCGGGTACAAGGCGGCCTTGAAGAAGAGGTAGCAGAGATGTTTGGGGGATTTGCCTTCAAGATGTTGGTAACTTGGGGAATGTTTGGATACCACAGATTCTTTTTTTTTGTTTTGATACTGCCTTCACGTGGTGACTAGAAATCAGGAGTCCTAATTTCTGGGTGTGTATCCTGGCAGAAGTTGCCCAACCCTCTCAATTTGTGGTTTCCTCGTTCATTAAGTAGGGAAAATAACACAGTATCACTGTCTTATTGATTACTTTTATCCAGGGTCTAATGACCTCATTAACAGATATGTAAATAAGTGCATAAGCATGCATGTGCATACACACACACATACACGCGTGTGCACGGTTCTCACACCATGGCTGAAATAGCTATCACAAAGCACATTCATTAAATCTCATCTTCATTACTTAGAGAAATCTCTAAGGCTGTTAGATTATAATCAATTTGCACCTCCTTTACAAACAATTATAATAATCCTTATTATCGGGTTTCTGGGTTTGAAACAAATTAAAAATTGGTAGGCATGGTGGACCAAAAGGTGGCGAAAGAAAAGGGATGATACTGCCATGAACAGGGACACCGGTCACACAGCAGTGACATTAATTTTTAAATCCTGGTAATTTGGGGTCATTATCTTCAAGGGCAAACACTCTTCAAAATCTCTTTGATGTTATCATTGTTTTTTAAAGCAATAGCATTTTTAAACCAGAAGGACCCAAATGATGCTCTAGTCCAAAGCCCTTATTTTCTGGTGAGACATTTAAGGTAATAAAAACACAAAACTAGACTGCACCTGAGTCAGGGGGAGAGCCCCCAATCCCCTGTTCTTCTAACTGTATTATTTTGCTCCTCGTTTTATTGGTCAACACATACATAATTAACACCATTAAATGCCCAGGTCTCTCCTGGACACAGAGCTTCTGACCTCCAGGGACTTACACACTGTCAGGAATGTTTGTCTGCCTGAGTGTAACCGCTAAATTATTAATACCTTTTTAGGCATTTTTAGATATGATAATTGGTCCCTTCAGGCTCAACTTCTACTACGTATATGCTGAGGACACAGAGATCGTCAAGACATTTTCCTGTGACCAGATTCACAGCGATAAGTGTTAAGGGTGGGATATTTTAAAATATCAATAAGGAATACTTTGGCAAGTAGTTACCATGTGCCCAACACTATTGTGGGAATTTAGAGTGACAGGGAAAAGAAAAAAATACTGATATGATTCCAGCTTTCCAGGAAATTATAATAACCCCAGAAAAAAATAGTGGGAAAGGGGCCTCCAGGCAAGCTCACTGTTGACAGATAGAAAGCCTGGACTTGGAAATCTGCCTTGTCCTGAAACCTGGCTTTCCTGTGACCTATGGACACACATCTAACACGTGTGCATTATCTGCAAAATGGGGATAATAAGAATAATACCTACCTCTTAAGAGGGTCGTGAACATTAAAGAAAATAATGTACATAGTACATTTCCTGGAAGATAGTATAAACACTCAATAAATACTAGCTTTGTTGCAGGAAGGGGGACCCCTTCCAGGGCCCAAGAGTGGGCTCTTGTCTAACACTCGGAAATGAATTGTCCGAGGAGACACACACGCTGACAAAGCAAAAGACTTTATTGGGAAGGGGCACCCGGGTGGAGAGCAGGAGGGTGAGGGAACCCAGGAGGACTGCTCTGCTATGTGGCTCGCAGTCTTGGGTTTTATGGCAATGAGATTAGTTCCTGGGTTGTCTCTGGCCAATCACTCTGACTCAGGGTCCTTCCTGGTGGCGCGCACATCATTCAGACAAGATGGATTCCAGCGAGGAGGATTCTGGGGGGTTGGTAGGACATACGGACTAGCGTCATCTCTCTCCTTTTGACCTTTCCCGAATTCTTCTGGTTGGTGGTGGCTTGTTAGTTCCGCATTCCTTCCCAGGACCTCCTGTCCCAAGATAACTCATGCAAATGGTTACTGTGGTGCCTGGGTAGGGTGGGCGGTTTCAGTCAGTGGTTCCTCTGACAACTTTAGTGTTTCCAGTTGTGCGATAGAAACTGAATATACATAGAGTATACGCGATCGCACATCATACATTTATTGAGTGCCTGCTCTGTGCCAAGTTCTGTGCTGGGTGATGAGAATAAGGAGGTCGGTAAAACAGACCATGTCCTGAGACAATTTGCTGAGCAGGAGTCTGCAAACTCCAGCCCTGGGGCCAAATCCCACCCAGGGCTTGTTTCTGTAAATAAAGTTCTCCTGGCAGCGTTGAGTGGTTGTAACAGAGTCTGTGTGGCTCCCAAAGCCTGAAATAATTACTACATGACTCTTTACAGAAAAAGCGTGCCAAGCCTTAGTCTAGAGACTTGCTACTCAAAGTGTGGTCCTTGGACCACGGCATCGGCATGAGCTGGGGGAAGTGATAGTGTTACCAAACGCAAGTTCTTGTTCCCGTTGCACAGTGAGGCCAAACCAAAACGTTGGAGTTTGGAGCAGAGAATGGTTCATTGCAGGGCCATGCAAGGAGACGGGTGGCTCATGCCCAGAAAACCCCAAACTCCCAAATGGGTTTCAGCAAAGCATTTTGAAAGGCAAGATGAGGGAGGGGTGTGGTTGGCAAACTTCTTGGTGTAGGAATCCTTGGTTCTTGCAGCTGTCCGCATAGAGCCACGTCACGATGTTCCTGTAAACCTCCAGCAAGACAAATGTTCTTCTCTGTTCTGAGACATTTTATCTTTAGGTAAATGGAAAAGTGTTTTACTCTTAAAGGTCAGAGCCTTGAGAATGGGCTATCCTGTATATTTCAGGCTATAGGCAACATTCTTAACTCGCAAAAGCAATAGAATACAGAGGTTAAAGTGAAAGAAACGGATCTAATATGGAGTCAGATTCCTTCTTCCCTATTACAGTAGAGGTGCAAAATCTCAGGTCCCACCCCAGACCTTCTGAATCAGAATCTGCATTTTAAAGCAATCCCAGAGTTCTTTGAATGCACAGTCAAGTTTAACAAGCACTGCTCTAGGGGAAGTCAAAGACACTTAAATAACTTACTCACCTGGTGAGTGAACAGTGAAGTACAACGTGAACGGTGAGGTACCCCACCTGGTGAGGCAGAGTGGAAAAGCATTATAATAGAGGCAGGTATAGAGGACCATTTCATATGTATTTACTTTGTGTCAGGGGCTGAACTAAATATTTTGTATACAATACCTTAGTCCTAATGATGGTTCAAAGGAAGATACTACTTTTAACCTCTGTTGAGAAAGCCCAGACTTAAGGAGACTACATGATTTTAACCCAGGCTTTCGGTTAGTGAGTGGCTGGGCTGGAGTTTGAATTCCGGTCCCCCAGATTGCCAGCCACATCATCATGTTGTTCTGCTTACTAAAAGCAACACAAAAGAGGGAGTAAGGAGGGATTTCACAGAGAAATCTTACAGAGTTGGCTCAGTGCCTACCTCAGTCAGGGTCCAATCAGGAAAACAAAATCCATTCAAAGAATGTAAAACAGAGGAAATTTAATTCAGACACTTGGTTACACGGCAATGGAGGAGCTGGAAAGCCATCAGGAAATTGGGAGGCGTTGTGCGATTAGCCACGGCAGGAAGCTGCTACCCCCCTTAGGCTGGAGGAACAAAGCGTTGGGATGATGTCACTGCAGCTGGGCAGCCAGAGTCACCAGGGAGCAGCTGAACCCCAATGGGCTCTCCTGCAGGGGGTCTGGCCACGGTATCACAGAGCCGCGGGCAGTGCTGCTCAAGGCAGAGCCCGAGGGGAATAACAAGCTTCCCCCCGCTCACCCTCTGTTTCTCCACCAGCTAGGAGCCAGCTAAGGTAGGAGCCCAGAAAACTGTGGCCTGCAGGGTTCAGGATTCTGTAGCAGAGAGCAGAGCCAGCAAAGGGCAAGCAATGGACCCAATAGCAAAAGGGCCAGGGGAGGACCTGCTGGTGCCCTGTAATCTCCTCCCTGTACCAGCAGAAGGCCCCAGACACTGTCATAAAGTCCCCTCCAGAGTCTCAGGCATTCTCTTAAAACTTTTCCTGTCCCATATTGCTGTTCTCGTGCTTTCTCTCTCATTTTCTTTTCTTTTTTTCTTTTACCCCCTTGGATGCACCCTTTTTTTAAACCGTCATGTTCCCCAATCCCCTTCTGTCCCTAGCCACTGTCTTTCAGCTTTCCTAATTACACACTCTGCTGCCTTTGGGTTAATTTCACCACACACACCCACCCCCCCATGCCCAGTAACTAGATTCAGTGCTTTGGGCCTCCACGTATCCAGGAGCTGGAAAAGAAACTCTTGAATGGGGTCTTGAGTGATGATGAGCAGGGTTCTTCAGGCAGAAAAGGGTGATCTGGTGTTCCCAGCGAGGTGAGATAGCAGAAGATGGGAGGCAGATAAAGCTCAAGGCTTAGGGGAGAGTTTGTATGCCACCCTAAAGTGGTGGTAGGGAGCCTTTGAAATATTTAAATAGGATGAGATATAATTGTACTTGTGTTATGCAAACTTTACTCTGGCTGCAGAATGGTTGTTGGGTTAGAAGAAATCAAATTGAGAGTAGAGAGGCCAGTTAGAAACCTGTTGCAGGAATTTTGAGTGAAGGATAAAGGGATAATGTTGACTGATCTATGGAATGTCGGGATGGAAGAGGATGGAATGGCAGGAGAGTCTGCACAGGAACAGCTGGCTGTCCCCCCAGATCTCTCCCCTTCCCTGCTTCTCTTATTGAAGGAGACCTGATTTTACTTGGGTGCTGACTCTTCATTTAGACATTACCCTCATAGGGGACCCTCCCCAGATCAGAGAGTGGCTTAACGATTAGTTCAGTCATGGCCACTCTCCTCCCTCTACTGGGGTTTGGACTAACAAGGATGTGTGATAGGATTCTGGATGATGAAAGGAACTGGAATTTTTCTGGAAACTGGGGGTGGCAGAAGGTGCTTCAGGGAAGCAGTTTCTTATTCTTGAAAAAAGAGTGACAAGGAGAAATTCGTCTTTTTTGCCTCTAGTTGTGACTAAGGGAAGAAACCAGCACGGTGGCCATCCTGGGTCTAGGAGGAGGTGAGGAGAAGGAGATAAGCCAGCCCCCTGGGGACCAAAGAACTTACCTCAAAAGTACCATCGTATCTCGTAATTACCCAACTCTGGAATTGTCTGTGCTGTGAGACAGTAAACCACTTAACGTTTAAGCTACTTTTGGTTCTCTTTTTTTTTTTTTTTTTTTTAAACAGCTTGCAGACAAAAGCATCTTAACAGATACGACAAAAATTAGCAGCCGTAGGACTTAGTGGACCTTTTGGTTGTGGATGGTCGCGAGAGAGATGACTGTAAGAGGAGTCATTAGTTTTGCGCTTGGGTCATTAGGTAGAAGATCATACTAGTTACTAAGATGAAAAGCCTAGGAATTGGTTTTAACAGAACCGTGTAAGGACATGCATGTTTTGAAAAGCGAAAGTTTAGTTGGTTTATAGGATATGTATGGAGGATTATGGTGAGCTGGGGGTGGAATGGACAGTTGTGGTCATATGTCATGTCCTGTACTGATGCAACGTGGTTGGATGTCAGGTCTATAAGTTACCATCTCTGTGACATTGGGCATGGTGCTTAACTTTTCTGAGCTTCTGTTTTCTAATCAATAAAATAAGGCTAATACTGCCTAGCTCATAGGGTAATCATTGTAATGATGCAATGCAGTATATACGTAAACCAAACATAAGAGTTATTATTTCACGGGACACACAAGGGGAGCTCTGGGTGGTGATGCACTGAGGGCTGCACTAGATTTCAGCTGGCAGGGGGGCTGTGACATGGTTGGAAGAGCAGAGGCTGGTGACAGAAAGCTCAAGCCAACAGTCTCTGCTGGGGTCTAGACCTATAGTTGGCAAACACCCCATAGGCTTTGTTGCTGAAAAGAAAGCTTACTCCAAAGAGTAAATAAATAAAACTGATTAAAAAAAAAAAAAAAAGGAGCTGCTTCATTAGAAGAAGCAGGGAAAGAGGGACCCAGAACAATTTCCCCTCCTGTGCTTACCTTAGTAACTCCTAAAAGGGGTCCCATGGAGTCTGTCGATCCCTGTGGGAAGCAGGTTGGAAGTTGTTGATCTAGACAACAACTGTGGCTGTGGAGAGGGTGCAACAAAGTGTGAAATATTCAGAAGGAGTGCCTTTGAGGAGCACGGGTTAATAAATGTGCGTAACACTGAATCAACCTAGTCAACTGAAAACTCTCTTACCTATAAAACTCCTACTCATCCTTCAGAATATAGCTTAAATGCTGCCTCCTCCAGGAAGGCTTCCTTGACCAGCCCCCAGGTGTCCTTTCTCTGTGCCCCCTCTGCCAGAGAAATTACCTCCTTTCCAGCCCAGCTGCCCCCCTGACTCCGAGCTGGGCTGTGACTGTTTTATCTGTGTAGCCCCTATAGTGCCCAGCTAAGTACTTCGCATTTGTCTGAATTGTTCTTCTAAAGGAGTAGTGGGTGGAATGATTGAGATGCCAGCTTGATGATTCGGAGGTAGGAATTGGGGGGCTAAAGGTAAGACAGGATGCCCACCCTAAGAAAGTTATGGTTTGGGTTAAGGTCAAGAGAGAGACGAGGATGACTTAGAGCCCAGATTCTGAAGGCTAAATTTAAACCCCAAGGGACATGAGCCTAGAGGTAAACAGAAGGGAGTAGGGGCCTGATAGAACGAGAAGAGAAAAAAAAGATGCAAAAAGTTGAGTAATGTGTCCCAGATCCTGCAGGCAACAGGACCAAAAGTGACCTTGAAGCCAAGTCTCTGACTCTAAGGCATGCGACCCTCTCGCTCTCTCTCATCCGTCCCCTTCCCTTCCCCTCCAGGGGGCCGCACAGGGATGGGCATGTGGCTGCCTCTCCAAAAAGACCCGATGGAGTGATTGTATGAAACTGTGTCGTCCTGATTCTTTTTCTAGATTTCAGCCAGTTGTTTCAATGGTGTTTTTCTGACCCCACTTGGCATTTCAGCCACGAAACATCAGTGGGCTGTGTGTTGTTACACAACAACACGGTACCTCCTCTCCTCCCTGCCTCCCCCACGCTGGTTCTTGGTGCCCAAGATCAAAGAGAAATAATGTTCAAGCCGCAGATGAAGACACAAGGCTGGCAGCCTTTGATGTCAGGCAGCAGAGCTGTAATCTCTGCTCCGGACTTGCTTTTACTGCTGATGCAATCTGCAGCTGTGCTGTGGAGTCTAGGTCATTGTTTCTCCAACTCAAACGCTACTCGTATTTTTTATTTAAGTGTAAATTTTCATTTGGCTAAATAAACACTTCCTGTCTGCCCCCAGCGGATGGTGGCCCTGAAACACGACAGGGCTGGGGGTTTTCAGGAAAACAGAGCTCAGGTAATCAGGAAGGCCTAACAAGAGGCCATTATGTAGAGTGTACCTGTCCTTAACTTTCCCTCTTATTAGAACAGTGTAATTTCAGTTTCATAAATACTAAGAGATTTACTGCTGGGCACTGGGGCTATCCATCTGATTCTCCTTGGAAATTAAGGCTCCTGCCTTCCCTGCAATGTTTCTCTTTGACTCTAATATCACTTTAGCTGCCTTGAGGAACCAAGCCAGGATGTAAAGAATTCAGACCATTTTATTTTTAACAAGGTCAGATTTGCTCATGATTCTTAACAGAGAACATTGTAAACCTTTTTATTGAGGGGCAATTTTTCTTCTAACTTATCTCTCCTTCCAGAAACGGTTGCAGTCAAAGACATTAACTTAAAACCTTAATCTTTGTTCAAGATAATAATAGTAGTGGTAGTAGCAGCAATAATAGTGACAGAAAAATGTCATGTACTTGTAAACATAGAACAGATCCAGTCCTAGGCACTGCACGCACAATATCTCAGGGAACCCTTGCAATGACCCCGCTAGGCAGCCATATTAGCTCTATTTTGTAGAAAAGGATGCTAAGACTCCGAGACATTAAATGGCTTCCCCCTAAACATAGTAAGAGAGGCAAAGCCAGGATTGAAGCCATTGTTTCTCTATATGCTTCTGGACTGTGTTTTTCCTAGGCTATGATATGGATTTTCACAAGGCCATAAGTTACGATCAAATCAAAAGCAATGACGTGTGGTAGGAAGTGGAGCAGGGGATCCACGCCCCATTTTGCTGAGTGATGACTTATAAAGCACTTACTACTAAGCTATCTGGAGTTCTTCCCTCTGCCCGGAATGTCCTGCCCTCTGTGCTTTGCTTCCCCTCCTGCCCTGGGTTCCATCGTGGGGACTCTTCCCGCATCTCATAAATAGTCCCTCCCACGCCGTGTTGGGCTACTTTTGTTAACTTTTCTCATGGCACCATCACATTGTACTGTAGCCTTGGTGACTATCCCCTCCACCAAGCAGTGAGCTTCTCGAGGCTGGAGAGCATGTCTTATTCGATGTCATATCCCAGTACCTGACACCATGATTGCTGCATGGGTGGTGCTCAAGAAACATTTATTGAATGAATGAAGTGAATAAATAAATAGGTGAACAACCTACTGTCTCATCATTGAGATAGTTAATATCATTTCCTTTCGTATCTGGTTGAGTGTACTCCAGAATCACACTTAATTCCTAGAGTAGGTGTGTCTGGCTTTCCTATTTGTTATACTAAGGTGGTGGCGAGAGGCGGCTCAACATTTCTCCCTGATGGCTATTTCCTAAAGCGTTCTGTTAAAGAAGATATAAAGTGTGAAGATTTCATTAATTAATCACAAGATGTGTTTTTATAGGTGGACAGATGCCCACAGCATGTAGCACACAGCAGATGCTGGGTGAATGCAGTTCCTTCTCTGTCACTGGGATTCCTCTCAGCAAAACGTTGCTCTCCTGTGTCTCACTTTTTTCACTGTCTTTCAAAATACTCTCCCTAAAATTATTAAGGCAAAGCTCTTGTTCAGACAATACCTTAATCTCCTAAGGTTAGAGACAAGCGCTCTAAAATAAGAACCTCTGCTCGGGGAGAGATTGGAATCCTCTATTTTCATTTCTGAGCTGTGTGTTCTCTGTTTTAGACTCTGGTTTAAGTGTGGGAAGAACCCAGCTTTCTCTCTTGATCTCCTTAGCATTGTACTGCCAGGCTGACATGTACAAAAGGAACTTCACTGTGCATGCTTGGAGAATGATGGAGGAAATGGTTGACAGAAACAGTAAAAAGAGTCATATGTTTGCATTCCCCAGTAGAATGTGAGCTCCAAGAAGATAGGAATTATACTTAATTCCTGTTTACCTGGAATTCACCTGCAATACAGTGGGTGTTCAATAAATACTTGAACAAATGAATAGGTGAATGTAGAAAGGAATGAATACACCAAACATTGAAGAGCTTGACTAGGCCCTAATGTCACTTAGATGTTGTCCCTTAGGCCTTGACAGATTTGTGCAAATTTCTATTTCTTTCCTCCTTCCTCTTTTGCTCTGTTTTTCCATCTCAGCTTCCTGTTACCAAGTGGTAAATGCCCTTCTACTTCCTGTCCTGCCCTGGGTTGAAATCCTACTCTCAGGTCCACCCACTCTCAATCTCCTCCCACTCAGTTCTAGTTTCCCAACTGGAATCATACTTAATTCACAGCTGATTGGCCCAGCAGGTGTGATTGGCATTCATTGAGCCCCAATGTTAGATCAAGCTCCTCCAATCTGAGATTCTTCCCATTTTTGGAGCCTTCTTTAAGAAGCCTATGCTTGTCAGCATGACCTAATGGGCATATAATGAGAATTGATATGCAGGCAATAACAGGACGGTAATCCTTTATTTTCGATGATTAATGGATTTATGTTAAGTTTTCCTTCTTAAAGTGCTACTCCATTAAGTGTTAAATGCCTTTAAACGGCCATACCTAGAGAGTAATAAGGCTCAGAACGTAGCTATTGAATCCCAGTACAGAGCTGGGGATACCATCATAGCTACAACATCTGGTACCTTCTACCTACTAAGCATCTTATATACACTATGATATTCAACTCTCACCTCAAAAATACCATGCAGGTATAATCATTGTTTCCACGCAATTGTTTCCATAGTATATTTGAGGAACCTGGATCTTGGAAAAGATACACGTTTTGCCTAAGGTCCCATGGCCAGGAGGTGATTGAGTAGAACTGAAACCAGTGAGTCTGATTCCAAAGCTCATGCTCTTTGCAGTCTAACTAACAGCCGTTCCACAGGGACTTCACAGTGTATTATGGTGCTATCTGGTGGGAAGTGCTAGATGCCAAGCATTGTTGAAGCAAAGGGGCGGAAGAGCGAATGGAAGACATTCTACTGGACTTTGAAGAGTGAATAGGGCTCCTCTGGCCAGAGAACAAAGGGGAGAGAATGCCAGGTAGAAGGAACAGTGGGGGTGAAAGCACAGAGGCGTGGGGATACGTGCATGCCATACTCAGGAATGGTGAGTAGTTCTATGGAGCAAGAAACATAGTGTAAGATGGTGAGGCAGTGAGGATAGAGGTGGTGGCCAGAAGCCAGAGACGGGACTGGAGAAGTAGGTTAGAGCTTTAGAAGCTCCGAACTTTAATCTGTGGTTAACGAGATGCCAAAAAAGCCTTCCAAACATCAGATCAAGTGGCCGGGTGTTTCCTTCTCCCCAGGGCCTGATACTAATAGTGGAACAGTACACATAGTGACAGATGGACAAGAGAAAGCGTGTGTGCTGGGGAAATCTTTCAGCAGGATGCTTTAAATCACTCCCGCTACATCTATACATAGGAGACTTCAAACCAAAAAATATTCTTTAAACAGCTATGTATATGTATATATACATATACATGTTCACACTGTCATGACAAACTTCAGTTAAAGGTGTCGAGCTGGAACTGTCATTCCAGGCAGTGGCATTACCAAGGGAGGCTGTCCCACAGTTTCCAGCAGCTCTGCTAATGAATTCCTTTTGCAGACCCCCCGTTTGAAATGGAGCGTAATGAGAGTGACGGTTCTGCCCCATGCAGGGCAGACTTGGAAAACAGTGCCTTATCATCGTCTAATTAAAAACATTTAAATACTTTAGTGGAATATATAACAACACCTCAACAGGAAAAGTGGAGGAGGGTTGGAGCCTTTAGGAGAAAATAATTTTATTTTGCTGGGGGATCTTTAGCCCTTTTTAAAGGAGACTGATTGTCTTTAAAAGATGAGATTTTATGTAACGTTCTGAATTGAGAAAAAGTAAAATATCAAGATGACCTTGAGCCACTGGAACTCTTGCCTACGCAGAGGGCAGCAGTTTCACGGTATTGGCCTTATTTTTTGAGAAGGGACGTTTAAGCCAGAGGGTTCTAGAACAGATCACGTAGGAGAGGCGGATATGGACCCAATTCCTCCAGCTGTCCTGTCCCACTGCTGCTGCGTAACAGGCAATTTCCTAAACCAACATCCTCTCTAAAAAGGATTCATTTTCTTCTTCCTGTTCAAATACCAGTCTTCCATTTCACTGGCACACGTGAAATGCCTAATGTAAAATCCCAGGTGTATTCTACCCATTTGCTTCCAAAGGCAATCTCGCTGTCATGTAACAAAATGCACGTATGCTATTAACTCACTTGTGGGCTGCTGACCTGTACATGCATGCAATTTTTCAAACATGTTTTTCCCCAACATCGTCATTATTATTAATTCTACAGTTCCTGTGATAATCCCATGTTTATGCAACTTAAATATTCCATATATATATTCCTCTCTCTCTCCCTCTCTCCTTCCCTCTCTCTCCCCCTCCCTTCCTCTCTCTCTCTCTCTCTCTCTCTCTCTCTCTCTCAGAGGTAAGTATTTATTTCTCCATTTTATAGAGAAGGGAACTTAAGCTCAGAAAAGTAGGACAGACTTGCCCAGGGACCTGCTGGCCAGTAACAGATGAGACTCGGGCTTGAACCCAGGTCTCTGACAAACAAAAGGTAGGCTTTTCCACTGTAATGTGCTACCACTGGCACCCAGATGGGGGTCTGGTTCCAGTTCCCAGTTTGCGTTTTAAGATTGGAACTACACAGCTCTTACTGCAACCGGAAGTATAGCATTTCTTTACCCCTGGATATGTTTCATCAGTGAGTCACCTTTTAAAACAGGATTGATTCTGGCCAACCCTGGGCCACTCTCCTTCCCTCCCCGTGGCAGAAAGGAAAACAGAGGCACACAAAGGAGACAGTGGTACCCAGTGACATGCACAGGCAAAGCAGAAGAGAAAGAGGAAGAAAGCCCTGAGCTTCATGTAAACATCTCCACCCCAATTCTAAAGCAGAGAGACAGCAACAATAATGACAATAATATTAATAATAGATCACCTATACTGTAACATTTACTGAAATTTATCTTTGCCAGGAATATCTCATCTGATCCTCTCGACAATCCTATGGGGTACAATTATTCCCATTTTGCAGATGAGGACATCAAGGCTTAAAAACTCAAGATTTAAAAGAGCTATTTAGGGCTTCCCTGGTGGCGCAGTGGTTGGGAGTCCACCTGCCGATGCAGGGGACACGGGTTCGTGCCCCGGTCCGGGAGGATCCCACATGCCGCGGAGCGGCTGGGCCTGTGAGCCACAACTACTGAGCCTGCGCGTCCGGAGCCTGTGGTCCGCAACGGAAGAGGCCACAACAGTGAGAGGCCCGCATACCACACACCCCCAAAAAAAAAGCTATTTAAAGTCTTTAAACATATAGGGGGTTTATTGGTTTTTAAATTTTTTTAATTTTTATGTTAACTTTTTTTTTACTGAAGTATAGTTGATATATAATGTTATATTAGTCTCAGGTGTACAACATAGTAATTTGACATTTATGTACATTATGAACTGATCACCATGGTAAGTCTAGTAAACAGATTGAAGTAAAATATGTAGCTTTTCAGTAGGCTATTTGGAGGTCCTGCCTACGGCCCTTGAATATTTCTGACCTCATTTTTCTCCCCCCGCTGCCCTCTCTCTGGCCACAGTGACCTTTTTGCTCTTCTGACGGCACAGCGAGCAGGTAACCTTCGCGGGGCCTATACTTACTGTACCTCCGCCCTGGGCTGTTCTGCTTGAAGAGATTTTCACTGCTTGTCCCTCACTGCATGCTGGTCTTCTCTCAAATGTCACCTCCTCAGGAAGCCTTCCCTGACCACCACTGGTTGCTCCCTATTCGTTTAATGTTGCTTAATTTTTCTTCTTCAGAGTCATTTTCCTACCTGTCATTGTGGTCTGTTTGTTCATTGGGCTCTCTCTCTAGGATATGAACATCATAAACAAAGATTTTGTCTATTTTATTTACTGATGCTCCCCAAAAGCCTAGAACAGTGCCTGCCCCATAATGAACATTCACGTATCTGTGGGATGAGTGATTTGTTAAATGCACAACTAACTGTTATCATAGGTTGATTTCACTGTGAGATGTCCCACATCACTAAATTCACAAAATACAGACTCAAGTTTGCCGCATGGATCCATGCATTCTTTCCGGTCATTCAGCGCTTCCTGAGCTCCCCTGCACCCCCCTTGACTCCAGGCTTTGTGAGACATAAACAGAGTGCGTGGAAGAGAAGAGCCAGTAAGAAGACGAAAGTACTGTAGGGCGGGGGGTGTGGGCAGGGCGATACACAGGGTGACAGGGGACTCCTGCCCGAGGAGGAAAATGTGGCCTCTCTCCCCAGGGCCTCCTACTGAGTAAATGAAATCTGTGGTTTGTCCTTTGGGGTGAGCTTGCTTATTCCGTGATTAGGAAAATCAAAAGAAAGAAATGATCAGATGAGACTGTTTTTCCACCTGAAATATCCCTCACATGGGGGCTGGAAGGGAAAAGATGTAAGTAAATGTGTGTGCTTCCACTCTGGGAGCTGAGGAGAAGCAAGCAGTGTCTTGTGCTGTTTTACTGACACCCAGGCATTCCACTTATCAAAAATCACAACTTAGAGCTCTCTTGAAGTGGATTCATTTTCTCCTTTAAGCCACTTGACTGGTTTTAGCCAAAGAGGAGTCAATTTCAAACCCCTTAAAAGCCCGTTTTCCCACAGCCTACAGGCTAGCCATGATCCCTACTCCTTCAAGCTTTCAGATGATGGATGTCCATGCTCCTCACCCAGGCTCACCAAGGCCTGGAGAATTGGCCCCTGCCTATCACTCTATTATGTACTGACCTTTCTGCACAGGTGCCTGGGCCCAGCAGTCCCCTGAATGAGCTGTTTTTCCTCTTCAGCTATCTATCTGGGCTCCTTCTTCTGCCTGGAATGCCCTTCCTCTCTTCTTCCTTTGACTCTCTCCCCCACTCCACCCTCATCATCCATTAAGGGTTCATCTCAGGTGAAACCTCCTCCAGGAAGCTTTCCCTGACTGCTTCCCATCCCACACCTTCTCCTGCCCACACCTCCACTTCTGGACTCCCATTGCACCCTCAGAGTACCTTTGACTTAGTCATCTTGGTGCTCTAATTCATCTCTGTAGTCACGTTACCTCCCTCTCTAGACAGGAAGCTCTTTGAGGACAGGAATTTTACTTTTGTATTTTTTTTTTAATCACCGTCGGTATAATCTTTCTTGAGCACCAGGTATTTAATGCTGAATTAGGCCTTTGCAGGCTGGTTAAAGACCTATAGATGACCCTTTATTTCCATACTTGATTACTAAGGGATGGTTTTGGGGTATTGCTAGAACAATGACTCAGAGAGCCTAAAGGATAAACAGATTAACTGCAAGCCAGACTGGATTTGGTATAAACATTCCACATCAGAATGAAAAACCAGGGAAGAGAAGCCTACAGCATGGTGTGGCTGAGAGACAGGAAACTTGGACTCTGGTCTCAGTCCTTCCACTGTGGGTAAGTCATGGCCCTTCTCTGGGCTTCTCTTTCCTCCTCTGAAAAAATGAGCATGTGGGCTGAGGAGGGATGGCTGAGAGCCTCAGGATCTAGAATCCTACAATTCTATGATACTTCTCATGGATTACACACTTTTTCATGAGCTCAAAGTTTGCATTACCATTTCAGTGTCTTGTGGTAGTGAAAGGTATACACTCCTTTACTGCATCCCGAAATATCGGGCTAGGAAAGGCAAGCCTCTGACCTCAGCAGATAAACCTAGAAGTCCCCACCAGTCACTTTTCTTCGAAGAAAGTGCATTTAAATAGGGGAGGGGGGATGAGATGGGGAATTATTTATTCACTGCTATTTAAGGCTCAAAGATGTAGAATTTGTTCTTTATACTGCATTTTTCTACATAATTTCTCATTTCCTACATATTTTCTCAGTTAATCTTCCCAGGAGCCCTTTGAGGGAACCAGGATGGGCAACTAGGTAGCCATTAATACCATTCACCAGAAGGTTCTAGTTCCCCATTCTTCTAAGAGCACAGTAGGAGAATAATTTCTGGCCTGCAGTGGTTGGGAGGTAAATCATGCAACCAGTTCTATCCAAGGAGTTGTGAGCTTCCAGATATAATGTTTACTAACTTCAGGCTGAGCATTTCAGTGAAGGTATGAGGCCATCTTGGGTTTTCTGTTTCCTCTGCCAGGGTGGCCAGAAATGTCCCAATCAGTGGCTCTTCCATTAGCTTAGGTCCTGGCATGAGGCTAATGTAGAGAAAAGCCCCCCAAGTGAACTGGGAGAGACATATAGCATAAGCAAAATCATCTTTATTAAGTCACTGATGTGTTGGTGCATCCCAACTTAGCATATCTTGACCGACATAGGCATTAGCCCCATTTCTCACATGGGGAAACTGAAGCTCAGTGAAGTCAAATAAACAGACTTTCTCAGGGTCGTAAGAACGTCATAAGTGCCCAAGCCTGGGACTTGAACTCAGGTCTTCTGACTCCACATTAGTGCTATTTTCCCTATCTCACACTGCTGCCTTAATTAGTATGAGGTATTAGGCTTGATCTCATTTGAGCTCACCCTGTGGGTTCTGGTTTTCATCAGTCTTTGTAAGATAAAATGGGAGAGGGAGAAAATCACTGGCTTTGGAGTTAAGCAGATGCGAGCTTGAGTCCTGGCTTTGCCAATTATTAGCTTAGTGTCCTTGGCCTGTTGCTAGAATGTGGTCTCCTAGGTCTTCTGATTCAACTAGGACTGCGGAGGGTGGGAATTCTTGATAGCGGGGAATACTTACTGCCAATGGTATGATATCAAGCATCAGTGGCAGTATGGGTAGATATTGGGGGTTGGGGTCTGCTTTCCCAACAGCCTCAAATCAGAGAGGCTGAGTCACTTGCCTGAGGTTATACGGTAAGTGGAAGAGCCTGAATCCCAACAGAGACCTCTCTCATTCCTCCCAGTATGTCTCACTGCCTCCAGAGGAAACTAGCTCTGCTATAACCCTACAGCTGTGAGGAAAGAAAGGCACAGCCTGAATGTAATGATTGACTTCAACGTGAAGAGCCTTCCCATTCTGTTCATGTTTGCCTTGGAGCTTCCAGTTGAGTTATTCTTTGAATATTCCTCTCCTTTCTCTTACTCTGGCTTAGCACTGAGAACAGCAGGCATGGCCTTGGCAAGCTTACAGGATAAACTTGCTGCTTTTAGGACATCTGCATACAGCAGAATCTTTATTTTTTCTCCCTTGGGCATAATCTTGGAAAACCACATCTGTTATTCCGGGTGCTTACCTGGCTGGGCTTATCTTTCCTCCTTTGGATGGAGAACTGTTCTGTCAAGATATGAGGAAGAGTTTTCACACCCTCTGAAGTCACAGACCCTCTGTGTATTAAAAAAACAAAACAACAACAACAACAAAAAAAAAACAACAAAAAACCCCTCAGAATCTTGATTGAGTCGTCAAGTTTTATTAAAAAGATGAGAGCACCACCTGTGTCCCAGAGTCCTTCAGTTCTAGGATGTCAAAGTCACTGGAGATGCTTTCGGGGTCTCTTCTGATTAAGTCACTGAAGTGCAGGCAGTGGTTGGGGGTTTGAGTGCATCTTCACAGAAAGACCCTGCATTTCCCAGATACCTGTCCCAGGACACATCTCTCCTCCCCTTTCTGTTCGCTAAGCCACATTTACACGCAGCTGCCTCCACCTCATCCTCTCCAGTGAACTTTCCAGTACCTGGGGAAGAGAAACAAAGACCAGGGTCAAAGTTTGAAACTCAGTTCTGCCTCATTCATTCATTTATTCATTTTAGAACAATTATTGAGCACCTACAATGTGCCAGGTACTGTACTAGACATGGAGGAAACACCTGTAATCCAATCCCTGACCGCATTGTTTTAAATAGTGGAGATTTGAAAAATGACAAGGCAATTATAATATGGTGTGATTAACTCATTAATAATTATCTCACAACTTATTCAACAATACTGAACACCGATTATATGCCAAGCATTGTTTTAAGTGCTCGGAATACAGGGTGAGCAAAATAGACAAACACCTCTGACCTCATGAAGCTTACCTTTGGGTGATGTAGGCAGATAATAAAATAGCTAAGTGTATGATGCAGTGATAAGTGATAATGATGAGCATCACGAAGAAAAATACGGTGCAGTCAGTGGCGAGAGTGTGATGGAGGGTGCCGTTCTAGCTCGGGTGGTCTGGGAAAGGTTCTCCGAGGGGGTGATGATGGAGGGGAGCCCAGCGATGATAGGGGGCCACGAGACTGGAAGCACTGCATCCTGTGGGGCATGGTGAAGGGCATCTAACCCTGTCTGCTTGTGACTTTGGTTGGGCTACTTGACTTCTCTGAGCTTTTGTCTCTTCCTACCTTGAGGGGGTTTAATGCGCTGCCCGCTCACCTCCTCTGATGGTGGAAATAAAAAGAGAAACTGTTCTTGAAGGAGCCTCCTTGCTCTCCCTTCTTGGCCCTGTGAATTACTCTCATTGGCCAGTTCTCCAGAAGGCCCAGACTCGTAACAGTGTCACAGCTTCAGTGGTGCTGATGGGAAGTCACAGACTCGACTTTGAACCCTGCCACCAAAAAGAAGGTCTCCCAGTTTCCCTGAGCTCGATCCCCTCATCTGTACAGTGGGGATAATGAACAGAACCTGTGTTTGCTGGTTATTGTCAGGACTAAGTGAGCTTGTGCATTTCATGCCCTCTATTGGGACTTACCTTGTAGGAAGTGCTTTGACGCTGTGTTCACTGGAATGAATAATGTCACTATCATTATATTTATTAATATGAAAAATAACAGCGACGCCTCAAGCACATGACTGGCGTGTCATCAATACACAGTGAATATTATTGCCCTTCCCTTCTCTTCCTCTTCTTTCCCACTCTTTCCAGTGATGTTGCCCCCTTCCCCTCTGTCCTGTTTGATCCAGAGCTGAGGTTGCAGAGAGCTGGCATCTGAGGTTAGGCTCAAGGGAAAGAACAAGGTAAAGAAACTTGAACCTCCTTCTTCTTGGAAACTTTCGTTGCCCATCAACAGAACACCAGGCTCTGTTCTAATCACTTTACACGCATATTAACCAATTTTGTTGCAGGAAGGGGGAGCCCCTCCAGGGCCCAAGAGTGGGCTCTGGCCTAACACTCGGAAATGAATTGTCGGAGGAAACACACATGCTGACAAACAAGAGACTTTATTGGGAAGGGGCGCCCGGGTGGAGAGCAGCAGGGTCAGGGAACCCAGGAGAACTGCTCTGCCACGTGGCTTGCAGTCTCGTGTTTTATGGTAATTGGGTTAGCTTATGGGCTGTCTCTGGCCAATCACTCTGACCCAGGGTCCTTCCTGGTGGCAAGTGCATCACTCAGCCAAGATGGATTCCAGTGAGGAGGATTCTGGGAGGTTGGTAGGACATATGGACTGGAGTCTCCTCTCTCCTTTTGACCTTTCCTGAATTCTTCTGGTTGGCAGTAGCTTGTTAGTTCTGCGTTCCTTACCAGGGCCTCCTGTTATAAGATAACTCATGCAAGTGGTTACTATGGTGCCTGGGTAGGGTGGGTGGTTTCAGTCAGTGGTTCCCCTAACAACTTCCCCCTGAGAGTCGGGGTGGGGACCCCTTCCTGCAACAATTTGATCCTCGCATTGACACTATAACGTATATATATTGATTATCCCCATTTTATAGTTATGGAGACTGAGGTATAGGTATAGTAAGTAACTTCTCCAAGGTCACTGAGCTAATTTGCAAGGAACTCTTTAGCGCAAGCCACCCAAACAAGAGAGAATTTAGGGACTCAGGGCAGTAGTTCTTTACGGAATTACCTTCTCTGATCCTCCTCTCTCTTTCCCTGGGGCTGGCAGGCATGTCCACAGACAGCTGTGAATGGCTGATCTTTGTGACAGGCACCGAGGAAAGACAAAGTGAATCATTAAAGAGAAGGAATGGAGTCTCCTGTCTTTGAACTCTCAGGCTGTGGAGCAGAGCAGTGCTTGGAGCTCAGTGCTGCTCGTTTCAGAACTCTAGGATCAATAATTGCCAACTCCCTACACCCTGCCCTCTGAGAATTGAGGCGCCCCCCTGGGCACTGAGAGGCACGGTGTGGATTCCCAGGTGAAGAAGCGTCACGAGGAGGACTTGGTCCTCTGATCCTCCTCTCTCTTTCCCTGGGGCTGGCAGGCATGTCCACAGACAGCTGTGAATGGCTGATCTTTGTGACAGGCACCGAGGAAAGACAAAGTGAATCATTAAAGAGAAGGAATGGAGTCTCCTGTCTTTGAACTCTCAGGCTGTGGAGCAGAGCAGTGCTTGGAGCTCAGTGCTGCTCGTTTCAGAACTCTAGGATCAATAATTGCCAACTCCCTACACCCTGCCCTCTGAGAATTGAGGCGCCCCCTGGGCACTGAGAGGCACGGTGTGGATTCCCAGGTGAAGAAGCGTCACGAGGAGGACTTGGTCCCCAGTCTTTGGAAACTGCTGATCTTTCCTTTCTCTTTCTCTTCTTCTGGAAAAGCAGCTGGCTTTGAGGAATAGAGGCGTACTTAGTCATTCAGACTGCTGGCACACCCATTGATCTTTGGGGAGCTAAGGTTAGAAGAACAATTGCCCAGCCTGTAATCCTTCTCCACCTTTCTCTCCTCCGGACCTATTAGAATTACATACGATTGTCAATGCAAGCTTTGTTCTCCTGGTGTGTCTCTCCCTCCCGCTATTTCTCTCTTCCTATCCATTGCCGTCTCTGTCTTCTTCATTCTCATGATTTTCCTGACTTCCCCTTTTCCCTTCTCTTCTCTTCTCATCTAGGGAGTAATGAGCCCGTTTGGTCAATTTCAAGGCCATTCCCTGACTTGCTGCGGTTCATCTGTCCACTGGGGTGACAGCATTGTGCAGACGAACATTTGGGGAATCAGACAGGTGGGAATTCAAATCCTGGTTTTTGGCTTATTTGCTTTGTGATCTTGGACAAATCCGTTTAGCTCTCATCATCTCTTCTTTGAATGATTGGATTGGATCAGCCTATGAGTGTGCTCGTGATTGGCCCATGACAAGTGATTCACAGATGGTGATCATCATTATTAATGATTATTATTCCTTATAGAGAAGGGGTATGGGTAAGGTCATCCCCTGCCTGCCCCAGCCCCCCCCAGATCTCAGCAACAATCATTGCCCCTTAAGGCTCCAGCTTCTCAGGGCCTGAACCAATAACAGCACAGCCTGATGGAACAGTAGAAACTCTGTCCTCAGACAAAGGGTCTAGAAAAGTCAGATGTGCAGTTACCCAGGGTGAAGATGAAGAAATCCCCTATCCCGCCCACGAACAGCATCGGGCTGCAGCTTCCCCATCTGACCTCTCCACGTGTGTCCACTCTGACCACCTGGCCTGTTCCCAAGTTCTTGGTTCCCTCTCCAGTTTCCTGCTGGGATGGAGCCCAGCCCAGAACCCCTAGCCTGGTGAGATTTCAGGTTCCTGCCAACTCTGCATTCCAGAGCTCAGTGATTCTTCTTCTTTGGCTTGGGGTGCAGATGCTACTACAAAAGCCTGGTGCTGGAGGGTGTAGCTGCAGATGGCCTGGAAGTTGGCTTTTCAGCTTCCCCGGCATCACTGCAGGAAAGAGCCCTCTGTCACTGCCTTCAGAGCCATCAGCGATAGTGTCACTTGAAGGCACTGAGCAGAAGGGGAACAGGATTTATTCATGATTCTTGGCATCAGCAGAAATATCCTGATAGTCCTGAAAGTGTGCTAGATTTGCAATCAGCAGGCTTGGTCTGAGTCAGGGTTCTGTCACTGACTAATTATAAAAACTTGGGGGGCTTCCCTGGTGGCGCAGTGGTTGAGAGTCCGCCTAAGCATAAATTAGCCTATCCTGACTGATCCAGAGGGATTTGTTATAATGACACAGGAGTGTGCTCTGGAGCCCAAGTTTAGACATGCAGCTGGGCTTCAAGAAGGCACTAGAGGGGCTTCCCTGGTGGCGCAGTGGTTGAGAGTCCGCCTGCTGATGCAGGGGACGCGGGTTTGTGGTACGCAGGTTTGTGGCCTGCGTACCACAAAAAAAAAAAAAAAAACTTGGGCAAGTCAATTAACTTCTTGAGAGACATTCCCTACCATTCGGTGACAACAATCATTTCATACGGATGCATCTACGAAGTGGTTAGTAACGCTGGCTCCTTCCTTTTTTTAAAATACTCTTATACATATGAGGGATATTTGTCGTGGATTTCTATTTTGCTTCAAGAGACAAGGTGTTTATAGCAGTTGCCAGTTACAATATAAAAGGCGGCATGGCACTGGGCCTAAGTACAGGGACTCCCATAAGAGTGAGAGTGCCACAGGGTTCACATCTCTGATCTACTTATCAGCTGTGACCTTGGGCAAGTTAACCTACCTCTGTGTGTCTCCATTTTCCTATCTGTACAGTGGGGCTTGTGATATTCGTACCTAACTCATAGAGGTTTTCTGAGGATTTTGAGAGTGAACAGACATAAAGCTCTTAGAACCATAACCATCACAGAGGAGTCTTTGTCTCAGTGTTAGCCACTATTATTATATGTCTAACTCGCAATAACTCACCTTAAATGCCTCCCTCATCGATGGCCATTTTCTTTCTTTCACCCACCGGCCATATTTGATTGCACTAGGGGTGGGCCCCAGATCTTAAGTTAAGCTGATCAGAGTACCTTCCCTGGTAATTTGGGAATGAAGCCAAATAATGATGTGTGTATGTGTGCATGTGTGTGAGAGAGAGACAGACAGACAGAGGAGGATGAGGGATTTGTGATAAATAAACTCAAAAGGTTTGGACAAACATCTTCCCCCTACTCCCCAACCAGGTGGACTAGGGGTGCAGGAAGAGAAACAGAGAAACCCACAGAGAGAGGCAGAGACAGAGAGAGAGAGAGAAGCAGTCAGAGATGGAGGGAGGAAAAGAGGCCAACGCACACACGCAGAGTGGAACACAGGTGAGACAGAGAGCTGGGCAGCTTTATAGGCCCTGGTTCTAGTGCCTTCTTTTTTTTTTTTTTTTTTTTTTGCAGTACCCGTGCCTCTCACTGCTGTGGCCTCTCCCGTTGTGGAGCACAGGCTCCATTATAACAAATCCCTCTGGATCAGTCAGGATAGGCTAATTTATGCTTCTGTAACAAGCACACCACAAATCACAGTGGTTTCATACCACATAGGTTTTGCTCTTTCTGTGTGCCAACCTACATGTTCTACCAGGAAGCTATTTCTTATCATCCTCACTCAGAGATGCGGTCAGTATCCTGACATGCTTCCACGATAACTTTGGTAGGAAGTAAATGTGGCAAATGTGCACTGGCTCTACAACTTCCTCTTGCAAGTGACACAGATTGCTTCTGCTCCCAATTTCATTGGCCAGACAAGTCACGTGACTACATTTATTGTTAAAGGAATGAAGTAAACGTTACCATGTATTAGTAGGTGGTACCCAGACTATTTCTGAATGTCCTCTGATAACTACCATACCCACTTTTCTTCTCAATTCACCTTGAATTGCTTTCTATTAAAATAACAAGTAAAAAGTCCAAACTAGCAGAAATGATAAGAAAAGATATTCTCAGTTCCCTAGGTGGTTGGATGTTAATTCGTCTGGGATAAGCAGTTGGTGCTCTTGGACCCTAAGAAGGAGCAAGACAAAGGGGGAATAGGGTTATGGAAACTGATGAAAGGTGTGGTATTTGAGCTGGGCTATGGAGAAGGGGAGCATTTGCCTAGCACCATCATGATTCAGTCTTCAAAACTTTAAAATCACACATGATGTGGTGGACCTTGGGGGTAATGCAGTCTGGAGTCTGCATCCCTGCTCTTTAGGGATAGAGTAAGCTGATGAACAGCAAGCACCTGGAATATCACATGGCACTGACTAGCTGTTGAGGAAATGTTACTTATCTTCCCTTATCTTCTTACACAGTAATCTTCTCTTTTTAGTTACTGCTACTGCAAAGTTTTCATCTCATTTTCCCCTGAGGAATCTAAACACGTCATACTGGCAGTATCATTGGGAGCCATGTGATTGAGGGGTTTGCCATTTTACTGGGAAGACTAGTTTAATTGTTGGCATAAAGTTCATTGCCTTGGTGTTATCAGCCAACAGATTTGAGGCTCTGAGATACCATCTGTTTCTCAAAAGCATTTTTCCCCAGAATCTTCCCTGAGAATATCATTTTCCACTTAACTTCAGAGATCCATTTTCTTACCTATTAGTGGAAATCTCGGGATATTATTATTCTTTCCTTATGAATAGTAACCTGTAAAACTAAAGACAAAGAGAAGTAGATATAGAATAGTAGTTGAAGCCTAATGATATAAAGTTATATTTCTAATACACAGCTTGAAACAGGTTCTCCTTTGCTCTAAAACCATCAATGGGGGACTTCCCTGGTGGCGCAGTGGTTAAGAATCCACCTGCCAAAGCAGGGGACACGGGTTCGAGCCCTGGTCCGGGAAGATCCCACATGCCGCGGACAACTAAGCCCGTGTGCCACAACTACTGAAGCCCGCGTGCCCAGAGCCTGTGCTTTGCAACAAGAGAAGCCACCGCAATGAGAAGTCCGTGCACCACAATGAAGAGTAGCCCACGCTCGCCACAACTAGAGAAAGCCTGCGCGCAGCAGCAAAGACCCAACACAGCCAAAAGTAAAAACATAATTAAATAAATAAATTTATAAAAAAAATAAAATAAAACCATCAATGGGTCCCCAGTAACCACAGAGTGAAGTTCAGGTACGATTTCAGTAATATCTCCCATGATGTGTTATACTTCCCCACTTTTTGCTTTTGCCCATATTATTCCTTGATGTTGTATACTCTTCCTCACATCTCCAACCACTGAAATCAGCTGGACAGAAAAATATTTAGAGTGTATTTGGTTGTAAATAATAGAAAACCCAACTCAAAGAAACTTAAACAATAGTGGGATTTATTGGCTCATATATTTAAGAAGTTCACAGGTATGGGAGAACTCAAGGTTGGTTTGAACCTATGGCTCATCAGTATCACAAAGTGATGTTCTTTCTGTCTCTTTGATCTACCTTTTATGGAGCCAATTTCATTCCTTGTGATTTCAAAATAACTGATAATATCCCCATGGACTACATGCCTCCTACTTCCACTGGGGAACAGAGTAACATTTCCGTTTATTTAGCTTCTGAATTAATTTCCAAGCTTCCTCTGGTTATACCTTTGTAAGTCAGTCGTCCATTCCAAATTATTCTAAATAGTGTATCGGGTGGCACTGAATGCCTTAAGCTTGGGTTATGTGTGCATTCCTGCACAAGTCACAGAGACAAGTTGACTTAAGCCAGCCAGCTCCCCCATCTCTACTCCAAACTCTCCCTGAATTTCTTGGTTTGAAATTCCCCAGTTGGAATTTCCAAATCTATAAGAAATGGTCCATGAAAGTATGCATGCTGGAGCTGCAACCATCAATACATCTAATATTGTCACACTTAACCTTGGCTATAGACTCGAGAAATATTTATGGAGGACCTCCTATGCTCCAGGTATTCTACCAGATACAGTCTTAGGCTCAAAGGAAGTCAAATCTGGTGGGTGTGAGGTGGGGGGAGGATAATACAGAATCTTTTGAGCATCTGTGCAGGTGCTATGATAGAGATAAGCATGCGGTACTGTATGAGCCCAGGGAAGAGGAGAGGATACTCATTATGGAAGGTGGAGGTGGGTGGGGTCACAGAAGGCTTTTCACGGGAGATGATCCTGAGCTGAATCTTGAGGGGACACTTGGACTTAATCAGGTAGGAATGTGGAAAGAGGGGAGAGGAAAGAATGACATTCCAGACAGGGACCCAGTATGTGTGAAGACAGAGCAATGGGAGAAAGCATGGTGATCTGAATAATGCAACTACTTCAGTACAGCAGAGTCGAGAGAGTGGACTCTGACCTTGAAGTGTCTGGGATTACACGCCAGTTCAACCATTTAGTGGCCATGTGATGGATAAGTTACATGGCCTCTCTGGGGTTTAGTTTCCCCATTATAAGACAGGTATGATGATAAGAGTAACTGCCTCATTAGGACTGTTGGTGAGGATTAAATGAGTTATTACGTGTAAAGTACTTGGTTTACGCTCTACCACAGAAACCCTCGGCGATTGTTATCATGGCCAGGGCTGTGTGTATGTAGGGGCACACCTACTTATCTATTTGGAAGAAACTGAGTCTGGGAAGTAGATGAGAAGCCTGGAGAAATCTGATGTGATAGATAATACAGTCTTGCTTTTCTTTTGGTTTCAGCCCTGGCAGAAATTCAAGGTCTGAGAACTATAAAGAATGTCATTGTTCTTTTCTAAACTGATGGGCTGAGCTGCTGAGTCAGGGATATTTTGCATGATCATATCAATGTTTGTCATCTTACCATTACTATAATCATTGCTGCTTAGCAATCTCCTCAGCTCAAAAAATAAGTCAGGATAGCTGGCGCTCAAAGATTTGTGCTTTGGAATCAGACAGATCTGTCTGGTTTGACTCCTACCTTGTCATATGTGTATGTCTTTTAATTCTCATACCAGCTCTGTGAGCTAGGTCTGGTCTCCAATTTTGCACATGAGGAAACTGAGGTTTGGAGAAGTTAAGTAACCCTCCTACCGTTATGTAGATGGTAGGGCTGCACTTTAAGCCCAGAGCTGTGAAAGCTAGGGTTTTTTACTTCCGTGGGGTGTGTGTGTGTGTGTGTGTGTGTGTGTGTGTGTGGCGACTGTTATCATGGCCAGGGCTGTGTGTATGTAGGGGCACACCTACTTATCTATTTGGAAGAAACTGAGTCTGGGAAGTAGATGAGAAGCCTGGAGAAATCTGATGTGATAGATAATACAGTCTTGCTTTTCTTTTGGTTTCAGCCCTGGCAGAAATTCAAGGTCTGAGAGCTATAAAGAATGTCATTGTTCTTTTCTAAACTGATGGGCTGAGCTGCTGAGTCAGGGATATTTTGCATGATCATATCAATGTTTGTCATCTTACCATTACTATAATCATTGCTGCTTAGCAATCTCCTCAGCTCAAAAAATAAGTCAGGATAGCTGGCGCTCAAAGATTTGTGCTTTGAATCAGACAGATCTGTCTGGTTTGACTCCTACCTTGTCATATGTGTTATGTCTTTTAATTCTCATACCAGCTCTGTGAGCTAGGTCTGGTCTCCAATTTTGCACATGACGAAACTGAGGTTTGGAGAAGTTAAGTAACCCTCCTATCTTTATGTAGATGGTAGGGCTGCACTTTAAGCCCAGAGCTGTGAAAGCTAGGGTTTTTTACTGCCGTGGTGTGTGTGTGTGTGTGTGTGTGTGTGTGTGTGTGTGTGTGTTTTAATCTTTAAAATGGGATAATGATAGTAACTCCTTCATATTAGTGTGATGATAAAATGAGATAGTGCTTGTGAATCAATCAGCACCATGACTGGCCCAGAAATAAATCTTTGATAAATTAGCTCTGGTGATGATGGTGACATTTGACTTTTTCATGTTTTTAATAAACATCAAATTAGCTAGTGGGTATGCAGGCAAATGTAGGGAGGGGAGACCATTCATTGAGACTATTGTAAAAAGAGTTCATGATGATTAATGTGGTTAAAATTGCAACTCTCCTGCATTATTTATTTACTTAAATCATCTTGCTTTATTTTTCTCCAGAAACCTGCTCAACATCTAACATACTGTGCTTTACTCACTTACCTTTTTATTTCTGCATGTTCCCCACTAGAATGTAAACTCCATGAGGGCAGGAATTACAGTCTGTTTTGTTCTTTGCTGCGTCCCCCATTCCTAGAACAGTGCTTGGGAATGATACGTGCTCCATCAATATTTGTAGAGTGAATGAATTAACCAGGAAATTAATACATCAATTAACATTCAGGATAATGACATTTCAGGTCCCTTTCAGTTCTGAGATCCTATGATTCTGTGTGTTTCCATGAATTTCTCAATCATTCCTACTTGGAAGAATAGGATAGTGGGAAGGTATCTGCCTCCGTTATTTTGCTGACAAGGTCACAGGTACTTCATGATCTAGCCTTGGGTAGCCATAAGCATTATTCTCCATGCATTCATTCTTTAGGTTCAGGAATGGCTACTTCCATATTTGGTTGGCATCACCTGTGTGTCAAACATCAATGCCATGTCAGAGAGCAACGGTACTGTGCTTTTCTCAGCACCTGCTTGTGGAGGGGAGTCACTGCCACAGTCCTTGTACACTCTTCTATGAGCAGGCCAGCAGCTGGGACTCCACCGCCTTCTCACTTTCTCTTCTGGTCTAGACACTGTTCTCGGTTGTTTCTCATGTGGACTCCAGATCCTTCCCCATCCACACTGTGTGTTTTCCCAGGATAATACAGATCACATCAGAGACGGTGTTGCCTCCACTGGATTAGCAGCTGCCTTCATTTCGTAATGAGTATCCAGTGTAAGAGGACTTAGTCTTTTATAAGCAAATGCAGATTCTCCTCGTTACTTCCTGTCCTGGCCGGTCTTGCTAAGCCCTTTGGGGTGCTCTTGATCTTCTTGGTGTCCCCAGAGCTCCGTTCTCCTCTCCACTCACATGTCTCACCGTGCCTCCACCCACAGTAGCTCCACCCATGCCCTTGGCTTCAGCTGTCAACTCCATGCTGATGACTTCCCCACTGTCCGGTCTGTCCCCTGAGCTCCAGACCCTGGTTTCCATTGCAAGTTGGACAACCCCACCTGGAAGCCCCAGGCTCTTTGCATGTTCACACTGAAATCATCACGTGTGCCCTTAAGCCTGCGTTCTTATGTCAGGGAATGGCAGCACCATTGCTTCGGTCTAGCTGCACAGACCCTTCTTACTCCTTTCCCACTTCTTGGCCTCCAGTTGGCCTCCTAGAGATGTGGATTTAGCATCCTGATGACTTACAAATCTAGCCACTCCTCATTTGTATATCCTAGTGACAGGCCCTCATTATATCTTGAATACATACTTTTAAACATTTTGCCTTCAGTGTTTGCTTTCTCAAATACATTCAGTTCACAACAACAGAGTGATTTTTCTAGAACCCATTTCCAACCATACCACTGTCCTGGTTAAAACTATCTGTGCCCTTCTGCAGGAGTGAGTCTAAGCTTCTTGATCTGCCTTGACCTAGTTCTCGGGCCTATCTACCACCAGGATCCTTAGTTTCCTCATCTGCAGATGGCATATGTTAATCCCTCTTGTACGGTCACAGTGAGGATCAAATGAGCTAATCCAGGTAATACAGGTCATATATGCCAGACACATAGTAGGTGCTCAATAAATGCCAATCCCCTTCCTGCCTCTTCCTGAACCACCGTTTGGAATTGATCATGGACTTCAGCAGAGATTTCTCTCCTGTAAATTGAGCCTGAAGTCTTTCTACCTGCCTTTCCTTTGTGGAGGCATAAGCTGAACGCCATCCTCCTGCCCCTCCCCCATTCCATCTCTGTGATGACAGATCATCAAGTAATTAGGACACTGAGCATTTGAAACTGTGTCAGCTCCCTGATGGATCAGTTCCTAAGCGCCTGGCCTAGTACTGAGCGAGGCATGTGCTTCTCTCCACACTACCCCACCAAGAACCCCAGGCCTCTGCCTGGGATGGCTGGAAGGGAGAAAAAAGGGAATGCCTGGGGTACTGATGCTGTGGGCAACACCTGCAGCTTTCCCTCTCTCCATAGAAGGCTTTTTAGATGGGTATATGGTAATGGGGGTTAGTGAGAAAAGCAAGGGTGTTGGAATCAGAAGATGTGGGTTTGAGTCCTGGTTCAAAGCAGTACTGTTTTGTACCTACTACAAGTTCCCTAAACTTTCTGAGCCTCAGTTTTCTCAGCTCTGAAATGGGGATAATGCTCTTTCTCACTGGGTTCTTGGAAAATTACAATTAAATAATGGATGAATTATATAGGATATCATTTCAAAATGGCGACACTAAATATTGATTATAGGTGTGCTATGCTGACAAGGCATTTAGGGTCACAGAGTGGTATTCGCATAGCAGATTTTCTTTTTTACTTCCTATCTGGGAGAACTGGGTGAACTTGTTTATTATTCTTTCTCAGTCTTAGTATATTTAGTTTTAAAACAGGGGTAATTGCCCTGACACTTCATAGGGTGAGTTATGTATTATGTTCTCGGTAGACTGTCAAGTACTAACAATAGTTATTATTATTACTCACACTAATGCTGGTGAATCTAATTATTTATCTTAATTAAATCATGAGAGTGAATAATAGTGTTCTTAGAGGCTAGCACGCCCATTGAAAGCTATGGGTAAGTCATTTAATCTCTGTATCTGTTTCCTCAAATATAAAGTTAAAAGGATGAGTTTGGTCCGCACCTAGAATAGGAGCTGGTATACAGTAAGAGTGCAATAAGTAGAAACATAGTAAGTGCGCGATAAATACACATTGAATAAATTAATGAGTGAATGAACAATAAAAGTTATTTTACAGAGTTATTTTGAGCTCTCTATGGAATGAGATAGTGCATTACGTACTGTAGGGGGAGACATGTAAGGGACTGTGTTATATGGCGGATCAGCCCTATAGCCTGCCTAGTTTTCTCCTGCCATCTCCTGCCGCGATAACCTCCTCCAGGCTTCCCTGGTGGCGCAGTGGTTGGGAGTCCGCCTGCTGATGGAGGGGGCGCGGGTTCGTGTCCCGGTCCGGGAGGATCCCACATGCCGCGGAGAGGCTGGGCCCGTGAGCCATGGCCGCTGAGCCTGCACGTCCGGAGCCTGTGCTCCACAATGGGAGAGGTCACAGCGGTGAGAGGCCCACGTACCGCAAAAATAAATAAATAAATAAATAAATAAAAATAACCTCCTTCCATACCTTTGTGTGCTCGTTTCTTGCAGCAGAGATGGGGTCCCCACATCCAGCCCTCTGGGGACAGGGCCAAGGTTGCCTGTGAAGCCCGTGGAGACCATAGTGTGTGTAATCCCAAGCAGAGTGACGGTAATAAACACACTGGAGATGCCTTTGCTTTCCTCTGGTCCCACTCACTCTCGTACAGTCCAATTTGGAGGAACACTGAACCCAAGAGTCAGAGATTTGTGCTGGTTTAACCCATGACATTCCTTTTGAGGTTCTAGAATGTTCCAGAAATCTGTGCAGACAACTTTTTAAGCTTTGCTATGTTCCTGACCAATGATGAATGAATGTGTCCCCTTTGTTCTAAATGTAGCTGAATTAAAGAAAGAAAACATTTCAGCATGGAGTTTGGAAGCATTAGAGAAGCTTACTGTCTCAGACTCGTACAGACATGAGGACTTTTAGGTAAGGGCTTCTACCATAACCTTCCATCCAATTTCTCTTACATCACTCTTGGCAGGTGGCCGGTCAGCCTCTTTGTGCATATTTCCAGAGGTGAGACGCTTGCTATTTTATTTAGCATCTCATCTGCTGAGCCAGTATCTTCCTGCCCTAGTTTACCACCTCGATCCTAGTTTTGTACTCTGGAGTTTCACCGGAGAAACCTTGTCCCTCTTCTATTACCTCTACTGAAGTGACCGCACTTCAAATGTTTGAGAGTTGTGCTCTTGACCCGTTGTCTTCTTTTCTTCATGCTAAGCCTGCCTTTAAACTTGTCTTGCTTTTTTACTGTTTTCCATAATAATATATGAAATTTGTTGAGATGAAGCTTATTATGTACCAGACTCCATCCTAAATGCCTTATTTAGTTAGTTTTTAACCCTCACCACAGCCCCTGAGTACAGAACTTTCATTACCCCAGTTTTACAGATGAGATAGTTGAGGCCCAGCGCAGCTAGTAAAGGGCATACCTGGGATCTGATTCTAGGGTGCTGTCTGTAGAGTCTGCACTCTGAAACCCTAGTCCATACCCCTCCTTTTTGTAATGTTACTAATAAAATAATATAAATGGTATTATTATAGGTACTGATTATTGGTGGGCTGCTAATTGCCGGACTCCACTAGGGGTTTTATATACATTAGCTCTTACCCTCCCACAGCGAGGGGATCTCACTGTTTACAGGAGAGGACCCTAAGGTGGCAGAAGCCAGTAATTAGTTTGACCTTCCCTCTTCTGCTTTATCAGTGAAGCTCATGCATTAATGCTGGCCTTCTCTATGCCAGCCACTGTGTTAGGGACCTGGCTGTACAGTGATAGACAAGACATAGTTCCTCTCCTCTTGGTACTTACATTGTAGGAGAAAAATAGGCATGAAACAACGAATTACACAATTGCTTATTTCGTTTATAATGTGATGTGAATCACTCAAATAAGGAATTAACATTATATTTGATACTATGGAGGAAAAGTGAAATGTGTAATGAGAGGGAATAACAAGGGAATCCAAGATTGTCAGACAAGAAGGAGTTAACTAGTCCAAGGGGGGGACTGAGAGGGGGAGAGGATACTCCAGGCAGAGGGAGCAGCATGTGCAAAGGCACTGAGGTGGTGTTGGGATGCCGGGGGAGACAGGCCCAGGGGGCCAGGCCTTTCAGAGCCACAAGGGCCAGATGGGAAGTTCAGCCTTTGAAATGGGGAATATTTTATTTTGTTTGGAAAAGATCACTCTGACTGCAGGGCGGAAAATGGACAGGTGACAAACAGGTGATTACAATGCCTGGTGGTATCTGACGAGCAGGACTCTCACACCTTGGGCTGGACTCTCTGTTAAGACCATAGCGAACTCCTGCGGCAGGAGTACGAGGCCACGGTCCAGAGCCCTGCCTGGGAGCCCAGGTGCCTGAGTTTGAAGTCTGGCTCTACTTCTTACTAGTGACACGACCTTGGCCAAGTTACTAATCTCTTTGTGTCTCAGTTTCCTCACCCATAAAATAACACCTACTTTAAGTGATCATTGTGAGATTATGTGAATTAATATATATAAAGCGCCTAGAACAGGGCCTGGCCTATACTAACTGTTATTTTGTAACTATGATTATTTGTTTAATGGCCACACACACTGTTGATTGAAAGCAATTGTGGTTAATTAAATCTGAAAGATCATTATAACGTAGCAAAAAATAGTTTTATGAGAGTCTTAAGCCTAACAAATTAGTCTGTCTTTCCAGCTAAACAGCGCAGGTCTTGCTGAAGGCCTCCACTGCTCAGGAGTAGGGGTTTAACCCCTGGGTGATTGTTTAAAATAGGACTTGCGTGTGTACTTACTTTTCCGTCTCACAGTGTCTCACATACCCATTTATTGCTTTCAGGATGTTCCCTGACTGGAAGAGCACCCCCCTGCTTGGGTTGCTTTTGGTCTTCCTCATCACTTTCTTGATTCCATTTTATTCAGGATTTAGCCACAAAGAGCCCCCTCCCTTACCACTTGTAGGGGCCACTGTGGGGTGCCCCCAGGTCCCCTTTCAAGGCGGATTTGTTGGCCCAGCTGCTGGGACTGCAGTGGGAAGACAGCTTTTGCTTGCTGGCCCCTCCCGGGATTACTCAGCAGTAGAGAGCTGCCTCGTCCAAGGTCAGATTCTTCCTTGGGCAGCACCCATCTAGTGACTTGTTGACATGGAGAGGTAAAGTCCCAAATCGGACAGCTCTGCGTGGCAGGTCCGGCTCCAGGACTCCCCCTGGTTTGGCCAAAGTTGTCCTTGGGGTTGCATTGCAGCTTGATGTCTCGGTCTAGGGACCCCTGCTTCCTGTGCCTCCTTCCCAGGCATGGACCCCAGGGCACTGGATATGCCAACATCCTACACCTTCCTCACTCTCGGAGCGGCCTCAGGGGGACCCACCAATTTGTGGCTCTGCCTGCTGCCCCCTCAGAGCCAAAAGGAGACCACCGTGCCCCACTCTTACCGGGTGCAATTTCTCTATAGCACGAACAGAGTCTGTCGTGAACTGGATTTGATTATTACAGTTGCCCCTCACCTCCAGTTTCCTATCCTGAAATATAAGATTCTTGTCTGCCTCGAAGGTACTCAACAACTATCAGGTGAATGAATTCGGTATAATATCATGGTTAAGTTCCCTCAGCATTTGGAGCTAAACTTCCTGGGTTCCAATCCTGACTGTGACACTTACCAGCCAGTGATCTGGCACAAGCTTTTAAATGCTAGGCCTACAGCATGAGTCGCACAGAGTAAGCGTTCAACAAATCTTAGCAGTAAAGGGTCAATTCGTTCACGGGGTTGTTGTGAGGATTAAATGAGGTAATGCATGCAAATCCCTTAGTTAGCACGGTGCCGAGCTCAGAGTAAGCATTCTGTAAATTTCTCTGTTGGCATCAGCAATTGTCTAGGCGAAGTCACTGGAAAGCAGGTCTGTGTCCTCAGCCTCAGCCCCGGAATCCCCTGCAGCGCCAGGCACCATACGCCAGGCCTTTATTCTGCACACAGGAGGCGCTTCAATTGGTGAGCCATCCTCCTCTCCCAGCGCTCGAGGGCAGAGGGTGGCCTGCCTTTACTCTGAGAAGTCCACCCTGCCTAGTCCAGGACCAGCCAACGGTAAATTTTTCACACACACGTTTCAGAGAGGGGGTCTGAACCAAATTTCAGTGTCATCTCGCTGCTCAAATGTGGTCTCCATGGCGACTCCCAGTCCAGCAGGTTGAGGAAGGTGCTTCCAGATCTGGGGGCTGGCACACTTGCAACCTCCAGACACGGGCCATATTTTTTCGCATTTCTCAGACAGATTGTGGGTTGTGTGTTCATTAATTAAGATGAGAGTAATTGGTCCCAGCAAAGAGTCTGCACATCAGCTTGCAAACTGTGTGTACAACGAGGCCCCGTGGTTCTTCCCCTCCCATCTCACGTCTCTATAGCTGGTTCTTTGGCTCCTGACTGTTTTCCCAAATCCCTAGGCCCTCCTTTTACTGTAACAGTTGAAGAATAAAGGGAGAGTAGGATTGGAAATGGAATTTTCTTGGCTTATTGAAAGTCATTTCATGCCCAGGGAGGGAAGAAATAATAAACCCCCTCATATGTATGTACTACTTGGTGATTTTTGAAAAATTCTTTCACCTGTGGTGTCATTTATTCCTCACTTCGTCACCGGGAAGCAGTTATTATTATTATTAAAGGTGTTAAGATCGCAGGCTCTGGAGCTCAAATCGTCTCTTCTACTTAGTAGCTGTGGAAATGGCAACTTGCTTGCCATTTCATGTGTCATATTCCCGGTGTGAATTATCTTAATAACTTCTGACCCAATTCACAGGATTACATAGTGGGCTAAGTGAGACCATGCAGGGAAACCACAGAATCTACATTGTGGGCTCTTAAGGTTTTTGTTGTGAATATACCCATTTCACAGGTGGAAACTAAGGCCTCTGAGCTCTCTAGCTAGTCATCGGCTTGCAAAAGTTTAGACTTCAAGTTCTCTGGTTCCTAAATAGACTGAATGTGTGCTCAGCGTGGGGCTCTGGGCTTTACACTTGACTTTAGATGACGGTGCTTCTGGTCTACAGAGTGTGGTTATGTGCAGGGACCCTTGCTCCCACAAAACATTTCCCGTTTTGTTTTTCCTATGATGAGGTTAATTTTCATTAAAATTAGTCATTGTAAAAGGTGTCATTCTTCCCCCTCGTATGACAAGATGTACATTTTCTTGTACCTTTTCTCAGTTATTGGACCCCCAGGTCCAATTTCTACTTGCTGTTATTTACAGCATGGTAACCCCAGAGCAACCAAAAGGCTCTGCTGCTTGCCTTACTTTCCATAATTATTTTGTTCTTTTCTATCCCTAAAACAATTCCGGTTATGGGCCTCTTCTAATATTCTGCTATCCAGGACCAGTGTCTGCCTGGGGATGGCGACTGTGTTGTCCAGCTAACTGCTAAACAGTGCCAAGCCCAGGGCCTATCACATGATACTCCCTGCATCAGTGCTTGGTGCATGGTGTATGGACCAATTCGTGAATCAATAGATCAAGGGTATTAGCTCATAGGCTGAAATATTGGATTCTGGCCTTCTCGAACTTTTTAATTGTATGCTCATCCACGCCCACATGCAGTTGTCTCTTTTTGTGTGCATTCCTGACATTTCTTGCAAATGGCTCACCCAGGTCCTGATGTAGATTCTTCTGGGCCCATCCATGGGAGGGTAAGCGTAACGCATGGTTTCCACTCCTCTTGGGTCTGTAGGTTGCAGAGGGCTGAGACACTGTCTCAAAGCAGAAAGCCACCTGTGTGCCCAGGCAGGCCCTCTGTCGTATGTCCCACCTGACGGTGCATTGAGGCTGGGGTTCCTGGCGCCATGGTGGGTGTTTCCAGCCTGCGCCAGGAGCAGGACCTGGAGACCTCGTTTTTTTTTCCCCTGTGGTAGCTTTGTGTCTTTGCATGTCTTTGAGCAGCAGAGTGGCACAATGAAAGATGAGTGTTTCAAAAAGGAATCTGGAATAGCCATGTGGAAGGTCTTTGAGGCCTGGAGACCAGCCAAAGTCTGCTGGAATCATGGAGCCAGAAGCCCTCCTTGAATTGCATAGGATTCTCCCCTTGGAAAGTGACTGAACCACATGAAAAACCATGCAGTGGAGGAGAAAGCCCTGAGCAAGGACTAGTAAGAGTCGAGTTCTGATCCTCACCTCCTCATTGATTAGGCCTGTGACCTTCGACAAGCTCTGTAGCTATCTGAGCCTCGGTTTCCTAATCTGTCCAATGGGGACAAGTTATCCGTGCCCTGGGTGATTCTGTTGTGTTGCGGTAAAGCTTGAACAAGGTGATGGCTGTGGAAGAGGTTTGGGAAAGATGACGTGTGCTACATGAGACACATTTTTAGTGTTATTATAGGGAAGTGAGGGGCTATAAATAGGATATTTTAATATAGTGAAGTTTCCCTGGATGAGATGGCTTCTTATTCGAAGGAGAAAAATTAGTTCGAGCCCAAGCCTAGTCATTATATCAGCAAAACGATTTTCCTTCTGTGGGCCTCAGTTTCCTCACTCTTTGAAATGGAAGTTAGATTAAATGGTCTTTAAATTCCTACTAGGGGCATGTTAGGGTACTAAATTCGGTTAATTTATGGGGAGCAGATTAGTGTCATGGAAGAGAGTTCTCTGCCCATTTTGGGGCCAGGAAGTCACATTTACTGATTCCTGACTGCTCTGTGTCAGGTACTTCCCTTTCCTGCCTCATTTAACTGTCACAGAGCCCTGGGAAGCTGGCTTTATTGTCCTCACTCCACGGAGAAGGAAACAGCCTCCGGGAGGTTATGGGTTGAATTGTCCCCTCCCCCTCCAGATTCACATGTGGAGTCCTGACCTCCAGTGCCTCAGAATGTGACCTTATTTGGGAATAGGGTTATCACAGATGTAGTTAGTTAAGATGAGATCATGAGGATGGGCCCTAAACCAATATGACTGGTGTCCTTATAAAAAGGGGAAATTTGGACACACACACACACACACACACACACAGAGGGAGACTTCCAGATAAAGAAGGCAGAGATCAGGGTGATGCTTCTCTATGCCAAGGAATGCCAGAGATTGCCTGCACACCACCAGCAGCTAGGAGAGAGGCATGGAACAGAGTCACCCTCACACCCTCACAGCCCCCAGAAGGAACCTACCCCACCAACATCTAGATCTCAGATTTCTAGCCTCCAGAACTGTGAGATGATGAATGCTGTTGTTTAAGCCACCCGGTTTATGGTACCTCATGATGGCAGCCCTAGGAAACTAACACAGAGAGGCTAAGCAACTTGCTCAAGGTTGCAAAGCCAGGGCTCAGAGCCAAGTCTATTTCACTCCAAAGCCCGTAGATTTGTCATTGCATTCACCCTCCACACCCTGGAATGTCAGAGCTATGCGCGTGAAGGGATGGGGCCAGCGAGGATGCTCTGGAGTTCATCTCAGCCCCTGAGCATCCTCTCCTTCCAGCCCCCACTGGTCCCCTGCTCTGCCTAAGGAAGGGGATGGAGTCGCTGAGGATCAGAGGCCCATCCTCTTCCCCTTCCTTCTTGCTGGCAGCACTGGAGGAGACAGCAGGGAGGCAGACAGCCCCTGGCTTGGCTGACTTCCCCAAACGGTGGCCTCCCGCAGCTAGAATGTGGCATCCCCCTGCCGAGGAGCCAGATGCCCCACATCGGAATGTGATGTCACGGCAGGAGGGGGTGTGCGAGCAAAGGTAATTGGGGAGAAGCTGTTCAGGCTGATGTCCCCTTTCTTCTAGCAGCCCGTGGCTCCTGGCCGAGGTGGCTGAGTTGGCAGTCTACCCTAGGACTTGTGTGCACTCACTTACAAAACCCGAGGCGAGCGTTCCTGTTGGCAGTCCAGAACTTAATGGGTGCTCAGGCAGGTTCCCCAGCCTGCACTCACAAGCTCCCCAGCGGGCGGCAAGGGTAGCAAGGAAGAGCCCTTGGAAAGAAGGCATCCTGAGCGCCTGTACTTTCTCACTTTGACCTCCTACCTATCTCCTCCACAAGGCGGCTCTAACCAGTCCCTCTCTGCCCAGGGGAGAAAATGGGCACAGAAAGGTGAAGAGGGTTTTCCAAGGTTACACAACAGGGAGAAGGTAACCTAGGGTTAAAAACTGGTCTGTCCACACAAGTCTCAAAAGCTTTTTCTCTGCAGCTTAGACTGTAATACAGAGAAGCCAGGCCACAAACCTGGCTCTCTTCTATATCTGTTCCTCAGCTTGGAGGGGCCAGCAGAGAATGGAGAGAGAACTCAGCACCCTCTGGTTTGAAAAAGTCCAGACTCCTTAACCTGGACTCCACCTAACTTTCAACTGCTTTCCCACACTCCCTCCACCCACTGCCACCGTCCCCCAGAACACAGAGGGCCAGCTCCTGCCATCCCTACACTAACCCACTACCCCCGGAACATCTTTGCTCAGGATCTTCTCTCCCCTAGCTTGGTATGTCTGGCCTCGCAGAACACAAAAAACCCTTCTCATGTGTCAAGTATCCATCTCCTTGGTGCAGCCTTCCCAGACTCTTCCAGGAAGCTTTCCTATCACGGCTTTCAGTGCTGGGACAGCAGCATAGCCTAGGGACTTCAAGCATCAGCTCTGGAGCCAACTGCCTGGGTTGCATCCTCTCTCTGCCATCTCCTGGCTATGTAGCCTTGGGGAAATTGCTTAACCTCACTCTGACTCTACTTTCTCATCTGTGAAATGGGATGACGATAATGAGGGCCTGCTCCATTAGGTTGATGGAAGGATTAAAAAGGATTAACCTATGCACACTACTATATATAAAATAATCAACAAGGACCTACTATATAGCACAGGGAAGTCTACTCAATACCTGTAATAACCTATATGGGAAAAGAATCTGAAAAAGATTAGCTCTATGTATATGTATAACTAAATCACTGTGCTGTACATCTGAACCTAAGACAACATTGTAAATCAACTGTACTCCAATATAAAATAAAACTTTTTTAAAAATTAAAAAAATAACAAAAGGGATAAATGTGTGAAGGATTCCACTTGTACATTGGGCTATCAGTAATTCTTCCTTGATAGTCTGCCCTTTGGACTGTGTGCTCCCTGAAGGCAAGGACTATGTCTTACTTGCCTCTGTACCTCCCATAATTCCCAACATGGGGCCTAGTGCCTGACTGATAGATATTTGTTAAACAGATAAATAACTACATATGTAAGTAGAAGGAGATGACCAGACTTAACAGTGGCTCTCTCATGTGTGTACCCAGCGTCAATCAGGTAATAACAACATTAATAATAGAACCAGCTCATCATGTCTACTGAGTGATGACTATAGGTCAGGCACTGTTTTAAACACTTTGCATGGTAACTCATTCAATGGTCCCAACAACCCTCCAAAGTAGTAGTTGCTGTCATTCTCATCATCATTTTAAGGATGAAAAAAAGGCACCCGGGGTTTCGGGCTTCCCTATGACGATAGAGCTACAACGTAGCAGACCATACTCATGGCCACTCCATTGTGGTATTTCCAGGGAAGGTGTGATGGCAGTGGACAGCCCAGGGGAGAAGGAAGAGGATCCTGAGCCAGCAATTCATGCTAAGAGACAAGATGGAGTGAGGGAGGCAGGATGGGACAGGGCTATGCTTGGAGCAAGCAGGTGGGGTTGAAACTTTCATTTCAAATGGCCCTGCTAAGTTTCTCACTTTTCTCAGTGAGTCACTGCAGTTGTCTTAAAGAAACTGAGATAGAGCAGAGGGCCATCAAGCAGCAGGTGTGGTCCTACCTAAGGCCAGGAAGAGGATGATTCCTTCCTTTTTTGTGTGTTGGGTTTCTAGCGTCTAGTGGAATGCCTGACACAGAGTCCGTATTTAATATATGGCAGTCAAATAAATGAATGAGGAATCAGGGACTCCAGGATTCAGTAGCTTGCACAGGGGTCCAGTTTCCACTTATGTTACTTTAAACCACTTCTCATCTGTATGCCAGAAAGCCCAGGTTAGGGGAGAGGGAGCACATTTTTACACGATGAGATTTTGCATCTCCCATCCCCGGCTCCGGCAGCAGCCTTTGAGAGTCCTGCTCTTCTGGAGCTCCAACGGGCATTGCTATGAATGATGAGGCCTCCAGCTGGTCTTGGTGCTGAGCAAATATTAACACTTTGAATCAACTGTGCCTCCTTGATTACTGGGAAAACTGTTCGGAGGCCGGCAGAGAGTTCTTGCACCATGCAGCAGTCGAGCATGGGAGATATAGTGGGAGTAGGCGGCATAAATGAGTTTAAGGCAACGATGGATTTGCACTTGGAAACCGAAATCATATGGTGAGGTTTGCTGGTGGAATTGCAAAGTACGCCTGGAAGAATGCCAAGAATAATGCGGATGGGCCTCTTGCTGTCTCAGCCCATGCTTTCCATGGTGGCCAGCTGTAGAATGGGGAAATTAATAGTACCTACCTCACAGGGTAGCAAGGAGGAGTAAATGAGTTCATACAAATAAAGTGCTTAGCACAATGCTGAGCATGTTGTAAGCACTCAATGAGCGTTAGTCAGCATTAAAACGTGCTGGGTACCATGAATACAGCTAAGGATAAGAGACTGGCCCCTACTGTGTCCTTATGAATCTTACGGTGTATGGATAGCCAGCTACATAACTGTTGTGTAATGTGATGGGTGCCATGATGGCAAAGATTCAGGGCATTGTACAACTCAGAGAGGGGTTTCTCCAAACTGGACTTGGAGGGTCAGGGAAGACCTCGCAGATGAAGTGGCACAATGGAGAAATTAACAAGCAGGAGGTGGCCAAGTGGAGATCAGGGGAGAAGATGATCCTAAGAACAGGCCATAACAGTCTATGCAAAGACCCGGAGATAGAAAGAGTTATGTCCACTGAACTCAAAGTTCAGGCTAGCTATGATGTGCAGCTGGGGGTGTGTGTGCTAGTGTCCTAGGGCTGCTGTGACAGAATGCCACAGACTGAGAGGCTTAAAACAATAGAAATGTATTCTCTCGTAGTTCTAAAGGTTCGAAATCTAAAACCAAGGTGCTGGCAGGGCCATGCTGTCTCTGAAGGTTTTAGGGAAGAATTCTTCCTTGCTTCTTCCAGCTTCTGGGGGTGGCCAGAAATCCTTGGCATTCTTTGGCTTGTGGCCGCATCCCTCCAATTTCTGCCTCTGTCTTGAGGTGGCTGTCTTCCCTCTGTGTGTGTCTCCGTTTTCTCTTCTTATAAGGACACCGGTCACAGGCCCACCCTAATCCAGTCTGACCCCATTTTAACTTAACTAATTACATTTGCAAGGACATTTTTTCCAAATAAGGTCACATTCTGAGGTTCTGGGTAGAAATGAATTTTGAGGGAACACTATTCGACCCAGTACAGCGAAGGTGGTCAAGGAGAGTGGGAATGAATGAGAGTGAAACAGATCGGAACCTGATTCTGAAGGGACTAATACTAAATAATAATCGTAAACCAACATTCATGAGCACTTACCACGTATGGGGTCCTGTGGTAAGCACTTTACGTATATCAAATGCAGACTCCCTTTGAAGGAGGGAGAGTCAGGTTGAGTGAGGCCAGAGGGAAAACCCAGAGCTCACCACGTGTGTCATCAGTCAGGCTCCCCATAGGAAGCAGATGGCAGGCTTGGATTAGGATAATGCAAGGAGGGTTTAATGAAGGGGCTGCTTACCAAGGTATGCGCAAGGCATAAAGAAACCACAAGAGAGCAGGACACCAGGCTCTTACCACCCCTGAATCTGAAAGATGCAGCTCAGGAAGCAGGTACTGGAACCCAAACCAGAACACTGTATGAAGAGGGCCACCTTGAGAAGAGCTGTAACCTTTAGTTGAGGGAGGCAGCCAGCCCAAGGTGACCGCAGAGGGAGAAGACAGCCAGGAGAATAGATACCCTGCCTTGACTCCTTCTTTCTCGGGTCTCTTGTTGAGACCCCACTGGCCGGCCCCAACCGGAAGCCAGAGAACAAGAAGGTCCACTGATGTAGTCCACATGTATCAAACTCATGGGGCCCTGAGCCGAGTGGAGAGGGCTAGAGAGTAGATCCGGAGAGGCAGACAGACAGCATCTTGCGTTAGAATATTCATGAAAAGGGAGAGCTTGGGCTCCAGAAAACAGGCAAGTTAGATGGTGGTGAGAAAGTCGCTATAATCTGAAACTAAGAATACACACTACTGTATATAAAATAGACAACCAATGAGGACTTACTGTAGAGCACAGGGAACTATACTCAATATTTTGTAATAACCTATAAGGGAAAAGAATCTGAAAAAGAATCTATATATGTGTGTGTGTGTGTGTGTGTGTGTGTGTGTGTGAGTGTGTGTGTGTATCTGAATCACTTTGCTGTACACCTGAAACTAACATAGCATTGTAAATAACTATACTCCAATTTAAAAAAAAAGAATGAGCGTGGGATCTGGGGTGAGACAGGCTTGCATTCACATCACTAACTCAACCCATCTCCACCACCTGTGTGACTTTGAGCATCTGCCTCCTTGTGGGGTTATTGAGATGATTATACAGACCAATATAACTTAAGTACTTACCACAGTGCATGGCACTGGTAATACATACTCAGTGAGCATTCACTACTGTTGCTATTATTATGAACAACACTGAACAGCAATCTGTTGCAGTGGGAGCCTCTCTTTTTTATTTTTTAATTTTATTATTTGGCTGCATCAGGTCTTAGTTGTGGCATGCGGGCTCTTCGTTGCGGCACGCGGGCTTCTCTAGTTGTGGCACGCGGGCTTTTCTCTAGTTGTGGCGCGTGGGCTCCGGAGCGCACGGGCTCAGTAGTTGCACGCAGGCTTAGTCGGACTGCGGCATGTGGGATCTTAGTTCCCCGACCAGGGATCAAACCCGCGTCCCCTACATTGGAAGGCGGATTCTTAACCACTGGACCACCAGGGAAGTCCCAGTGGAGCCTCTCTTGAAGGCCGGTGGCCAGTCACTCTGTCCAGCATTCATTCGTCCATTGACCCATTCAGTATGCATTTGTCAGCCTCTTGTGTGTGCCCATCATGGGTCTAGCCGGTAGTGGCGAACAAAGCCAACAAAACTCTCTGCCCTCGTGGAGCTTACATTCTGATGGGGAAAATGGACAATAAACAAACAAATAAGGACAACAGACTGCCTGAAAATGATCAGTGCTGTGGATAAAACAAAGCAGAAAAGGGAGAGGGGGGGATACTTGGGATGGGATTGAGAGTTGAAATACAGCTGCAAGAAGAATCATTGAGAAGGTGATATTGGAGCACAGATCTGAATGGGGTTGAAGGAGGAAGCCATTCTGATACCTGAGGGATGGTCCAGGTAGAGGGAAGGACAAGGGCGGAGGCCCTGAGGCCGGAGTCCGTGGGAGCATTTGGGAAGCAGCAAGCATGCAGCACCATGGGAACTGAATGCAGTGAGGTCAGAGGGGTAACAGGAGCCAGACCTGCAGAGCCCATGGTCTTCAAAGGACTGGGTTCTGCATGACACAGCAGTACGTTCTGCAGTCCTGGACATCTCACATTAATGCTATTCCCCCATCTGTAAAATGGGGACAATAATCCCTTTTGTTTATTCCCCAATTGGATTGTAAGGGTCCAGTAAAAAAATGGGTTATGATGTTGTTTTGAAAATAATTATTTGGCAGGAGAATGTTCTTATTGCTTAGTAATTTTGCCCTAGTCTACCTGCCGCTGAGTAGAAAGACTGCCCGTGCCCTCGAGAATGTGGCCCTGCTGGACCATTGCTTGATACTGGGTTGTCGTCCGTTTCTCAGCAAAACTCATCTTTTTCCTTTGCCTCTTCAGCTCTGGGTCCTGGATTTTAAAACAGCAGTTTCTCCCCACTGTGTTCCATGCCCCAAACCTACTCAGTGGAATTGCAGACCAGTAATTCACAGAGGCCTGTTATTTTTCCTACATGCAATAAAGACTTTCTGTAGGTTATGGGAAATAAATGTGCTTTTTACTGTCAACTGTGGTTCTTATTAAACTTATCCCCTCAGCAGGGAAATACTTTTGCAGGACCAAGCAGTTTTATGTCCAAACAGCCAATGAGCTGATAATGGGTTTTATGTCTAGCTGTAACCAGCGGCCTTGCAGGCAGCCCTTCCTGCATTGCAGTCAGGAGTTGTGGGTTTCTCAACGCACAGCGTATAAATACTTCTCATTAATGTGGTGGTCTGTGCTCTCAAATAGAGAAGCTGGTCTCCTCATGCCAATCTGCTGGCGGAAACATGGAATGCAAGAGGCCTGATGGAGCTGAGGCAAAAAAGCTGGACCAAGAACGAATGGCATGAGGTTATGAGAAAGGCTGGAGCAGTGGAGAGAATACTTTACAATAGTGGAGTCTTTTTTTTTTTTTTTTTTTTTT
>NC_041217.1:135548027-135592033 GCF_002837175.3 Physeter macrocephalus
CCATTTCTACATTTTTTTTTTTTTTTTTTTGTGGTATGCGGGCCTCCCTCTGCTGCGGCCTCTCCCGTTGCGGAGCACAGGCTCCGGACGCGCAGGCCCAGCGGCCATGGCTCACGGGCCCAGCCGCTCCGCGGCACGCGGGATCCTCCCAGACCGGGGCGCGAACCCGGTTCCCCCGCATCGGCAGGCGGACGCGCAACCACTGCGCCACCAGGGAAGCCCCAATAGTGGAGTCTTTAAGCCAGGAGTAATTGTTTAAATTGTAGATACAGCAGCTGGGCTGTTATCTCTTATTGGGGGAATAGAAGAAGCAAAGGCAACTAACTATTCTGTGCACCAAGCACTTTACATAGACCATGTTTTTTGATCTATTTAAAAAAAAAAAAAAAACTGGTGAAATTGACATTTTAACCCTGATTCTCTGTGCACCAAGCACTTTACATAGACCATGTTTTTTGATCTATTTAAAAAAAAAAAAAACTGGTGAAATTGACATTTTAACCCTGATTTTTTAAAAGGAGATTGAGGATTAAAAGCCTTACAGTTGATACATAACTGAGCCAAGGTTGAAACACAGGTTAGCTACATCAAGTCAAACAGACCAGCTTCTCTACCCAGAAAACTTTGTAAGACTTAGTGTCTTCATCTGTCAAATGGGGTTGAAAATGTCACACCTTGGAGATTTGTGGTTTAAAGCACCACCGTGGTGCTGGTGTGTAGTTCGTGTTTGGCAAGCAGAAAGCCCTGACTTCTGGCCAGCTTTATTCTTCCTTCCTAGCTTCTTCCCTCTCTTTCTTCCCTTCAGTATTATGTACAAGTGAAAATAACCACAGGCAGTAGGTGGGACCACGGCTTCAGTGAGATGATGGGAAGTAAAATCCAAACCTAGGTGTTACCAACAGAATATGGTTGACACCATGGGAATCTCATACTTTCATTTGGAATCACAGTATTGGTTTAGACTGCAGAGTGATTTCATAGAGAGTTGTTTAAATGTAAATATAGAAATTGGGGTGCTTTCCATCACAATTGGAAAAGGGAGGAGGAAAGTGAATTAGTACTTTTTGGAGCCTACCATGTGGCAGCTACTTGCATGTCTTATCCTTATGATGTTTCCAAGAGCACATAAGTTCCATGAGGGCTGGAATTCTGGTCTGTTTGTATTGACTGGGGTATCTCCAGCACCTATGCCAGTATGTGGCATGGAGTAGGACATCAGGAAATGCTTGCTGAATGGACTGTGGCTATTTAGGACCAGCACAGCACCAGGCAAAAACCAATCAGCCACATGGCACTGAACATCATGAAGATAAAGCAGTCTGGCTAATTTTCTCTCTCATTCCCCTAAATGTTGCTTAGATTAATCCCCTCCTCTTGATCACACTTCCACACGACACATCATATCTCACCCTTATTCCTGCCATAGCCTCTACTTTGTTCTCCACAACATAACTGAATCGATGTTTTACTATGTAGTCAGAAAGATTTAAAATTAAATGTTGCTTAGATTAATCCCCTCCTCTTGATCACACTTCCACACGACACATCATATCTCACCCTTATTCCTGCCATAGCCTCTACTTTGTTCTCCACAACATAACTGAATCGATGTTTTACTATGTAGTCAGAAAGATTTAAAATATATATATATATATATATATATATATATATATATATAATAATGACTCTTCTCTTTTACATCTGCCAATAGCTCCATGTTTTCTTTGAACGCAGGCCTAAACCTTTTCAGGCTCATGAGAGCCTGCTGGATCTGGCCCATTAATCTCTAGCCCTGTTGGTCTCCTCTTTCTGTTCTGTACTGCTTTTAGATCCTCAAATGAGCCATGCTCTCTCTTGCCTCAGGTCTTTGCACATCTTCTGTTTGCCTGGAATGCTGCCCTGTTCATCCCCTGTACCTCTCCGTACTGTCCTTGTCCTAGATGATCTCTACTCATTCTTACAGTCTCCATTGATATCATTTCTTCAGGGGGCTCTGCCTGAGAGATACCCACATAAGGTTCCCAACTTCATGCTTCCAGAGTGCCCTGCATGTCCTCTTTTCATACCCTAATAGTTTTAAACAATATTTGTTTCTCCACCATGCTAAAAGCCCCTTGAAGGGATAGATGGACCCTACCTTGTTTACTGCTGTGTATATGGCATCGTATGCAATGCCTGGCATGTAATATGTACTCAATAAATAGTGTTGAATAAATGATCATCATTTAATACTAAAAATATCCCGCAAACTAAGAGTGATTGTCCCGTTTTCAGATAAGGAAACTGAAGTCCAAAGAGATGAAGTTTCAGACTCAAGGTCACATAGCAAATGACATATTTAAGAGTCAAATCCGAGTCTGACTCCGAAATCCATGCTCTTTCCACTGTTCCAAAATGAACGTTTCCAGCAAATCAAATGTCCTGTTTACTGGGAGATCCCAACGTGTATCATATGTTTGGTACCAATTTGCAAAGAATCAAAATACACCGAGACAATCAGTTCTTTCCCTCTTGACTCAGAAGGCCCTGGGGAGTCTCTCAGTGTGGCTGCTGAATGACTCTGAACATAATTATCATTGGAAAAAGGAGTGTAAAGACAGTGCAGATCATTTACGTTTTCTTATTTCTGGATTCTGGATACACAGTCATTGACTAGACTTTCCGGTCAGACGGAGAGATGACCTGATTCACTTCCTGGCCTGAGACAGTGTCAGTCGAAGATCCCATATTTCTCACATGAGTGGAATGGCATGAGGGTCTCCAGATTTGAACATGTGATAATAGTTAGCAGGACACCCAGGCTGGGAGCTTCATTGCACCATCCCCCGTGTTCTGTGAGATGCCACTCCTTTGTATGCCCCTCAGGGGGCAGCGGCCAAGGCCAGCTTCCCGCACACCGCTTCCCGTACCGTGCTGTCCAACGTGGCAGCCACAGGGCACACATGGCTATCGAGAACCTGAAGTATAATTAGCGCCACATGTTAAAATGATCCTATTTGGTTATATTCAGTTAAAGAAAACATGTCATTTAAATTAATTTCACCTGTTTCTTTGTACTCAGATGTGGCTACTGGAAAGGTTAAGACTATAATAATGTGGCTCACATTCATGCCTTGCATTTTATTTCTCTTGGACAGCACTGCTCGAGACAATCCATAGAATAATAAAAGAACGCTTTTAAAATAACTAAAATCTGAATATACTTTTTCAGCCTCAATATGTGCATAAATATCATGTCATGGTAAGACTTAGGAGGGATCTTGGAGCTTATCTAGAATGTCCTTATTTTACAGCTGAAGAAACTGAGACCCAGAGAGATGAGGCGACTTTGCCCAAGGTCACATAGCCAGAAGGCGACAGAGCTGGGTTGGAGCCCAGGCCACTAGCACCAAATCAGCCTCCTTCATTCAGTGAGTGGCCCACAGAGTACAGCCATCATGGAACTTACAATGTATCCCTGGGAGCTTCTCACCTCTTTGTCCTCAGCACCAGTGTCTGGCACGTATAGCAGCACTTTTATTTAACCGCCCCCCCCCCCCCCCCCCCCCGGCCGCAAAGGCTCCCAGCACCAGTGCCTGGCACGTATAGCAGCACTTTTATTTAACCGCCCCCCCCCCCCCCCCGCTCGGTCTGAAATGCTTTACCATACTGCACAAAAGGTGCAAAGATAAGTAATACTCAGGTTCTGTTCTTTAGAAGCTCACAGTGTGGTGGAAAAGATGCCGGATAGATAGTAGCCAGTTAAAAATCGTAAAACAGAGATACTGGCAAAGTATAGCTGAAAGCTAATGTGGAAATATATTCAACCTCACTAGTAATTTTAAAAATGCAAATAAAAGCCTGATGTTCCATTGTTACCTTATTCATATTCTTTCTGGTTTCAGAGGGATTGAAAGTAGTTCATAATCCTACATTAGAAAGAAAAAATCCATTGAAAATAGAATTAATAGAAAAAAATAGGAAAAAAATAACACAGTTATTCTTTCTGCAAACATATCCTGTTGCAGGGGCAAGGCTTCAGCCCAAGTAAGTGGTTTGGACTAGATGAACATTTCCGTTACCATGGTGTCCTTTACCCCAGTTTGCTTGGCTTTAGAAAAAAAAAAAAAATAGTTGTACCATTGGATACTTGATATACACTGGGCACAATCTTTATCTCCTTTTTAAAAAATCCAAAATTCCCTGGCCTTCCTTCAGTATCAAAATGGGAAAGTTCCTTGGGAGAAGAAACCAAGTCTTGTTCTGTCCCCCAGCGTCTGCCACATGACCTCACACGTAATAAGACTCAACTCGATAAAGCTTTTCTGAATATAGGAAGGTACCCACGTTTATTCTGTGCCAGTTATGTTCCCACGTACCTTACAAGACTTCATATAAATGAACTCATTTAATAATCTCAAAATCCCGAGATGCTGGGTCTCAATTTGCAGGTAAGAAAACAGAAACTCCAAAAGGTTGAGAAACATGCCCCCAGTCCTCGGCTACCAGGGATTTGAACCCCTAATAGATCTGGTTCCAGAGCTTGTGCCACTATGTCATGTGAAGAAATAGAAGAATAAAGGGAAAAAAGAGAGAAAGAACACAGGGGAAGAAAAGAGAGAGAGAAGTGGAGGAAAGGCTGAAGGGAGGAGTGGAGAGAAAACCAGAGATGGGAGGGAAGGAAGGGGAGAGTGGGTATGGAATTACGTGTCTTTTGGCACATAGTCTAAGAAGAAAGACAAAGAGAAGGGTCAGAGTTTCCCTGGAGAAAATTATTCCTGGCAATTTAGGAAGAAATTTTCTAAAACAGCAGGTTAGGAACTCAGCCACTGTCGAAGGCTCGGCTCTCCGAATCTCCCCCAGGACTGTCTCCTCTCTTGCGGCCTCATTATCGCCGGGAACAATCTGCATGGCCAGTAATGAGGGAATCTTAAGGCCGGCCCGTCTCAGGGCTGGGGAGTGGCCCTGCACGAGGGGTTCAGGTCACAGGTTCAGGCCTGGATGCTGAGGAGTGAGCTGTGCAGAGCCGCCGACTCTCCCCCTGGACCAACAGTCCATTAGCTCTTACCCCCTCAGCAGGGCAGTAATGAGAAAGGGAGGTCCAACCCACAGCCCCCAGACAGCAGATCACGGGGGTGGGGGCGGTCCCCCGCAATGGCAAGCACATCCTGCTGCTGACCTTGGCCCTGATTCTCCCTGCAGTGCTCTTGGTCTGCCTGCAGGAGAGCATTTGTCAGGATTCTGACTCCTCCCAAACTCTGCTCCAAACAAAAGTGCACGTAAATTATTAGGGAGCCAGATAGCTCCTACTTTACAATTGGAACATACTTTACGCTTTCCAGTTGTGTGTTTCCATCGCTGAGCCCACTCTGTAAAGTGGAAAAAGCAAAGACTTGGAGACGGGATTTTAATCCTAGCGTCTCTGTCTATTAGCTATAACCTTGGGCACATTATTTCACATCTATGAACCTCAGTTCCTTACATGTCACGAAGAATAATAACACCAGCCTCGTAGGTTTATTTGGATTATTATTTGGTGTTAATAATCATAGCTAACTGTGAGTACTATGTGCTGGGTTCGGTGCTAATTGCTAATATGATCACTAATTCTCATAACTCTCTATATGGATATTGGTCTTCTCCCTAATTTACACAAGTGACAGTTGACGCTGGGATTACTTAGTACGTGTCAGAACTGAGACCCCGAAGCCTGTCCTCGCTGATAAAGTCTGTAACCTTAACCATGGTGCTATACTGAAATTATGAACTTACACCCAGAGCAAGAACACGACACACTATGTCAGTGATATTACTTACTTTCTCCACTCCTTTTCTCTTTGACTAGTATATCAGTTAGGATCCAGCCGTAAAACAGAAATGTCCCAGGTATTTCAAACAGAGAGAATTCTATACAGGAGTTGGTTGCATGGGTGACGGAAAAGCTGAGAAGCCAAAGGGGGACATTGAGGCAAGCCAGAGATCAGCGATGGGAGGAAGCCATTGTAACCGTTAGGCTAGAGGACCAGAGGAAGAAAGTGGTGCCAGCAAATCCCAGAGCCCTGGGTCACCTTCAGCAGCTAGAACCACAAAGGAGCCATGGAGGAGATGCCAACCAAAGCCAAGAGACTTGGGGGTAGAAATATCCTGGCCTCTTTCTTCCTCCTATCTTCCAATCACCCCATATTCCCTCAAATTGGTCATACAGACTCGGAAACCCATGAGCAAGGGAGCTTGGGAAATGTTGTTTCCTGGCAGGCTTGACAGTGAAGGACAGAGAAAAGATCTAAAAGCAAATAGGCAGGTGTCTGGCACATCTAACAATCCTGTGAAATAGCTAGGTTGAGATTATCCTCTCAATTTGACTCTGCCAAGCACTCGATCTGTGATCCCATTTCACAGATGAGGAAAGCAAGGTCAGACAATAAGTACTACCAGAGCTTCAAAGAGGGAATGATTAATCCTATGGCATTCAAGGAAGGCTTCCGCATGGGAGGGGCTTTGAGGACGTCACAGGTTATGGACAAGTAGGGTTTTGTCAGATGGCTTAATTTAGAAGGGTACTCCAAGCAGTGAGGGCAGAAGAGGTAAAGAACTTTATGATCCATAGATTGAGGAGTTTAAATTAGGCTGTGCAGTCCCTGTGTTTCCTGCCAACTTTAACTGTTTTTTAACCTTGAAATTCTACTGGGAATTGAAGAGCTATATAATCTATATTGTTTTCATAGCACCTTAAGGGATCAACTTTCTAATACTGAATTAAATCCCTGGACCCCTGTTTACACTGGCTCCACGAGGTCCCTTCATGTTTATGGAGAAATTGGTATATTGCTAACAAGATCTGCCCACAAGGGACAGAGAATTTTGGTCTCTCTTCTGCCTTCTTACCACTGATGTCTTAACAGTTGGGAAACAGCCACACGGTGGCTATACATGAATGTTTCAGTGATCCGTTATTTCTAGGATATGTTGTCGGGACATTTGATCTGTTCATATTCCCATTATACACTCCTCTGTGCTGAGTTTGGTGGATAAAATTTGCTACCGATGTTACACGCCACATTTCAGCTGTTAGCATGCATCTCTCTCCCACTTAGAATGCCTACGTCTAATTTCTCCTGGTTCCAATCACCCCACACCATGGTGGATGGCATGCTCACTTGGAAATGCAAATCTGATTATAGTAAAGGATTCTTCCTCCTCACTTGAAATCCCTCATTGGTACCCCATGCCTTCAAGAGAAATCTAAGCTCCTTAGAATATCTTGGCTTCCTCTTAAGTCACCCAACTCCCCCTTCTTGAACTCTGAATGTCAGGTATATTGAACTACTGACTATGCTGTTTCATGCTTCCATGTGACTAGCCTTTGCCCATGTGTCCTCACTGGAATATCCTTTCTCAGCTTCTGTCTCTGGCAATGTCTAGTGCTTCCTAAGGGGTTTTCCCCCTGTCCCCGCCCCTCTCCTTTGTGTGTATGTTTTCAGTGTGCCATGTATACATTGCCAGTATACTCAGTAGGTTAATTTTGGGTGTGTACAACCTCCAAGAAGACCCGACACATGGTAGAAGCCAGTAAGTGGTAGCTATTGGGGGAGATGGGGTTTTCCTTGCTTCGTTTTATTCATTTCTGGCTTCCTAGTACCTCACACAGTGTTTGGGACACTGTAGGCATTGAATAAATATTGGTTGAATATTTTAAGAATTGAAGTTTAAAAAATAAATGTAAAATGAAATGTTTTTAAAGCCTCCATTTATTAAATATGGTACCATTAAAAGACTGTCCTTAATTTGGACCTGCCTCAGCATGCCCGGATTGGAGCATAAGCATGGTGGTTGGTAAGATGTCCAACCGTGTTTTTGTCAGAGGGACATTGAAAAAGCCAGCATCTCTTCATCCGTGGCCCTGTAATTTTGTTCCCCTCCCTGTGTTCCTCAGCCCAGCAGCCACCTGTGACGGGGCCCCAGGTGGCTTCTGGGGCAGTGCTGGCTTGACCCATGACAGATAATAAGGAAGAGCTGTGGCAGCTGAGGATATGTGTACCTTCTACCGTTTGTCAACCATCCAAAAGTCCAACCATGTGGGCATTTAAACTGCCTCAGCTGCGGGGCTTGGGGGTTCGTATGGGGCACAAACCCCTTTGTTAGCAGAGGTGCCTGGCCCATCATGCAGCAGTCAGACCTCAGGGCCATCTTCTTGCTCTGTCTCTCTCTGGGAGTGGCCCATCCATCAGAACATTCTTTCCCCACCAGCCCTGACACAGCCTCCGAGTCCTCCATAGTCTGGAGACACAAGGAAGCCAGCCTGGTCCCAACACTTTAGAGGAATCTTAGTTGCCCATCACGGGGCGTTGTCATGGAGACCCTTCTTTGTGAGCAGCAGGGGGTAGTGTTTAAGGGTGTGTGCTCTACAGCCAGACCGCCTGGAATGGCATCTACACTGCCACTCCGTGCTCTGACGCTTGTTAGCTGTGTGACCTTGAACTAAGATTACTTCACCCCTCAATGCCCCAGCTTCTACCACTGTAACATGAGGATGATGATAAGTGTAGCTTGGGCGTTGGGGGTTTTGAATGAGTGGATATAGGTGTTATACTATATAAAGCTGTGTCTGATGTATAATAAGCACTGTCTAAGTTTGGCTCTCGCTAATCATTCTCCAAACATATGCTGAGAGCCTGCTATAGGCCAAGTGTTGTTCTAGGTGCTATGTAGGGAAACAGATGAAAAGAGGCACTTCCATCCTCCATATTCTCAGCCTACAAGGAATGAGAGACAAGGAAGCAAATCAGCGCAGTAGAGTTTGATGATTGTAAATTGCAGGCTTGCGCGAGATTCCATGAAAGCACCGAGCATCTGCCCCAGATCATCAGGGGAGGGCCTGAAAGGCTTCATGGAGGAGAAGACATCGGAGCTAACAGGTGGAGTGGAAGTGTGGCAGAAGGAATAGTAGGAGAGAATATTCCAGATAGGCAATAGTACATCTGCAAAGACTCAGAGCTAGGGTCCAGCATGGTCTCTTTGGGGAACCGTACTGTGTAACTGGTGCATACGTGTGACAAAGCAGGAACAGGTGAGGCGGGGCAATCAGGCAAGGGTCCTGGGTGCAACTCCTAGGAGCTCGGACACAGTTTCACTGGGTGATGAGGACTCCCTGCAAGTTATGAGATTGAGTGAAAGAGGAGAGAATTGAGATGGAGGCTTTTTGTTGCCCTTTGAGCTATTACGTTGATTTTTAAGAGAAAAAAAATGAATAAATCAAAAACTAAACTTTCATGAGATGGGTATTAGACCTGCGTTTCAATACATTAAAATAAAATATTGGTTCGTGAGCTAATTCTATTCGGACATGTGGTACATTTTTTAAGTTTATGAATCTTCTGACCCAAGTTCTCCATCCAAAGGAAACTCATTTAGCCTGAAGGTTCTGTACCAATTATATAGTTTTATAAGGTCAGAATAAAAGTTGGGAGTCATTTTATCTTCATCGGTACTGGTAGAAATTACAGAATCAAGCTGCTTTAATGAGAAAAAGCACCAGGAAGGGAAAAGTGAAAATAGAAGTGTCAGCACCATCAGAGATTTCTGCTGCATACGGATGCTGGAAGCTGAGGCCAGGGCTGGGCTGTGAAGTCTTTTGACAACATGGTCTCTATCCCTGAACAACTTGCCAGGGCTTCAAGAGGAATAGACATGAAACACGACATCCTTCCACCCTTATTAAGATTTAATCCTGCTTTCAACAGGATTGCAGTGTTATTAAATTAGATTTTTTTTTCTTCCTTGAAAAAGGATTTAACTTTTGCTTTCCTGACAACATAATCAACATGGAACAGATGCAAAGGGGAAACTGTGTGACCGCTGGTAATACGGACCTATACTTAACATGTAGCATGTGAAGTTATTAAAATGGAAATTAATTTTCATTATTACTATCGTACCCTATCAATTAATTTGGTTGGAGGTGCTTATGAATATGCAATCATTCCTCTCTGCTGTCCACCCCTTATTCCATGTGTGGGAAGCCTTGGTAAAGACATATGGAAAATGTTAGGTTCTTTGGCTAATTTTGCTAGCACCCTTTGCTCTCTAATAATATTGATAATGGGGGCAACTAACAGTTATTGAATTTTTCTACATGCCAGGCACTATTCCAAACACTTTACATTCATTGCCTCATTCAATCCTCACAGTAATTTTTTGAGATGGGTAATTTAATTATCCTTCTATGAGGAGGAGGAGGAAGATGAGGCACAGAGAGTTGAAAGAACCTTCCCCAGGTCACTGAGGCATTCTGACTCCAGAATCTGTACCCTTCAGTGCTGTGCTGTACTACTTCTTACAGGTTCCAGGGAAAGGACTGGCCCAGAGTCATGAGTCTCAGGCAGTAAACTCCTGTAGGCTGCGGGGGACCTGGGAAGGGATAGAGGGCTCTGAGTTGAGGGTACTTGTTTTAAAATATAGATTTTATTATAGATTTAATAGTATGGGTTTTATTATTATTTAGGTATGGCACAGCCACCAGATCAGGAGACAGTTGTCATTAATAGCTTGTTACCCTCAGATCCCAATAAGAGGGGACACACCACACCACGGGATCCATACAGGATGCTCCGTATTTGGTGAGAAGGCAGAGGGAGAGGTGGGAAATCTGGGGCAAAAGCCTTTATTGTGGTTTCCATGGGAAAGAACAAGAGGCAGGATGAACAGCTTTAGGACTGGCTAGTTTAAATAATTTCAGCAGATTCTGGGGCATAGAGGCCGTCCCTAGCTGTCTGTACCTGGCCTTGGAGTGGTTAGGGTAGGTGGATAGTGGCCTGGGGTGTTAAAGATTGGGGGTATGGAATCTGGATTGGTTGGTTTGCATTTGAAAAGTGCACTATGAGGGCTTCCCTGGTGGCGCAGCGGTTGAGAGTCTGCCTGCCGATGCAGGGGACGCGGGTTCGTGCCCCGTTCCGGGAAGATCCCACATGCCGCGGAGCGGCTGGGCCCGTGAGCCACGGCCGCTGAGCCTGCGCCTCCGGAGCCTGTGCTCCGCAACGGGAGAGGCCACAATGGTGAGAGGCCCGTGTACCGCAAAAAAAAAAAAAAAGAAAAGAAAAGTGCACTATGAGAGAGCTGTTTACTATCTCTAGGTTAAGCTAACCCTAACATATATCAAGACCCCATTTATCAAAGCATCAGAAATACAGAAAACAAGGCATGATTAATAGAGCAAGGGCTCATTGGGGGGATGGTGTGGGAGGCCCTCAGAGGCTGCCCAGGAAGGAAGGAGGAAGTCAAGGAGGGACAGGTAGACCGGTGAGAAAGACCTGAATGTACAATGGTCTTTGTGATGCTTGGGAGGGGTCAGGGAATTGAAGACAGTGAAATTAAGCTTCAAAGTTATCTTTTTGTCTTCTGACAAAAAAAAAAAAAGGGCAACTTTCACTTAATATACATTTTAAACTTTGAGGTGGGGAGAAGATTATGACTCATCTTTTCAGCTGGACATTTTCTCCTTGGAAGCAGAGACTCTGTCCAGATCATCCTTTCATACCCTACAGATTCTGATGGGAGACTTGCTCTCCCAGAATGGAAGGGTCCCGGTTCATGCCCTGCTTGTAAACCTGGTTCCTCAATAACACCCATCAGGCTAAGTCTCTTTTCGTGTGCCATTTGCAAACTGTGGTTTTGGTATAAGAGAGCCTGCTAACCCAGGTGACAGGAAATCCAGGTGAGGGATCAGGGTCATGGACAAGTGCTTGACTGGTAAGCCTTGATTCACACTTGCCTCTTTTTTCTTTACTTTGGAAAAGCAAGAAAAATTAGGTAAGATGAACCAAGATAGCGTGACAGGGGATCCAACTACAAGTTTGCTGTACAAATACTTGGAGTGAGATGATTTGTATATCACGTACGTAGGCTTAAATTTTTTTTTAATTTTTATACAGTTTTAAAGGTTACTTTCCATTTATAGTTATTACAAAATATTGGCTCTATTCCCTGTGTTGTACAATACATCCTTGAGCCTTACGCACAGTAGTTTGTGCCTCCCAGGCCCCCCGTACACCTATATTGCCCCTCCCCACTGGTAACCACTAGTTTGTTCTCTATATCTCTGAGTCTGCTGCTTTTTTGTTCCATTCACTGGTTTGTTGTATTTTTTTAGATTTCCTGTATAAGTGACATGTTATCATACGGTATTTGTCTTTCTCTGTCTGATTTATTTCACTGAGCATAATGTCCTCCAAGTCCATCCATGTTGCTGCAAATGGAAAAATTTCTTTTTTATGGCTGAGTAGTATTTCACCATATATATATATATATGTATATATATATACACACACACACATATATATACATATTCATCTGTTGATGGACACTTAGGTTGCTTCCATATCTTGGCAAGTGTAAATAATACTGCTAAGAACATTGGGGTGCATGTATCTTTTCTAATTTGTGTTTTTGTTTTTTTCTGATATATGCCCAGGAGTGGAATTGCTGGGTCATATGCTAGTTCTATTTGTATATTTTCGAGAAACTTCCATACTGTTTTCCACAGTGGCTGCACTAATTTACATTCCCACCAACAGTGTACGAGGGTTCCTTTTTCTCCACATCTTCGACAACATTTGTTATTTGAGTTCTTTTTGATGATGGCCGTTCTTACAGGTGTGAGGTGATATCTCATTGTAGTTCTGATTTGCGTTTCCTTGATGATTGGCCATGTTTTTCATCCCCAATCCAGAACCTAGGAGTCCTTCTGGGTTCCTTCCACTCTTCCATCCCCACATCCAATCCATTAGCATCCAATCCCATTTCCATCTCCGAAGTGTGTGGAATGTCCACACTCACTTGCCTCTGTCCAAGTCTGGGAAGTCATAATCAATTGTCTCCTATACTTTTATAAGAACTTTTTCACAGTTCTCTTCATTTTGCCTCTTGCCCCACTCCAATTTATTTTCCACGTAAAGGCTTTATTTTATTTTTATTTTACCTTTCAGTTTTATTGAGTAATAATTGACATATAGCACTGTGTAGGTTTAAGGTGTACAGCATAATGATTTGACTTACATGTATGATGAAATGAGTACCACGATAAGTTAGATAATATCCGTCATCTCATATTGATACAAAATAAAAGAAAAAGAAAAAAAATGTTTCCTCATGATGAGAGCTCTTAGAACTTACTAACAACTTTCATATATAACCTACAGCAGTGTTAATTATATTAATTGCATTGCACCTCCCTAGTACTTATTTATCTTATAACTAGAAGTTGATACAGTGTAATTAGGGTAGGCTAGCCGTTGTAGCAAAAGGATCCAAAAATATGTAACAGCTCATACACGATAGTTGTGACCTGAATGAGTGAATAAATCAGCAGGGTAGCCCTACTCTGAGGAGTCATTCAGGCCTTGTTAACACATGGTGTCAAAGATATCCTAGGTTGGATTTCTGGAAGGAGACCCTGAAACCAGGATTCATACAAAAGGAACTTTTCCTGGGAAAAAAACTGATATAGAAATGAGGAAGTGGGACCATAAAGGGAAGGAAATTAAGCAAGGGTGTGATATTAAGCAAGGGTGTGATATTAAGCAAGGATGTGATATCAAGCAAGGGTGTGATATCAGGCAAGGGTGTGATATCAAGCAAGGGTGTGATACTAAGCAAGGGTGTGATATCAAGCAAGGGTATGATATCAAGCAAGGGTGTGATATCAAGCAAAGGTGTGATATTAAGCAAGGGTGTGATATTAAGCAAGGGTGTGATATCAAGCAAGGTACCAGGGAGATAACTGTAGCCTAGTCCCACAAGGGAAGATCTGAAGATGCCATAGCCGCCCCCCCACCCCCCGACAGGTGTCCCATCAGGAGAAGGGAGCTGGAGTATGTGAGCCCATGCCTGTGATTCATTGGTTAAGGGCCGCCTGTAGGGAGACGTACCTTCCCAGGTACTCCTAGCAACCTGTGTGTGCAGGCAAAGGGGGTTCTGACACCCTGAGGGCAGTCCACTGATAAGGAGATGCAGGTGCTGGCGTTTGGGAGAGAAAGAACCCCCAGAGTGGGTGATGCAAGGTGGCATGAGTGGAGCCCTGACAGCAGCTGCTACACAAAGGCATCCTAGGGGCTTCCTGCCAGTGGGAAGGAGCAGGCATGGGAAGCATAAATGGGCCCATGCTGAGAAGTGAGTTACATCACTTCTGCTTATAGTCCACTGGCTAGAACTCTGGTGCATGGCTGTATCTAACTACAAGGGAGGCTGGAAAGTGTGGTGCAGCTGTGTGCCCAGGAAGCACAAGAGAACACAGACCTTCTGCCACAGGTGGCCTCTCTTAATACTGGAATAAAATTCTAACCTCCCTACCAGGACCTACAAATCTCTCCAGGACTGCTTCTTAGGCCGTGTCACCTGCTACTCTCATTGCATCCCGCCTTATTTCAGCTGCATCAGGCACTGCTTTATCATATGCTGGGCTTTATTAGCACAGACTGTTGAGAAAATTAGCAGAAGCCCTTCGGCCTCTAATTGCAATGTTCTGGGATGATGATAAAAGTGTTAATTTGACCTTTGAATATGGGTGTTCGATGGATTGCGATAAAGTAGATAATGAAACAACTGGTCACTTTGAGTGAAGGCTGTATGAACCATAGCTAGCCTCAGATAAACTCACAGAAAGGGGAGAGCCGTGCCCTCTGTGTGTTGCCCGAGGTGGCCAGGCACACTGGACCAACTGCATCATTGTATCATCACTACTGCCACGGCAGAACCCCCAACCCCGGGCTGTCTGTCTTTGGTAACCAGCTAGTAGCATGACCTCGGGCAAGTTAGTTAACCTATATGTGCCTTGCTTTCTTCATCTGTAAAGTGAGGCTAATAATTATTTCTAATTCATGGAATCGTTGGGAAAGTTAAATGGGTTAATACAATAGCAAAGGCTAAGCACTTGATAACTGCTATCATTACTATTAGGGGACCCATGGGCTACGCAGACAGCCTCCTCTCCAGCTCCCCTGCCCTCTCACTGGGGTGAGAATCTGAAGGACGTTCACTTGTTAGCAGTTTATTTTCTTCTACTTCCTGCAGCCCCACTCCAGGCTCAGGGATATTCGGGGGTAACAAATAAAAGCAAGCTCCTGTCTACCATGAAACCTGTGTGTATGTGCGTCTTCCTCATCATTGGGCACAGCTTAAATCAAAGTTACATTAGAACAGCTCCAGCATTTGGTGGGAATCTGCTCTCACTCTGGGAGGAGGGGAAGCTCACAACCTTTCTGTATCATCCTAAGACTGTCCCAGGCTTACACAACCCACTGTAGATTACAAGAGACCTAAGAGAAAAATAAATAAGATATATAGTATGTTAGATGGTGAAAATGATAAGGAGAAAAAGCAGAAAAGATGGCTAGGAAGTTGGGAGAACTATGGGAGAAGTGGTAGTAAACTATATCTTCAAATTATGATGTGCTGTATGTAAGATAAACTTAGGTCACTGTCAATCAGTTTTTTTATTGATAAGCCATAAGCATCCATAGAACCTGAGATGATGCCCACATCTTTTCCCAAAGCGGCCATTTCCATAGCTCACCTGTTCCTTGAGAGCAAAGTTCAAGTCTCCCCTTGGCCAGGAGTTTGCTTTTCTTTCCTCTCCCAAGCCCTAGGACTGGTGCTGCCTTTGAGTGTACATCTCACAACTCAGGAGGTGCCATTCTCCTAGACTACGATGGCAGCCCTGAACCGGACCTGGCATGGGCCCTGTGTTGTTTCTGCCACTTTCTGTTGGTCAGAGTAAAATACAAGGTTCACGGGGAGTAGACTCTACCTGTTGATGGGAGAAGCAGCATGCATAGACAGGAATGGAGGGGATCATTGGGGCCATTCTGTGGATAACCTATCACGCTCAGTAAGTGGCTCATTTTCAATGTTACTGGATTCATACGTGGGAGGAGGGCCAGGGGCTGCAAAATCAAATCACCTTTTAGACAAAAAGCCCTAAGCCCCAGGGGGACTCAGGTCAGCTAGATAGAATGATGTCATTGGATTTCTTCTTTGGGATGGGAAGTCATTATTTCTGGCCTAAGTGCTACTAGACAAACTGTAATTTACAAACATTCGACACTTTTCTCTGTTTCCCTTCTGATTTTCGCATTCTGACTGCAGGATCTGGTTGACTAGAACCATGTCACTGATACTTAAATTGGAGAAACTCCTTTACTAGTTGTCTATTTTGGCATAGCAAATTATCTCAAAATTCAGTGGCTTAAATAGCAACATTTAATATCTCACAACTTCTACAGGTCAGGAATCTGGGGGTGATTTAACTGGGTTCTCTGGGTTCTGGGATCTGGCTTAAGCTCCAGTATTAGTTGGGTCTGCAGTCATCCCCAGGTTTGCGGCAGGACCCATTCTTAAGTTCGCTCGGTATTTATTGGTTATTCAGCTCCTAGCAGCCAATGAGACTGAGAGCTCAGTTCCTCTGGCTGTTGGGGAGAGGCTGCCCTCCTTCCTTACCATGTGGGCCCTTCCATAGGGTAGCTTGCTTCATCAGAGCAGGCAAGCAAGAGAGCCAGGGTTAGTGAGTGACTGCCAGCAAGGCAGAAGTCACATTTGGAGCCAAATGGCTGGAGCAACATTCTGTCACCTTTGCTGTATTCTGTTTGTTAGAAGCGGTTGCTAGGGCAAGGGCACACTCAAGTGGAGGGAATTACACAGGTGCCTGCAGTACTCGGAGGGATTACGGTGACCATCCAGGAATTCCAACACTTACCCCTCCTTCCAACAATTTTAGAGTCTTTGAATTTTACTCCATACCTAGATATCAAACCATTATGCGTGGGCTATAATTAGGGTGACTGTGTCCCAGTTTGCCTGGAATAGGCCCAGGCTAAGTGATTTTTTTTTTTAAAGGTCACTCCAAGCATAGAATAACAATGCTTGAAAATAAAAAAATCAGTAGAAATTTCTTTAAGAAAAACTAACTTTGTCATTCTTAATTGATTTATTCAACAAAAATTTATAGAGTGCTTTCTAGATGCCAGGGCTACAAAGTAGAATAAAAACACCATTCCTTTCTTTGAAGAAGTCAGATGAGAACACATGCACTACTTTTTTTAAATTTATTTTTATTTATTTATTATTTTTGGCTGTGTTGGGTCCTCGTTGCTGTGTGCGGGCTTTCTCTAGCTACAGCAAGTGGGGGCTACTCTTCATTGCAGTGTGCGGGCTTCCCATTGCAGTGGCCTCTCGCTGCGGAGCACAGGCTCTAGAGCGCACGGGCTTCAGTATATGTGGCGTGTGGGCTTTGTGGTTCGTGGGCTCTAGAGCGCAGGCTCTGCGGAGCACAGGCTCTAGAGCGCACGGGCTTCAGTATATGTGGCGTGTGGGCTTTGTGGTTCGTGGGCTCTAGAACGCAGGCTCAGTAGTTGTGGCTCACAGGCTTAGTTGCTCCGCGGCATGTGGGATCCTCCTGGACCAGGGCTCGAACCCGTGTTCCCTGCATTGGCAGGTGGACTCCAAACCACTGCGCCACCAGGGAAGCACCAAGAACACATGCACTATTACTACCATGTAAAAGTGGTGTGAGAGGAAAGCCCAAGGTGTCCCAGAATCAGAGATAGTGATGCTGGACTGTTCTGAAGGATGAATAGGAGTTGGCCGGATGAAGAACGCTGCAACGGAAAATAAGTGGTGTATTAAAACGGGACCATTGAAGGAAGACTTTTTTTCCAAAGGTGAGGGTATAAGGAAACCAGAAGGAATAGGGTAGGTATGTGGTGCTCAGCTGATACCACCCAGACCCCGTGAGATGAGAGGAGGCTGCAGTTACCAGAATCAGGAAAGTGAAAGAGCTGTAGCCTTGGTCTCCTTGGTAGGTGAGACTCTTCCATAGAGGATTCCAGTCAGCTCTCATGAGACATTGTAGAAAAGAGCCAAGGGAATAAATACTGATCTCACGCCCCTCTTTCCCTTCATCCCCTGCCAAACCCAGCTGGAAACCAGAGGACCTGGGAACTCTCACTGTGGCCCAGAGGGATCAGTCTCCAGGGGCACAGGGCAGAGTGGAAAGGTTGAAGGTGGGCCTTGGAGGGGCGAATAGAATCTATCTGACGCAATAGGCTTAGACAAACCCATTCCAGTGAAAGGGACGCTAGTCAAGTGAGGGAGATGTGAAATGTCCAGATGACTTTGGGCTAAAGAATGTGACTTGAAACAAGAGGAAAGAAGCAGCTGAAGCCAGAGAAACAGGCAGGGGTCAGACTGTGGCAGTTTCCCTGGGTTTTTTGCAACATTGTCCTACCTGACCCACCAGTCCGTGCCCATCCTGTCGTCAGATGGCGCCTTCTGCGGTATAGATCGCATCACAGTGTCTGCTGCTGAGCTGTGCAAAAGAGCTTAGATTGTCCCTGTATGTAGAAGAGTTTTTAACAGGGCACGCGTGTGACCTGCCCTGCATCATGGGCAGGGTGGCTGCGGGGTAAAGGGTGGATTAGAAGGGGCCTGATTCCAATCCCTGTTCCGCTACTACTGCTTTATGACTTTGTACAGCCCTGTAACCTGGGTCCTACTTTTCTGGTTGGTGAAACACAACTGGCAGCTCCTGCCACCTAAACATGAGGATTTGATAAGAGAGGTGTTTTAGAAACTACAAACTGCTCAACATAAGTTATTAGTACACAGTTCAAAAATTGCTTTTAACAGGGAATAGAAAGGAGAGGCAATTAGAACTTTGGCCTCCTTCTACATGCCAGGAACTGCGCCTGAACATTTTGCATTTAATATTCTGTTCACTCCATGCAGTAGCTCTTGAGATAGGTATTAGCTCATGTCAAAGAAGAGGAAAGAGACACCTATTTTGATGACAGGTTGTATCCCATGCACTGTACCTGGGGGATATGAAGTTAAGAAAGAAATAGTCCTGGCCTTTAGGAGATTATAATTATGGATGCTCAGGTCATGTAGATCAGGGCTCCTCATAATGTGCATGCAAATCACCCACGTGATCCCTTGTTAAAATGCAGGTTCTGATTCTGGTACTGGACTCTGGCTAGCGATTCTGCATTCCTAACATTCTCCCAGATAATGTGGATGCTGCTGGTCCGTGGACCATACTTTGAGAAGCACAGTTTACAGGGTCAGATTCAGCACACACACACACACACACACGCACGCGCGCGCGCGAAGCACAGTTTACAGGGTCAGATTCAGCACACACACACACACACACACACACACACACACACACACACGCACGCACGCGCGCGCGCCCGCACACACACGTACGCACACGCACACGTACACACACGCACACGTACACACACACGTGTACACACACGCACACACACACGCACACACACATGCCCGCACGTTTTTTATCAGTACTTGCAGCCATGATAAATTGAAGCAGAGGGAAGTTCTTCTATAGCAATTCCAATTTTAGGAGACAGGAAGCAGAAGCGGAAAACCATATGTCCTAATATTTAACTGCACCGCAGCTACTAAGGCCTGGCATTCTGTTCCAGAATCTAAACCTTCCCTTGTTTGGGCTAAGCAGGATATTGTTTTTCTGCCCCTTGGATATATCCCATTATGAGCTTTGATCAAAGCAAACCTTTCCCTTTGAGGCTTAGGGCGCATGTTAATGGCTTTGTTATTCGCATGTATCTGCATATATTTGCAAAGCAATTCAGCTGCTTCTGAGGGGTAGGAGGGGTAGGGGCTGTGGTTAAGCCTAGAGTCTAAGCATCTCTCTAAAGCATGGTCCGTAGCATCTCAACTTAAAGGAAATCCAGCAGCAGCAGAGAGCTGGAGTTTGCAGCTGCTGAGCTGGTTGGCTTTTCCCAGCCTCCCAGCCATTTGCTGGAGATCTTTGCCGTGGGGAGTTTTGCCCCACTTCAGGTCCTGCCGTCACCCTTTCCCACCCATTTTACTCACTGCTGCCCAAGTATCTTAAAGCATTTCTCTGCACAGGGCACTCTCCTACCAAAGACTTTCCATTGTTCTGTTTTATCTGTGGGAGAGAGCAAATCTTAACATGATATCCAGAACTCTCCCTATGTTATCAGGTCCCAAGGTATGGCTTCAGCCTCCCTCCCACTACCTTCCTGAGGTCTATCCAAACTAAAGCATTGCTTGTTTTCTCTAAGCCTTATAAAGACCCACCTTTAAGACTTTGCTTATGTCATCACTTCAGTGAGATGCCTTCTCACATTTCTCACTCATATCCATCCTTCAAAACCCAGCTCAGATGCTACTCTCTCCAGGTAGTCTTCCCGGAACTTCCTATCTGAAGAAATTCTTCCCTTTCTTGAACTCCCTTAGCATTTTACCCATACCTTTTTATTGCATGATGTTCTTTGTTTGTGTAGTAGGACTGTCACGGGTCGTTACGTGTCTTGAAGCCCAACCATGCCTAGTCATATGTATATATGTGTAAATATATACATTATATATATATATATGTATATATATTTAGTGAAACTTTGAATGAGTACATGAATGAATGAGAGATAAGACAGATGGCTTCTGAACTGTGATTTTATGGCAGCAGATTCTCCCATGCCTTCATTCTTTCAATACATACTTCTTGGGCTCCTGCTCTGTTGCAGGCACAAGGGTCTGGCAGTACAAAGGTGAAGAAAGGAGAGTCCTGGCCCCCCAGGGACTTTCCTCTGTATGAGGCCATCTCATGTTCTTTGTTTAATTAAGTTGGCTACACTCCAGCTAGTTGCTTAATAATAAATGATTTGAAAAATCTGAAAACATCTGATATTTTTACAGATCAGTGACCTGTTAGATGAACGGGCTAAATCTTGTTTAATCTGTGCTTCTGTTCATCAAAGCAGTCTTTTGGTGTAGAGTGTGACAGCAAATTGGATTGTACTTTCATTGCGCTGTTTGCCTCCCCATCTTAAAAATAATAACAGTATATATTTATGGTGGAAACTTTGGAAATTAAAAAAATGAATATAAACCACTCATAATCTCACAAACAAGTAATCAATGATGGTTAACATTTGGTATATTTCCTTTCAATTTTTTGTTTGTTTTGTTTTTAGGAATACACACACACACAAACACAGTCTGAGTCATACTTTTTGTACTCTGCTTTTACTTTTTTAAACTTAATACTGCACTTATTGCATATTTTTGCAGGTTAAAAATTCTTTAAAATGATTTAAAATGATATTTAATATCTTGTATGGATATATCATAATTTTAAAACCAATTCCCCATTACTTATAAAAGCTAAAACTTGGAAGCAAGTACACTATGAACGTCTTTATGTGTCAATGTTTTTCCTTATCCGATCATTTTAGTAGCATTCTTGAAGTGGAATTGTGAGTTAAAGGGTATGAACATTTTTAAATCCTTTGTCCCATTTACCAATTCTGTTATCAGAGATGGTTAATTGTTTTGATCTTTTTTGGATGAGTCTGTCCTCAATTATTAAACACCCTGTTGTAATTAACACGGAGTCTGTGGGCTCCAAGCCCCCTCCCTCATTAAGGCACAGCAAGTAGCTGAAGATGGTTTTTGAGACAATGCTCCCATTCATTTGTATCCACACTGCTGGCTAATGCTTCTGCTGTTGATTGTGTGTGTGTGTGTGGGTGTGTGTGTGTGTGTGTGTGTGTGGTCCTCAGTGATGGATTTTTGCAACAGCAGCTGTAAGCAAACTTGACATCAGAAACACTTTTTTTGTGTGCATGCAACCTGCATTTTGATCTTTTAACCAAAATATACTGTAAGTACTTCTTTTGCTCTCGGAATCGTGGAAGAGCAGCCCCATGAGGCAGCACTGAATTAGTTTGAATCACCAGCTTCTCATCGTTTGCTGGGATAAGGGCTACCCAGCCAGGGACCTCTCAAGGTCCTGCTTCTCTTCTTGGTCTCCTTCTACTGTGGGAGAATTAAGGAGTTCATTTTAGTTGACCTTAATGCTAGGTAGTGTAACTTCGCTTTAATTGAACCTACTTGTAAAACTCTTTCACATTTGTATAATGCTCTACAGTTTACAAAGCACCTTCAAGGGCATCAGCTAATTTGATCTTCACAATCTTTCTGTGAGGTAGCTATTCACACCCCTCCTGTTTCATAGATGGAATACCCAGGACACAGGCTGTTCTAGATGCCAGAGTCAGCAAGGAGAGAACATGGGTCTTTGGAGATGTATATACCCAATTTCAAATCAATTTAGCCACTAACTAGTTGTATGACACAAATCCTTTGAGCATTATGTTCCTCGTCTGTGACGGGAATAGTACAGTTGATTCTTATTTTTGCAGATTCTTTATTTTAGGAACACACCTACTTACTAAAATTTATTTGTAACCCCAAACTCAATACTCAGGGCACTATTGTGGTCATTAGCAGACATGCACCGAGCAACAAAAATTTGCATTGCCCATTGCACGTATTTCCAGGTGGGGTCCAACAAGGCGAGGCCCTGCCTTCTTGTCTCAGCTTTCATACTGTGAACAAGTGTCCTTTGCAAGGTCTGTGTAGTGCCCCATGTTTCACATTTTTGTGCTTTTTGTTGGTAATTTCACTGTTTAACATGGCCCCAAGTATAGTGCTGACGTGCTGTCTGGTGTTCCTCAGCTCAAGAAGGCTGTGATGGGCTTTATGGAGAAAACGCACGTGTTAGAGAAGTTTCACTGGGGAACAAGTTATAGGGCTGTTGGGGCCATGAGTTCAATGTTAAGGAATCAACACTATATATTAAATAAGGTGTCTTTAGACAGAAACACACATAAAACAAGATGTGTATTGATCGGTTGATGAAAATGTTATGATCAGAGGCTCACAGGGACCTAACCCTGGGTCTCCCTTAGGAGCAATGGTTCAGTATTGACATAGCTTTATAGAACATCACTCTTGCAAATAATGATAATCGACTATATCTATTTTATAGGGTTGCTGTGTATATTAAGGATGTGTATAAAATGCCTGGTGTGTTGGTGTTCTAAAATGGGAGACTGTATTCTACGGTATGAGGAAACAGAGGCTCAGAGAAGTTAGCTCAGGTGAGTAGCATATAAACCCAGTCTCTCTGAGTCCAAAAACAGCAGTTCTCAAAGAATACTGGCTGAGTCTAGGAAAAATCCCACACAGGGGAATTAAGTGCTTCTTAGTTCCTTCTGAGTTTGCTCTTCATTTAAATATTTTATCCACATGATTGTGAATTCTTGAAAATCTATTTAACCACCCACCATCCCCGTCTTTGTGCCAGGCCCAGTGCTAACCACATGCCATCTGGTATCTCTTTTCATCACAAGAGGATCCTGTAAAGTGGGCATTATTGTTATTGTTACTATTTTAGAGACACAGAAAAGTTATATAAATTCCTCAAAGTTATACAACTTGGAAAAAGTGCAACGATATTCAGGTCTTTCTGATTCCAGAGCCTCCATTCTCAATCTTGATATCAGAGAGTCCCAAACTCTTGGGGATTTTATAGGCTAGTAAGAAAAAGAAAAACAAAAAGCAGAAGAACATGGAGAAGGACCTAGAGTTGTCAGCTTTTATTTATCCAGGTAAAGGACATTAAATAAAAAAGTCGGCATTGTCTATCATCATTTTATAAAGAAAAGTAATCTTAAATCATAATGTATAAAGAGCTTAACCTCGGACTTAGAAAATCCAACCCATTCATCTTTATTCACCTTTATGAGAAACCTCACCACATTGTACTTCTTTTTCTCATTGCACCCAGAACAGGGCTGTCTTTGGCACAGACAAGTGCCCTTTGGCAACCACAGCTCTGTACTTTATTCTAAGTTATTTCCCCTGATCTAGTCCTGTGAGCTTTGTCATGTCTCCAGGGCAATGGATTGGATCAAATGGTATCAAAGATCACTTTTCAATTCCAAGGATGGCTTTAAGAGTTTGGCCCATTCCTCCTTCCAGCCCAGAGACAGAGAGGAGGCCAGCCCCAGTGCACTGGCTGTCAAGTCAGTGGCCGCCGGTCTATCAATCTTGTCCTTGACAAGAGCAGGCACCTTGCAAATCGACCTCCAGGGAAAGAATTGATGCTTAGTGGTGGCAAATAAATTGCTTTAACTATTGGGAAACAGAGCACACACATAAATCTATATTCCTTAAGGAAATTCATCAGGGAAGAGAGGCAACCTGTGAAAGACGAGGACATAACTCTCGGGCTTTCTTTTCCCCCCCTGAGGTGGATACCCTTCAGAAACGGAAATGGCCATGAGATAAGTTAGCTTGAGGACTCTTGTGCTTTTCTACTGACCCACAAATCAGGAATCTTCCATTGTCCAGGCCTGTGCTCGTTTGCTAAAACATTGATAAAATAATAAGAAAGAGCTAATAACAAGTACAGCTTATTAAGTAAATATGATACATTCTGATGACTTGCTAAGTTCTTGGCGTATTTAATCCTCATAAGAGCCTCATGCAGTAATACCATCAGCATCCTCACTTAGAGATGAAGAAGCTGAGACTCTGAAGGTGAAGCAACTTGACCCACCAGGTTACTAATAAGTAGGAGAGGCATGAATTGAGGCCAGGTGTGTCTCTCCAAAGCTCCTGCTTCTAACCAATACACTGTGCCACCTGACCTATAGTCTATGCCCTGTTTCTGTATCATTTCTGAATTTTGCAACTAAATGTCCAACTTTTTCATTTTTCCCTTTTGGTAACCAAGTAGGAAAATAGCCTGGATCAACTCAGTTCATGTACGTGAATCTTACTGTGTGCCAGATCAGAGGTCTGGGGACACACATGTGAAGGGTGGACCACTGCTTTCGAGATGCTCCCATTCCATGAGGGAGACATGAACACAGTGGCTTTGATAGAAATCAGTCTGTAGGAGAGGTGTTAGAGAAGTCTCATGAATAAAATGCCATTTGAGCTAAAACTTGGAGGATAAGAGTTAGGAGTAACTACCCTCCAGGTGGAGGTGAGAAGAGGAGCAACGCATGGCATCAGAAAGGGACCCGTGGGACCCTTGTGCCAGCTGGACTGTGAGATGGATGTGGGTGATTGTCATGAAGGATGATGCTGTAGTTATCCAAGGGTCACATTTTGAAGTGACTTGGATGCCATTCAAGGGAGATTGGATTTTATTAAGTAGGCAGTGGGGAGACCCCAAAGGTGTTTGGACCCAGGAGGAACATGATCAGAGCTGAATTCAGGATAAATATATTTTAAATTTATGGTTAAATGCCTTGTAGATTATCTCTCTAGCTCATCTGCATTTAACGAGAGACAAGAGAGAGAAACCAAATCTGTGAACACGAGGTGATGGGATTTCAGACACCAGGGCAGATCTGTGGTTCCTAGTTCCCTCAGTCAGACCACTTAGATGTGTAGTTCCCAGATGTGATTAGTCTTGAAGTACTGGGAAGACCATTAGAAATCCAGGTTCCTGGGCTCTACCCCCTTGAGGTGCTAATTCAGAATTTCTGGTCTTGGGCCTGGGAATCAAACGTTTTAAAGCTGGCCAGCTGATTCTAATAAGCACTGGCTTACATAACTACTTGTAATGGATGCACTGAAAACATTCTACCAACTTAAGGAATTTTATTGATATTTAAAGAGGATTATCTCTGAAGCCACCCCCCGCCCCAAAAAAAGGATTTATATTGCCAGAGATGTGTGTTAGCCAGGGTTATCCAGAGAAGCAGAACGAATAGGATGTGTGAGTGTGGGAATAAGTGTATACATATTTAAACCAACACATATAAACAAACCAATAGGATGTGTGAGTGTGGGAATAAGTGTATACATATTTAAACCAACACATGTAAACAAACCAATAGGATGTGTGAGTGTGGGAATAAGTGTATACATATTTAAACCAACACATGTAAACAAACCAATAGGATGTGTGAGTGTGAGAATTAGTGTATACATATTTAAACCAACACATGTAAACAAACCAATAGGATGTGTGAGTGTGGGAATAAGTGTATACATATTTAAACCAACACATGTAAACAAACCAATAGGATGTGTGAGTGTGGGAATAAGTGTATACATATTTAAACCAACACATGTAAACAAACCAATAGGATGTGTGAGTGTGGGAATAAGTGTATACATATTTAAACCAACACATGTAAACAAACCAATAGGATGTGTGAGTGTGGGAATAAGTGTATACATATTTAAACCAACACATATAAACAAACCAATAGGATGTGTATATTCACACACACATCCTATTGGTTTTGTTTACATATATAAAGAGATTTATGTTTTATTTTTATATCTATTTATATAAATAGATATTTTTATTTATATACACCAAGAGCTTTATTATAAGAAATTGGCTCATGCAATTATGGAAGCTGAAAAGTCTCAAGATCTGCAGTCAGCAAGCTAGAGTCCCAGAGAAATGATGGTGTAGTTCCAGTCCGAAAGCTGGCTGGGGTGAAGCAGATGTATCAGTTCAAGTCTGAAGGCAGGAAATAAACAATATCCAAGCTCAGGCAGTCAGGCAGAGAGAAATTCCCTCTTCCTCAGCCTTTTTGTTCTCTTTGTTCTACTCAGGTCGTCACCTGATTGGATGAAACCCACCCCCATTAAGGAGGGCAAAATTTGCTTTACTCAGTTTACCAATTCAAATGTTAATTTCATCCAGAAACATCCTCATAGACATACCCAGAATAACGTTTGACCAAATATCTGGGCATCCTATGGCCGAGTCAAGTTGACACATAAAATTAACCATCAGAAGATACCAAAAGGACTTCATGTGAATAACATCATCCGTATGATAACAATAGTAATAAGAATCATTATTATAATATTTGTACCCCTTTAGTAACTGGCACATTAGGTGTAAAGCCAGTTTGCAAGTGAATGAATGAAGCAAGCATATTAGCATTGATGTTCATAGTTTATTAAATGTTTTTCTCACCCATTATTTTATTTCACCCACATAACTCTGCTGGGCATTTGAAATAGATTTCATTATTACCTGACATTTTTGAGAGGGGCTGTGCAAGGCACACAGAGGTGAACTTACCTGTCGAAGGACACAGAGTAAATGACAGGGACCAACTCAAACCCAGAGCTCCTTTTGTGATCTTTCCACCATATCACTCTAGTTCATGGCAGATTAACTCCCAGCAAAAGCATGCAGAGGCCTTCATGTCCTCCTCCCCTGACCACCAGCAATGTTCTGATCTTATAGCTACATCTATTGCTAGCTCTAAATATAGGAGAGACACAAATTAACAAGCAAAAACCAAGAGATATTTGTACTTAATGCTACTAACAGGCAGGATAATTACAAGAGTGTTGCTTGACAAACAAATTAATAAAAAACTCTCCTGCCAGTCTCAAGTACAAATTGCACAGCAAAAGGCAAGGAGAGCCTGGGTTTGACAGTTGTAGGATAACAACCTTGAAATATATCTACATTATGCGAGGGGTCTTTGGAGGTCTGTCTTATGTACTTGGTTAGAGGCCATGCTAATGAACTGCCTTAATGTTCATCTTTTTGCAGGACCCATCTATATTTCTTTTAGGGTCTAGTTTTACCACGATTAGGAAAACTGCTTAGTTAGATGTGGGCTTCTAGTCATTCTGTGTGTTTCATATGGTTAAATAAACCTGTCCAGTTAATCAGAAGTCATTATATTAACATACAGTTGTTTATCTCACAACAGTTTCTAACAAACTTCTATGAATAGACTTACATAAATGATTCTTTATATTCCTGTTATGGTTCATAGTTCATTCACTTGACAACTATTTAGTCCAGGGTAATTTTTGCTAATAACTATAGAATTGCAGAGACAAACTGTAGTCCTTGCCTTGTAGTAGCTCACTATTTTGTACAGTGGTTCTCAACTCTGGTTGAATATTAGATCACCAAAGAGTATTTTTAAAAATACTGATGCCCAGGCCCCAACCTGGAGATTTTGATTCCCTTGGTCTGGAATGGAGCCCAGGCATCAGTATATTTTAAAGGCTTCCCAAGTAACTGTAACAGGCAGAGCCCAGATCTGGTGAGAGAGACAATTATACAACCAGATAAGGTGCACTGCTTTAAGTATAAAAAGAGAGATATGGGTAACTGGCTGTGGGATGAGAATGCTAAATGCTTCCAGGGAGGATCTGGAAAGGTTTTGCTGGGGCTGTTATTTTATATTTGAGGAGGTTTTGCTGGGGCTGTTACTTTATATTTGAGGAAATCAGAGAGGTTTATTTTTAACTTTTAATACAGTTTTATTATTGTATTATTCGAGCTGCATCTTGGAGAATGTAGATGAGAAGGGAAGGGGAAAAGAATACCAGGTAGTATATGTGCAAAGGCACTTGGGGAAAAGATGTCCTTGTCTTCAGAAAATTTTGAGTTGTTTAGTCGGGATGAAGTGCTGAGTGTATGAATTCATTGTCATTAATTCTTTCAAACACTGTTTATTGTGGATCTCTTCTGTATGAGGCATTGTGTTAAGTGCTGCCAGGGATTCAAAAATAAGACAAAAGAGATCCTACCCCCAAACAAACTCATAGGCTCTTCGAGGAAACACATTATGCATGATGATGATGTTGACAGTGGTGATGAGATGATAGTAATATAGTAATCAGAGCTTAAAATTGAAACTTTGACTAGATACTAAGCTATGATAGAAACGAGAATTTAAAGTGAAGTGCCAAATTACATTACTGCAGATGTTTAGAGGAAATGACCTAAGGTTGAGAGAGTGGAAAGGGAGATGAGTGATGAGATCTCCTTCAAGGATGTTCTTGCAGAGTCTCCACTCTGCGTTATGGGAGGAGGAATGCAGGCAGTGGTCTACATCCTACCCTCCAACCAGGTGAGAGGGAAAGGACCTGCCTCTCCACCGCAATCCCAGAGGGAACGGCCTGTGGTGGGAGCTTCGTGGACTGGGGTCTGACCTCCTTTCTCCCCAGAAGATACAGAATAAGGGTGAGCAAACTTATTTTGTAAAGGACCAGGTAGTAAATTAGGCTTTGCAGGAGGCATGCTATCTCTGTCATATATTCTTTGTTTTTTCCGTCTTTTAAAAATGTGAAAACCATTCTTAGCTTTGTGGGCTGTAGTTTGCTGACCCTTGATCTAGGGGGAAAATGGCCCGACCCTTTGAGTAGGGAACCTGGAAACGAGGATGGGGATGGAGCCACCAGCTCCCATCCAGGATAGAGAGGTACAGGCAGGGTGACCATAAGATTCACTATCCAAACAGGGATGCTGGGGAGAGAGAATGGGAGCACTAAGAACCGAATAATTTAATGAATGATAAGCTGGGGCAACAGAACTCAACCCAGGACTCCCCAGACAAACTGGGGTGTATAGTCAGGTCACCGAGTGTATGGGCAAGGGAACGCAAGCCGGAAGTCTCCAGGCGTGGGGGTCCCTAAACTATACTGTCCAATATGATAGCCAATAGCCACATTTGGCTATTGGGCACTTGAAATTTGATGTCCAAATGGGGATGTGCTGAAAGTGTAAAACATGCCTCGGTTTCATACTAAAGACTTAGTATGAAAAACAGAGTATAAAATATTATAGAATATAACTCAGCCATAAAAGGAATGAAATTGGGTCATTTGTAGTGACGTGGATGGACCTAGAGACTGTCATACAGAGTGAAGTAAGTCAGAAAGAGAAAAAGAAGTATCGTATATTAACGCATATATATGGAACCTAGAAAAATGGTACAGATGAACCGGTTTTCAGGGCAGAAATAGAGACACAGATGTAGAGAAGAAATCTATGGACACCAAGGGGGGAGAGCGGCTGGGGGGATGAATTGGGAGATTGGCATTGACATGTATACACTAATATATATAAAATAACGAATAAAAAAAGAATGTAAAATATTAATATTTTTATATTGATTACATGTTGAAATGATAATATTTTAGATACACTAGGTTAAAGAAAATATATTATTTATGCTAATTTCACCTGTTTCTTCTTACTGTTTAATATATGGCTACTAGAAAAAAGTGAAATTTACATATGTGGCTCGCGTCCGTGGCCTGCATTATATTTCTATAGGACAGCGCTGCTCTAAAGAGTCCTCAAAATTGCTCATTAGACCAAGAGGCAGCCTTAAACATCTGCAAGACCCAGAGTCTCTAAAGCCAGTTTGCCTTACTATGGCAAGTCCAAGTAAGACCTTTCCTGCCTCTTCTCCTTCCTCCTTTCTCACCTGCCACCCCCGGGGCTGAGGTGGGGTAGGCATGAGAAACCATACTTAGCTCACAAGCAGAGGCAGATCAGGGAAATCAAAGGGCAGTTCAGCCAGTCATGCCCTCTCTGAGTCTCCATCCTCAAATGGCCAGAACTGAGAGACGTAAGATGGGCACTAAATCATGGTCAGGGTTTGGTTTCCACCTTGTACTGTACATTCTCATTTCTGAATTAAAACTGCATTTGTGAGATATGGGGATATATGTATATGTATAGCTGATTCACTTTGTTATAAAGCAGAAACTAACACACCATTGTAAAGCAATTATACTCTAATAAAGATGTTAAAAAAAAAAACGCATTTGTGACTTAAAGATTCTGTACACTGTCTGTTTCCTAAGGGTAAGCAGGAAAGTCATGGAGTTTTAATCCAGGGGCAGGGAAAGACTATCCCACTGAATGTATTTATTTTCTATTGTATCATTCATTTAACTTTTTACTGTGAAAACTTTAAAGCCTGGGCCTTCCCTGGTGGCTCAGTGGTTAAGAATCTGCTTGCCAGTGCAGGGGTCACGGGTTCAAGCCCTGGCCTGGGAAGATCCCACATGCCGCGGAGCAACTAAGCCTGTGCGCCACAACTACTGAGCCTGCGCTCTAGAGCCCACGAGCCACAGCTACTGAGCCCGCGTGCCACGCCTACTGAAGCCTGCGTGCCTAGAGGCCGTGCTCAACAAGAGAAGCCACCGCAATGAGAAGCCCGCGCACCGCAACGAAGAGTAGCCCCCACTCACCGCAACTAGAGAAAGCCCACGTGCAGCAGCAAAGACCCAACGCAGCCAAAAATAAAAATAGCCCACGAGCCACAGCTACTGAGCCCACGTGCCACGCCTACTGAAGCCTGCGTGCCTAGAGGCCGTGCTCCGCAACAAGAGAAGCCACCGCAATGAGAAGCCCGCGCACCGCAACGAAGAGTAGCCCCCACTCACCGCAACTAGAGAAAGCCCACGTGCAGCAGCAAAGACCCAACGCAGCCAAAAATAAAAATAAATTAAATAAATTTAAAAATTGATAAAAAACCACAAAACTTCAAAGGCTGAATTAAGGTGGAGAGAATAGTATAATAAACTCCCATTTACCCATTTCCCAGATTCAACAATCTCAACTTTTTGCCAATTTTATTTTATCCATTATCCCTGTTTGGGGAGTAGGGGGAGGGACTCAAGTATTTTAAAGCAAATCCCAGACATTATGTTATTATACCCATAAATACTTCAGTATATAAAGGATAAAGATTTTGCTTTTAACATAGCTGATTTTATTTTAAGGGGACAGCAGGAAATTTAAAAGTAAGTGTATTTCAAATATGTCATGAAGCATGCCTCTTAGCACACTTGTATCAATAACAATAATAGACAAACTGCTGGGACCTTAAAGGTCATTTAGTCCCATCCTCTTATGGAAGCTCAAAGTGGGGAAAGGACTTGCCTGGAGTCCCTGCAGGCAGATCTGGGACTCAAACCCAGGTCTACCGTCACAAGGCACAAGCCTGCTCATTTGAATCTCATTTGGAGAGATTTGAACTTGGCTTCTTCAGGGCCTCCACTGGGTCTCTCTAGCATCTCCAAGGCATCCCCTTTGCATTTCTGTACTGCAAGATGAGAATCAAAAAGAAGTGTCTCTAATGTCAGTTGTAATTTCACCAGCAGATTAAATTTGGAGGTCTGCATGGGGCAATAGTTTGACACTTAATGTCTTGGAGAGCCCTTGAGTGGTGCTTCAGGAAAAAGTCAAGAGTATGCAGATCCTCAAGGCATCCAGGTGCTTTGAGGTAAGAGACTTTGTGAGGAAGGGTTTTATTAAGGGTTTTGCCCATGGGCTCTCTCTAGGTTCCTCAGAGAGGTCAACTAATAGCCTGAATTCTCTAGCAAGATGAACTCTTCTGCCAACCTCTTGGAAGCCATATTTCCCTGACTGTCAGAAATAGCTTTGCTTTTTAAGAGGAGAGAGCACCGAATCCTAACCACTAGACCACCAAGGAGCATCATGCTTTTCAAGAGGAGAAAGAAGCCTATCTAAACCAACTGTTTGATGTCCCTGGTCCCCAGCCCCTTAACCGCTTCTGAGCATAATGGCAGCCTTAGCTCCTGGGTTCACATCACCTCAATCTCACTGGATGCTTCATATTGCTTAGAATTGATCCAGAGCATTCCCTGTTGCTCCTTCAGATCCACCGCTCTCTGTTTTCATTTTACCTGATTTTTCAATCTTTCCACTTTACCCACTCCTACATTGGCCTCCAGACTTCCATCTTCCTAGGCCAGTTCTGCTCTGACAATACAAGTTTCCCTCTTATCATCATTTTCTGTTTTGGTTTTTCAGCCACATTCCATGCTTTTCCCATTTTTCCAGCTATGGGTATCATATACTCACATCCCTCTCATTTTTCCACTTAATCCCTTGGGGCCCCATCTATTCTTACTGGTAGGAATTTCCCTATTTTCCTTTAGAAGTCTCCCTCCCAATAGTTTTATCTGGAATATCTGGAGCTCTATCCTGGCTCTACCCCTTGCTAGCCATGGGAACTTGGGCATATTACTTAACTCTCTATCCTCAGTTTCCTCATCCATAAAATCACAATAATAAAGTAACTACCTGATAGGGTGGAGGGTCAATATATGAAACACATTTAGAACAGTGACTAGCACATAGTAGATGCTCATGTGCGTTATACACACATGCTCAGCTCCTGTGCCCAAGGGATGACATCCACACTAGGAAGATTAAGCTTGGAGGAGCTCAGTCTCCACTATGTGCTGGGTTCAAACCAGTATTTTCTGTAAGCCTCCAAGCTATGGATTTGTGCTTTGGTCACAAGCTCAAATGACCTTATTTCCTACGGTAACTTCATTTCTGCAACACTTGCTTTGTTGGTTGACATCATTTGGTAACTAGCAGGGTCCTGGTCTTTTTTTCTCAGGAGACCCCTTGAGCTCAGCAGTTTTACCCAATTTCTCAATGGGAATCAGCTATGCTATCAGGACACCTTAAAGAGGAAAGCTTTGTCTTCCTCTTTCCCTGAGAGGAACCATTTACAGACGTCAAAGTTGAAGTTGCCCAGTTGCTGGAGAAATAGCTGGAATTTCTCTTGATTAAATACTCATAATGACGAAGACAGTCGCTCTGAGTCCATCGCATGAAGCACGCTGTTACACAAAGTTCCTCGCACAGAGACGTAATCTCTGTCCGCAGTTCGTTGTTGAGTGAGGAAGCTCAAATATATTCAAAGCTCCTTACAAGAATTCTAGAGATAACGGCTGTAACAAGCAGAAGAAAGAGTTATTTTAGATGATTAGTGGCCATGTTTCATATAGAAGTGGTATTTAAGCACTTTCTTGAACACTGCCAGTAAAAAGGAGGGAACTCATTATTAAGCAGGGTAGCCCAGCTTAATGTTGCCTGGGATTACAGGTGGATATTTCCTATGCTATTGAATTAGATTTCACATTCCTCATTCTACCTCCTGGGATTATACAGACAAGTCTTAATGCAGAATAATAATCCTGTGGTTCTAGTGCGTCATCAGAAGAATGGAACAATGACAGCATTTGCCAGGGGACAGGTTGTAGACTTTTCTGAATCCGAGAGAGATGTTATTCTTCTTGGAAGAAAGATAGTCATAGTAAACATTAAAAAGAAAAACAGATCACACATTGCAGCTTCTTATATGTGCTTCTTATTATTCTGCTTGCAGTGACTTAAGGTCATAGAATCATTGACTCTCAGACTGGAAGGGACTTAAGAGGTCATCCAGTTTAACCACTCAGGATCTACTCTGGAACAGTGATCCCTCTTACAGCATCTCTAATTGATGCTTGATTAGTCCCAACAATGGGGAACTCTCTACTCGGTAGGAATATTTCAAAAATGATACAACAGGAAAAATATTGGTCAGAGTATCAGACAGACCCTGGCTCAAATTTACCTTACTGGTTATATTATATTGGGAAAGTCACATCCTGTTGAGTCTCGGGCGTCTCATCTGTAAAATGGGGAAAACAATGCCTATCTCATGGTGCAGTTGTAGATATGAAGTGAGTTAGCAGAAGAAATATTGCTGACCTCATATCTAGCTTATGGTAGGCATTGGATAAATAGTAATTAATAGTACATAGGCAATAAATTTTACTTATTCTCTTCTTCCTGTGCTAAATATTTTCTTGCCTTCTGGGGTTGAAAAATGGACCACACTATTGATGACATAAAAGTTGTTAATAAGGCTGTAAATGGGAAAGCACACTTTTATTCCCTTCTATTTTCTAAATTTAATACCTAATGTTATAGCTTCAAAGTCTTGGGCATTTGTTCCAGCAGTGAGTGGGGCTTCTATCGCTGGCCAAAAGAACTTTCCCATAATTTAAAAATAAATACAACATGAATTTCTCTAGTAGTATGAATCACCCTTCATTTTTTGGCCATTGGAATGTCCTGAGCCATTTTAACATACTGTAATATTAGAGCTGGGAGTCATCTTAGAGGTTATTATATCTGGACCATTCATTTTATAGACGGAGAAACTGAGGCCCAGACAGCCTGTGACTAGTTCAAGGTCATGCAGCCAATGTGTGGGGAAGCTGAGATTTAAGTAGAGGTCTTCTAAGTCCAAATCCCATGACCTTTCCATTGTATTACATTGCCTCTCCCTATAATAATAATAGTTTCAGATGACACCTTTGGCCTCTGCCTAATCTCCAAGGCAGTCATTACACAACTGGAATTTTTCTCCTTTATGCATCATCTCTATCCTGAGCCTTGTCCACAGGAATTTGATAACTGGGTACTGCTTTGAGTTTCTCAGGGAAGGCTAGGAAGGGCCTGGAGGAGGGAGAAATAAATGTCACTGGGGGTTTGGAAACTGGAAATGATTATGAAACCAATTAACACCTTTTGATTCCAGAAAAGTGATTAAGAAAGATTTAAATAGGGATTGAAGGTCAAGTGAAATGTGTACTAACATGTTTGCAAAGATACATTGACTCAAATATTCTGGAACATGTTTCAGTCTCTTAGAGAAACAAGCAACTCTATAGTAAGGCTTCAAACTCCGTGTCATTTAACCAAGGCAGCCTGAGACCTTGCTAGTCTGTGTGCAATGCAGCAAAACATCAGCTTGTTGAGAAATGTTTAAAAGTGCCTCCCTTTGCCTTTAGATCCAGGCAGGGGATGGGGGATTAGGATGGCAATTTGAGATGATGACGAAGTCCCTGTTGAAATTTGTTCATTCAACACATGTTTACCTACTATGTGCCAGGCGTTGGGGTAGGTATCAGGAATCACACTGTACTCATTCCTTTAGTCATTCAACAATCATGTAATGTGCCTACGAGATGCTCGAAGTAAGCTCCTGTGTTCCTTAATCATTTTATGCCTTTATCTATTTATTCCATAAATACGCAGCATCTACTGTGTGCCAGGCACTGTACTAGGCAGTACACGTCAGGCATTTCAGCCTTTCTGGATAAGATTGTAGGAAAGAAGAATCTATCTACTTAAGCCATGTCTAGCCTGGCTCTAACCTCATCCCTGTCACCAAATCCAGAAGAAGATGCCACTGATGCTACCAACAACTGGATTTAAAACCAGTTCCTACCATACATAGGCAGTATCCCAAGTTGGAATTTGTGACTGACTTATTCCAGTTCACAGCACTGATCTGCCTGCTCCCCAAGCTCTCTTCATCACTCCCTGACTTTGCCTCTCTGAGGAGACTGTGAACTCTCTTAGAATAAGGACTTGGTCTTACTCGTCTCTGTGCCCCCTCCTAAGACCCAAGGCAGTAGATTGTGTGCAGTTCTTCCCTCGGCTTTATTTTTCTCATTCTCCTACCTTGCCTCTTTCTTCTCTTCTCTAACTTCTTTCCTCTTTCTTTTTTGCCTCCCCTCCTTCTCACTCTTTTCCCTTTTTCTATTCCTTCTCTCTCTTACGTCTCCTCCTCTGTTGCCTTTCTATCTAAAAACACTCACTGGGTCCCATGCTTTGTACCACGATCTGTGGAATCCACACTACTTGCCCTTGCCGAACTTACAGGCTTACAGAAGAGATAGCCAGGCACATAGAAAAGTCCAGTACTACCTAATGAGTAGTTGACGGAAGTTAGTGCTCGGTATAAGAGCAGAAAGACGAAGTCAAACCCGAGACATGGAGATGGGGACAGTCAACGTTTCTTATGGAGTGAAGGACCAAGAGTGAGAGTTTGCCAGACCAAAAAAATGTTGAAGTGTGGCGAGGATGGGATGGGCCCAGGCAGAGGGCACCGTATCACAAAACCCATAGAGGAGTGCTTCTTGGTGGAGCTACAAATGTACATTATGACTGGAGTCTGAATACCCAGTGAACATTGGTCAAGTAAATTCCTGGTCCTGGAAGTTCCAGGTCAGCTGGCCCCCAGGCCTTTTCTTGCCAGCTGTATCTCTAAGGTCCTGGCCTTGGGCAAATGTCCATTGTAAGTCCCTGATTCTAGTGGCCAGTAACCTTACACTAAATGCATTGGTTAAAATGGACATCCTTGAAGGGTAAGAGAAGTGACTGGAAGTCTACTGCGAACAGCCTGGGGAGGGCCATGGGAAGGGAGAGGGAGGTAGGGCTTATTGCTAGGCAACCAAGGTTTGGGAACTCAGCACTCTTAAGATCTGTGGACGTTAGGACAGGCTGGATCCAGAGATGCTGGCAGCTAGAGAAGAGCCCCAGCTACTGGAATGAAGCCAGAAAGAGAGAGAGAAGGAGGGAGGGGGAGATAGGGGTAAGAGAGGGAGGGAGGAAAGGAGAGAAGGGGAGAGACAGAGACAGAAAGAGGGAGAGAATATGAGTGCCAAGTTGGAGGTGAAAGCACTTGGATGTAGGCACTGTGATCATCAGTCTTACCTTTGAATTCCACCTGTGCATTCAAGAGCTGTCGTTTCTAAGCCTTGGTTTTATTTTCTGAAAAATGGCTTGATGATACCTACTGAGGCATAGTTACAGAGAGTAAATAAGATAAGTTATATTAAAGTGCCATACAAATTGCCTGACTATTAGTTGCCCTATAAATGGGAGTCCTCTAAGTTTTAGCTAAACAGGTAAGAGGGCAGACACTGGCTGTTACTTCAGTACCTGGCTGGGGAGGCGGGGTGCTGCTGAAGAGAATGAGGGAGAGCCCCAAATTTGGGGGACCTGGTGAATTAAACAGGTTAGGGAGACACGTGGCATAAGACAAGGCCTACTCATGGTGGTGAGAGTACCGTCAACCACCCACCTGATAATAAGCAGGGCAGGGTCTGAAGATGGGAACCAGAATGGTGGCATGGTTAAATGCTTTAACTCTGGAGCTTGAAAACCTAGGCTCAAGTCCTAAATCTACTACTGGCCATTTGTAGGGTGTTACTTAATCTCTCTGAGCTTCATTATCTTCACCTGTACGTTGGGGATGATTATCCTGCAGGACAATGATAATTCAATGTCATATGCCCATGAAGCAGTGAGCAGAATATCTGAAACGGGGAAGGCAGCAGCCCCGAGGAGGGCTGGGGCTCCATCTGCATTGGGCTGAAACTCCTGAGCTGCTACGAGGTCCTCCATGTACATAGTCTCCTCTACCAGCCCCACTTGGCCTCCAAGTGGGCGCTTCCAATTGGGAGCCCGTTACCCTGGCGACCACAGAAGGGAAGACGGCTGCCACTCACTGAGCCCTGGCTCAGGTCTGCACCGTACTCTTCCTTCGTCACAAACCTCATTGACTCCTACGCCCTGGATCACCCAGGTAGGTAGGTTGCATAATTCCAGTTTAGAAGTGAGGCAGGAGCAAGGAGAGATTTTCTGACTTGCCTGAGGCCTCAGCAGGATTTAAACTCAGGTCTGCTCGGTTCTAGGGCTGTTTCTGTAATCAGCATCCTATCTCCAAATTGGCAGTGTGACAAGGAAGATGACAGGGCAGGAGCAGCCAGAGCATGCCTTTGGAAAGAGCATCTTGCTGAGCATCTCCAGCCTCTGCGTCCCCTGGCACTTGGGTTTTTGTCGTTTTCCAGGAGAAAGCGCTGCCTGGGCACAGGTGGCAGAGAGCAGTCGGCTTCCAACATGAGTGTTTTAACAGCCTGTGCCTAATTGCACAGCCCTTGTGCTGATGAGATGTTTGTCATGGGCTTTTTGCCAAAGTGAGAGCCAGGTGTCATCCTGGGTACTCACTGATCAAGAATTCCCAAAATGACATTATGGTCCAGAAAGCCACCCCAGTCCAAGGATGGACAAACAGGGGACAGGGGTAGTGAGGAGGGCCTGGGCTTTGGTGTGGGGACAGATCTGCCTCCCGTTCTGGTGCTGCCACACTGTGCCACTGTGCCACTGTGATCATGACAAGTGATTCAGTCTTTCTTAACCTCAGTTTCTTTATCTATGAATAAGAGAAAATACCGTGTGCATGCAGGTGTACCTTGAAGATCAGAGTTCTTACTGTAGCGTGCCTAGTGCAGAGCCTGGCACATAGGAGGTTCTGAGTAACGGCAGGTACCGGCTATTGTTTATTGTACGTCGAGAATCCTATCTGCTTTGTGCCTTGTATTCTCAGTTCCTGGCATTGTGCCTGGCACATAGGAAGTAGTATTGGATGGATGGAGGGTTGAGAAACATTTCGTAGGTAGGATGGATGGAACATGGTGGCTGGTTGACTAATGACGACAGAGGCGATAGAGATGACTTGGGGGTTTTAGTTTGAGCAGCTCAAGGTGCTGGCGCCACTTGCTAAGTGGGGAATGCAGGAGGAAAAGCAGACCCAGAGTTGGATGTGGGGAAGACGAGATCAGTTTTGAGTAAGTGTCTGCAGGACACAAGGAGGTTATGACTAACAGATACATAAAATTGTGCATATGGGGTTCAGCTGGGTGGAGGGGGTCAGTAATGCAGCCTTAACTTTGGGAAATCATCCTTGTATCACTTGACACCATCAGCTGCAAAGAACAAAACACACTGACTCAGGGTGACTTCAACTGGGGATGGGGAGACTAGGGCCCACAGGCTACGTCCAGGCCACTGACTATTTTTGCAAGTCATGTTTTATTGGAACCCAGCCATGCCCATTCATTTATGTGTCGTTATGGCTGCTTTCATGTTATAAGGGCAGAGTACCTGTTTCAGAGACTGTACGACTGGCACAGCCTAAAATATTTACCCTTTGGCTCTTTACAGCAGTCGTCCCCAACCTTTCTGGCACCAGGGACCAGTTTTGTGGAAGACAATTTTTCCACGGATGGGGGTGGAAGGGCGGGGAAGGGGGGAACAGTTCAGGCGGTAATGCGAGGGATGGGAGCAGCAGTTGAAGCTTCACGGGCTCACCTGCCGCTCACTTTCTGCTGTGCGGCCCGGTTCCTAACAGGCTGTGGACCCGTACTTGTCCGCGGCCCTGGGGTTGGGGACCCCCGCTTTACAGGAAAAACATGTGCTGACCCCTGACTTAAACAATATATTATCTCATTTGTATCATTTTTTTAGATTCTACATATAAGTGATATCATATGATACTTGTCTTTTTCTGTCTGACTTACTTCACTTAATATGATAATGTCTAGGTTTATCCATATTGCTGGAAAACAGAAATAGACTCCCAGACATAGAAAACAGACTTATGGTTACCAAAGGGGATAGGGGGTGGTGAGGGAGATAAATTAAGAGTTTGGGATTAACGTATACACACTACTATATATAAAATAGGTAAACGACCAGGACCTACTGTATAGCACAGGGGACTCTACTCAATATCTTGGAATAACCTATAATAGAAAAGAATCTGAAAAAGAATATATATATATATGTATATCTGAATCATTTTGCTGTACACTTGAAACTAACACAACATTGTAAATTATACTTCAATAAAAACAAAACAAGCAAAACAATATATTACCTCGTTAAATAACAAGGCTCAAGGTCAGGCTGGTACCTCAGTTCAAGGATGTGATGGGAACCCAGGGTCTTTCCGTCTCACTTGACTCTGTCTCCATCTCAGTGTCCAGTTTCCATCTCACTCTCCATCGTGTGTGTCGGCTTTGCCCCATCATGGCAAGGTGGCGGCAGCAGTTTCCTGCTTTATATCTGGAAATGGCACATCCTGATGCTGAGAAAGGACTGCCTCTCTTTCTTGCATCCTTCTTGAAGAAGTCCTGCTTCTACCGTCTCTTGCTCCAGGGTTTAGTCTCCAGTCCCTTCCCTTGCAAGGGAAATGGGATGAACAGGTTGGCGTAGATCAGTGATTCTCAATGCTAGCTGTACATTAAATAACCCCTGAGACTTTAGAAAAGATAATCCGCAGCAAGCCCAGATATTGGATTTTTTTAAAGTGTTCTGGGTAATTTTAAGGTGCAACAAGGATGGAGTGAAATCTGCCTTAGACAAATCATTTTGGGAAGGAATAGATGTTGGGAACAAAGATGCTATGACCAACACAATCTCCATGGAGAAAAAAATAGAAGCCGTGGAGGCTGGGTGCCTGCTCAGGACAGGCTTGTCAGGAGTAGCCTTGGCATCTGGGCTGGACTAGACAAGATGTTAGTCCAGTTAAGACCAAAGGCAGCATAATCAGAAGTATAAACTGTGACTAAGGAGTAAAGTCAGACTTCATAGCCAAGAAACAGAATTAAATAGCATGTCTGGGGACAAAATAGAAACAGGAAATAGGAAAGTGAGCCAAGAGTATGAAGAGGTGTGGAGGGGATGAGGGCGTGGCGTGGCAGAGAGAGGTTTGGAGGGATATGAACAACAGGGGGGCCAGAGGCCAGATGTGATGCCAGGCGGACTCTAAGAGGAAAGACAGTTGTTCTGCAGAGTCAAAGGGATGGTGCTGGACCAGAATGGCTAAGACATGTGTCTCTGTCTCAGGCCCCTGGGCTCCATTTGGCCTTGGTCAGACCAGGTAGCTGAGGCCAAGCTACGGATGGGCATCTGCCACAGTGCTCCCTCTTGTTTGACTCTGGCTCTTTTGCTGGATTCACAAAACGAGCATCAAATTCACAATAGGCTTGTGAGGGCTGAACTTAGCACAGGCCCTGAGCAAATGCCGAACATAGGCTGGAGTTGTTCTCTGATGCCAGCGCTTCCCTGTTCCGTGTCCCCTTCCTCCTTCTTCTTTTCTGTTGTCCCCTCCTTTTGCGGGAGGACTTTCCCTGCCAGCGTCCATGTTCCATCCCTCCCCCATTCAGTCAGGCAGGTCCATTCCCTCAGTTCCGTGACATCCATCAGTCAGTCATTAATCAAATATTTATAAAACGTCCACCAAGTGCCACGCTCTACTCCGGAGGCACGGAGATGGAAGACCACTAAATCCTCTGTCAGGAGACTCACGTGGGACGGTCCGAGGCAGACTCATAAACAAGCAATCATAATTTATGGGGACAAGATATGATTGCAGTTTGATTTTTCAAGTCCCAAAACCAAGCAGTGGGCTGGAAGACCCAGGGCCTAGGAGCCCTGACCACACCTTCCATACTTGTTGGGTGCAGGACCGATCACCCAACTGCATGGAGTCAGCCTCCCGATCCTGCCAAAACAGCAAGGCAATGACTGCTTAAAATCACCCACAGCGACTGCTAGTGGATTGATATCCACAGCATGTGAGTGTTTTTACAAAACTGTGTAACCTTAGACAAAGGCGGAGGTATTTTAGGTATTTTATTATTCTTCCCCTTTCTGGGTAGAAACAAACTTTTAATAACTCTTAAGAATTTAATTTTGAAGCTCAAGCTCTCCTTTTATCTAATGTAACGGGGTAGAAATAATATGAGCCTTGAATCAGACAGACAAAACTATATTCAAAACCTGATTCTCCCAATTCATTGCTCTGTGTCGTTCAGCAAGTTACTTAGCTTCTCTGAACTTCAGTTTCCATGTTGGAGTAGCAATAACACACTAACATCTACTTGCATGGGTATTATGAAGAATAAGTGAAATTATACATATTTCATTTATTAAGTCTGGAGCCCTGGCACATAGAGAGCATTCAGGAAATGATAGCTGCTATTATTATTATTACTATTACTGTTGTTATTATTATTAATTGTATTATTATCAGTGCTGTGCTGGTAAATTTTTACACTGCTTTCTCGTAAAAAGAAAAAATGAATGAAAAATAGCATGATTTGCCCATTTGTTGATTTCCGTGGTGTAGCATTGCCCTCATGGCTGGTTTCAAGCTAACAGGAGTTGGGAGGCAATGCACACGACTGAGCCAGTATACACTGTCTTCACCTGGTGTGAGCCAGCTCCAGCACACCATTGATGGTTATTAACATTATTTACATAAAATGGGGGCAATAGGACAGAAGCAGGGAGCAGCTGTGGGTTGAAAACAACCATCCAGACATATGGGAAGGAATCTTACCACGACTGTGTCTGACATTTACCATCTGACATACTCTTTGATGATCAGTCATGTCTTAATTAAGGAATCAATGCACGTGTACAGGGTTGTTATTACTAAAGGAAAAACTCCACTGTCTTTGTGGAGTGTATGGCTCAGGTCAGTGCTGCTGTGGTCTCTGGAAGAGCCTGGATCTCCTGTCCAGCAGCTCACCATGGATCAGAGAAGCTTTCCTTGCTATCTTTATTTCTCGGATCCCAACTGCTTTTCTAGGGTAAAATGAATAATGGTAACCATACTAACTTTAGATCACTTGGGAGTTTTTGCACCCATTTTATTATTTGATCCTCATGGCAGGGCACTATTACTTCCATTTTATAGAGTAAAGGAAATGGGATCTCTATTAGCCAGGATAATTTAGCAAAAGCTACTGTAACAAATAATCCTAAAATCCCAGTGGCTTAACACAACAACGGTTGATTTCTCACCAAAGTGGGTTAGGGGACCCTCCTCCAAGGGGGGGGACTCAGGGGCATTTCATTGGCCAGAACCCAGCCACATGGCCCCTACCTCTAAGGAAAGCTGGGGAGTGTAGTCTTCTTGTGCACCAAGGAAGAGGAACAGTAAGCATCTAGTCAGTCTACACCCCAGAGGCAAGACTGGCTAGATGGTCGGTGTCATGTGGGATGTACTTCTCATCCAGGCCTGGCTCTAAACCTTCTCACACAATCTGCCCCACCCTCTCTCTTCCTGCTCATTGTGGGCCAGATGGGGCCAACCAGCAGAGGACTCTGAAGAGGCTCCAGGGATGACAGAGATAGAAGATGGAAGAGCTGGAGTCCCTGAGTCACCCTGTGAAATAGAGCCTCGCAACACATTTCACGTTGTGGTGTGAGAAGTAAACCTTTGCTGGGCTAAGCCACTGAGGTTTGAGGGTTGTTTGTTTCAGCAGCTATGTTAATTGCCCTGGTTAATTGCTAGTAGATCCAGAACTCAGTTGTTGTGCTTCCCCAGCCCCTGTATCTCTGCTCTCAGAATAACACTGTGTTTTAATTGTCTTCTGGCTGGTCAGTCCTCTTCACACCAGATCATAACCTCCCTGGGGTCAGAAACTGTGACTCAGTTCTTATCCCACAGCCGCTGTATAAGGCTCAGAGAACATTTGTTAAATATATAAACATGCAGTTTTATATTTGTTAAAAATAGAGGTATGTGCTCAAACATTTTTAGGAGGAGGTGAAAGAGAAAGGATGTGAAATAAGAAATCAATTATTTTTGGTTGATTACCTTAAATATTTATGTTCTAGGAGGAAAAGAGAGGAAATTAGAAAAGAAATTCGGTAAATATTCAGGCTTATAAGGTAGAAAGATCTGAGTTGGCATCTTCAACGTCATTAAACTAGCTGTGTGACCTTAGGCAAATCACTTAACCACTCTGTGCCTCAGCTTCCTTGTAAAATGAGGACAATAATGGCTGCCTCGGCTTCCCTGGTGGCGCAGTGGTTGCGCGTCCGCCTGCCGATGCAGGTGAGCCGGGTT
>NC_041217.1:135592158-135594828 GCF_002837175.3 Physeter macrocephalus
GCGTCCGGAGCCTGTGCTCCGCAACGGGAGGGGCCACAGCAGAGGGAGGCCCGCATACCACAAAAAAAAAAAAAAAAATAATGGCTGCCTCAAAGACTAACAATATAAAGATTAAATGAGATGATGTTGGACCTTGATTTAAAATGAAGAGTTGGGACTAATCACTTGGACTCCTTCCAGATCGGACAATTTCATTTATAAAATACAGACTAAAGGTTGCTCCACAGGCTAATGTGAGAATACGTACCACCCAGGATTAGTCTAACCTGGTAGAGACTGTTTTTTCCTACTCCCTTTTACATTCCCCTTTAGAGGCTGGGAAAGTAGACCCAGGCTGGGCCAGGCCCACAAGCCATCAGAAAGTAAAGCCCTGGCGAGGTTTACACTAAATCTAGGAGGCCAGGGAGACTTCTTATTGGTGTGATATCTAACATTTAGGTAGGACTTTTCACTTCTGTGAGCCAGTTACCTCGTGTGTGAACATGGAGATACCACTACCTTCGTTAAAGGAGGAAGTGAGAATTAAAGGAGAAGGAAATTTGCGAGAAAATGTTGAACATTAGGATGGCAAATAGTTTTTATTTTCCCCATGTCAGCTTCAATCAGTTGGCAGTGATTGTCTGCAAAGCCCTGCTGAGAAAGATTTTGAGGTTTCGCCTTCCCAGGCTGGGTGTGTGGTAGGGAGGTGCACTGACCACGAGGGATGTCTGTGATGGGAACCAGAGGGGCAGTGGAAACACGTGGGCTGTGTTGCCGACAGCTCTGCAGGGCCAGGGCAGGATGAACATCAGTAAATGTTAGTTGAGTGGAGTGGAATTTGAACACAGTCACTGTGCCTCTCTCAATTTTTAAGCAAATAATTGAAGTGGAATATAAAGAAACTGAAATGGGATATGGGGAAATTAACATGGAAATCACATTGCAGGCACTTGACAAAACTAATTAAACTGGGAAATGCAGCTAGATTTTTTTTTTTTTTTTGGTGCATAAACATTCTTCTTCTCTTGCGACAAGCAGGTAAAACCGACAAGTGTTCAAATTACGCTTTTATGTGTGTGCTCTTCCAAGCATGCGTGGTACTTTGAAGAAGGTTCTGTTGTATTTGTAGCAAGAGACTGTAATTGCTCTGAGAATTCCTGGAATTTTTCAGATATGTGTATTTTTTTTCCTGAGTGAAGGCCAAACATAATGCTTCTTTCTGTAATAAAAGAATGCAGCTGCTTTCCAATCAAGTGTGTGGCCTGGAGCCTTGGTGTTTTCATCTCTAAGGTGGGAATAATCCTGCCTACTTTATAGGGTTGTTACAAGGATTAGATAAGGGAATGGGTGTGATGGAGCCTATGAACCATTCAGGACTGTTCACACCTTCTGGATAAGAGTTGTTAACAGAGGGTAGCACTGGGGACACATGCCAGACTGCCAAACCTGGAATCCCAGTCCGGCTATGGGCTAGCAATCCATGTCACCTCTCTCTGCCTGTTACCTTATCTGGAAAATGGGGGAAATAATAGTAGCTAGCTCCAAGGCTTGTTATAGAAATCGTAAGAATTAACAAATACCAAACATGTAACATAATGCCTGGCACATGGTAAGTGCTCAACAAATTCTAGCAATCATCATCATCATAATTAAACACCATGGATTATCATTTAATTTACTGAACTGAGTTTCTTGGAAATATGAGCTATTCAGGGTGCTATGATGATGTCAAAGGGAAGTAGAGTACGCTTTCAGCTGTCGGGGAGTTTATATCATAGTAGTGGGAAGAAGAGAACAAGTGAGCTAAAAACTAGTTATCTTAAAGACATGTTTTTAACATTTCCTCTGAAAGGGGAATAGAGCCTTTTTCTTACAATACTTTATATTACCCAAAGATCTTCCCGTACATGGTTTCATTTTATCCTCCTAACAACACTTTATCCTATAAACAATCATATATCCTATAAAATAGGTGGGATGAATCCCAATGATATATGATACCCTGCACAATGCCCTTATTTTAGCATTTCTCTGACAGTATATAGTATATAACAGAAATGAAGTTGGGACATTGTTTAGCTGGACACTTCTCAAATGTTCCAGAACACATAGATTGAGAACCAAGAGCAAGTTAAATGGCTATGGTAATGAGGCAATGGTAGTGTATTGGAAAGAACACTAGATTTCGGATAACTGTGTTTTCCCACTTTCTGGAAATATGATCTTGGACTTAGCTGTCAAATTCTTGGGTTCTCAGTTGCCTCATCTGTAAAGTGGGATAATACTGTCTAACTTTCAGAGCTGTTCTGGGGTTGAAATGAGAGAATCTTTGTGGTTTCTGGGCTTAGCTTGTGTTTGTAGGTGTGTACGCATCATTTCTGGAATACGTGTGGATAAATAAATACATAATGGGTATTATTTAAATGTTCCCATTAATAGTCCTACTATGTGATTGGCTCATGATATTTAACCTGGCCAGCCTTTATGGTTGTGAGTCTTTTGGAAGAACGTAAATCATCAAGCACCACCACATGGCTACAACAAAATAAGGTGACATGCTCAGGGTTGAGTTGATGAGCTCAAGAACTAGAACTTGGGGCTTCCCTGGTGGCGCAGTGGTTGAGAGTCCGCCTGCCGATGCAGGGGACGCGGGTTCGTGCCCCGGTCCGGGAGGATCCCACGTGCCGCGGA
>NC_041217.1:135595456-135597417 GCF_002837175.3 Physeter macrocephalus
CCCTGCATCGGCAGGCGGACTCTCAACCACTGCGCCACCAGGGAAGCCCTATCCCCTTGTTTTTTAAGCAGTGTTCACTTTCACCTTCCATTACAATTGTTTATCACATGATCCACAAATCCTAAGAATTTCTAATTTGGGATTGGAAAGGATCCTGAATTAGGATTTTGGTGTTTCTGGATTTGAATCCCGCTCTACTGTATCCTAGCTGTGTAATCTTGGGCAGGTTAGTCAAACTTTCCAAGCTTCAGATCTCTTACTGCAGGTGAAGCTGATGTCTACCTCTCAGGGTATGAGGGTTACTGAGAGTTCTCTGGACAGTGTCTAACACATAGCAGGCAGTCGGTACATGGTGATTCTTCTTCTTCCTTCTCCTAAAGAATAGGATATTTGTATGTTACTTGCCTAGCTCCCATACACAGTGCTTGACCCATAGTAGGTACTCAATACCGACTCTGTAGGTATTATAATGATAAAGTAATATAATTTATTCAATTATAAATGCATAAATGGATGGGTAGATACATGAAAGAGTGAAGTAGAACATGGCCCCCAAAACGTACAAATAAATCTGAACTTTATAAGTGTTTAGCTTCCAGGTAATTGCTATTTAATCATATTGTCTATTTTACTGTTTTTCTTTTGGGTCCATCATGAGGGATGAACATCTAGATACTTAGTTAAGAGAGGGTGTTATGTATCATCTTTGCTTTTATTCCTCCTTCAGCTCTTTTCCTTTGAGCAACTCTCCAAAGACTCCACACCATTCTGTCTTGAGTACATTGGCCAGGAGATGCTAAAGACAGGTTATCTCCTGGAAGGATAATGCCAAACATGATTGACATGTTCTCCATGTCTGAGCCCTGCCGACGTCACCCGCCCTTGAGTGGCAAACACCAAAGATGCAGCTGACATGCTGAACTTAAACAAGTTCTGTTGCTTACGTACTGAATTAAGTCTACATCTGTGGCTGTTAAAGTGGGAAAAAGATTAATAAAGTACATGTTGAAGCTTGAAAGAATAATTAGCGGGACGTTATATGTTTTGGCTGCAAAGCCGGCTCCAAATTTAGTCTAAAGCAAAACCTTTCTTCTAATCCTTCTGTGGATGAAGGATTGGCTCTAACTAAATTGGTTTTCTTTGTGCATCTTGAGGTTTTTTTTAATGTTATCATTTTTAAAAATTATTATTTTCCAAATTTCAAGTAAGCTTTTAATCAGCCTCTTTGTGGGATCTGCGTTGTTTCTGGATTTGCCATCACTCCGTCGCACGATTAGCTGCCTCTTGGGCCCTGATAAAAGAAAGCTTGAACTGTGCGCTGCAAAGAGCTTAAATCACATCTTTCAGGGGAGCACATTCCATCGCTATCAGGGCCGCGATGGTGGCTGCCAAGAGCCCACCTCGCTGAGATGGAGAGTGAGTTATTGGTGTACATAATAAACTAACATCTGTACACTGCATCTCAGAATGGGTGTCAGGGAAGCTGGAAGACAAAGCAGGATGGCATCATTAGGGCCAGATTTAAGACTCCAATTTGTGTAACATTTGCATAACAATGCACAAGAGCAACTATTCACTGTTCCCTTTCAGAATTCACGTGTTTCACCTTCACAAGAACACTCCTGAGGGAGGGGAGGCAGAGACAGGGTGCTTGCAAGAGGGTCTTAGTCTGGGAGACCGAGCATCCTTTCTGGAGGCTTGGGATCCACAGAGTAGGTAAGGAGTCCCCCGTGTCCTGGACCGACTGAGCTGCCCATGCAGTCTCTCCTATGGTGGACCTGGTCGCTCTGGGACCTGGTTTGTACGAGTACATCTCTTCTGGCTCTGAATTAGCGTCCCAGCATGCCTGTCAGTCAACAAACATTTCTTCTTGAGTGTTGTAAGGTCAAGAAAAAGCCTTGGGGCTTCCCTGGTGGTGCAGTGGTTGAGAGTCCGCCTGCCGATGCAGGGGACACGGGTTC
>NC_041217.1:135597820-135612124 GCF_002837175.3 Physeter macrocephalus
CTGGGCCCGTGAGCCATGGCCGCTGAGCCTGCGCGTCCGGAGCCTGTGCTCCGCAATGGGAGAGGCCACGACAGTGAGAGGAAAAAAAAAGGCTTGGAGTCTCTTGGGATCCAGAGATAGGAACTCAGGTCCTGTCTCAGCTACTTTCTCCTTTTGACCCTTTGCTATAGTGATTTGCCTATATGAGCTGAAATCTCTGGGTACTTGTAAGTAAGAGTTAGCAGTTACTGAGAGCTGATTTTATGACGCTAGATACTAAGCATGTTTCATTCTCACAACAATCCTCTGAAGCTGATGATTCCATTTCCTTCCTTTTTTTTTTTTTTTTTTTTAGTTGACCTATGAGATGTTGACTGGAAAAACATGCACAATGTCAGTGTTGTGAGTTGAGTTTTATTTGGGACAAAATGAGGACTCTAGCCTGGGAGACAGCATTTCAGAGAGCTCTGAGACACTGCTCCAAAGAGGCAGTGGGGGAGGTCAGCGTTACACACGATTTTAGTGAAGGGGCACGTGCATCAAGCACATATTTTGGCAGAGGCTGGCTGCTAGTCACGAGGAACAGACATCACCGTTAATGATTTTAGTGCTTTCTTAGGTACGAGGAGATGCTCATAAAATCTTCTGAAAATATCTAACTATCTGAAGGCCTGTTCTGCCGGTTTTTCCCAGAGCACAGAGTGCCTCATTCCTGATCTCCACCCTGAGCTCCTTTCGGGGGGTGTTGAAGGTCAACAGCTGCAGCAGCTCACGATTTAATCCCTGTAGAGGCAGATGGCAAGTGCCAGTTTGTAGTTGGCAGAGGAAACTGAGGCACAAAGAAGTAACCTGCCACTCACACAACCTCTGAGCGACAAAGCCAGGGTATTTCAGTGTCTTTTTACCCCTCATGGTGGAGGCTCAACAATGTTAAATTGGTAAATGCTTATTGAGACCTCTGGGTGCCAGGCACTGCGGCGTCAAGTGCCGGGGATCCAGCGGTGTGCAGAAGAGCACCTTGCCTTCCGGGGCCTCCTGGAGGGGTTAAGGGAGCAGGTTGATGGGACACACTCCCAAACGCCGCCGATGTGCTGGTCCCGGGCTCCCCGTCCCTATGCCGCCACTGCTGCGTTATGTGGTGAGAGGACAGGCTTTGGAACTAAATAGATTTGGTTTTGAATTCTGACTTGGTCACCTCCTTACTGTGTGTATTTGGGCAAGCCTCTCAACCTCTCTGAGCCTTAGTTTTCTCAGGGAAAAAAATAGGAACAATAAGTATTTCTGCCTCAAAAGCTGTTGTGAGAATTAAATGATGTCATAATGCGTGGGCCACAGATCTCTTAGCACAATGTCTTGCCACGAATTAATTTCTCAACAATGGTAGCTGTTATTATTAATCAGCCACTGTGACCCCCATGCACGCAGCTGAACTCCTGTGACCTGAAGGATCAAAAGGGATCTGCTTTTTGTATCTTATTCAGTCTTCTTATCTGGCCTTGGATCTTGAAGCATTGATTTGTTTTTTCTTTATCACCAAGGCCAGGCACACAGAGCCCCTCCTGGCCACAGCAGGCTGTCTGGGTATCCGGGGCCGAGGATCCCCACGAGGATGTAGTATGTTTGCTGATTCCTCTTCAAAGCAGCCTCCCTTGAAGCTGCAGATGTATCAGAATCACAACGTCCTCTGGCCACACACTCACCAGGCCTCAGCACTGTGAAGGGATGGGCCTGTGTTCTGAATGACAATGATCCACTCCAACCCCAGACACCGGCCCTGGGCCCCCGCGTCTCAAACTCTGGCCTGGGTCTTTGGACAGACTCACGTGTTTCTGCCCTGCCTATAACACCAACCCCTGCCCCCAACCCTTCCAACCCTCATACCAACCTTGCCAGTTTAAAAGGGCAACAGCACAAGGGATCTTATGGGGTGATGCAAATGTTCTCAAGCTGATTTATGGCGATGGCCCCACAACTGGGCAAGCCGACTAGAGATCATTGAACTGTGCAATTGAAGTGGGTGAATTCTATCATATGTAAAATAGGCTGCGATAAAGTTATAAACTAAAATGTGAGCATGTTGAAACTCTCCCTAGGTGGACGAAAAAACCCCTCAGTTTCCTCATCTGGAAAACAGGGATTCCTCATAGCGGATGGCTTACTGGTGGCCGAGGAGGCTGATAGAAATTGTACTGTCAGTGAGAGGAAGCGTACCTGTGTCAGAAGAGAAGAAAGCCGGGTGTGGGTAGGGGCAGTCGGTATGACTGTGTTTATTTTCCACTCCTCAGGAGGCTGGCTTTAGGTTTGAAATGTAAGTAGCAGATTTTGAAGAGACCTTTTTTGAGCACCTCTCTGCAGCAGGCGCTGGCTGCCTCGGCCCCCTCCTCACAAACCTTCTGTGAAATGGTAATGAAAGAGCAGTCTGGGCGAATATGTGTGAAATGTTCACTAAGCTCCAGGCGCTAGTAAACACTTTTTCCCCCCACCGGATAATCTCACTCTAAGTCTCACAACGGCTCTGTCAGGAGCCTTCCACTCTTTTACAGCTGGAGAAACTGAGGCTCAGAGGGTAAGCAGTGACACCTGGCTGGGGAAAGGCGGGGACAGGCCTCTCAGGCCGTTCTCCCCTCCCCCAGTGGGTAGGGGGCTCAGCAGGGCCGCTGTGAGAAATGCAGATTCTCGGGCCCCACCCAGACCTACTGGATCAGGAACCCTGGGAATGGGGCTCAGAAATCCCATGTACATGCCAGTTTACATGTGCCCAGGACAGCATCACCAGCTGAAGAAAAATCCCTGGTGAGCGCAGACTGGCTAGTTGCCCCCGCAGGGAGAGGGGTATGTGCCTATTCCTTAGAGCACTCCAAGTGCTGCCATGCCCGTGCCCCAAGAGCAGGTCTTGTGCAGCCTGCAGGATGGCAGCTCTGCCTGAAAAGCTCGACCAGTCCTAAATGAACCTGTTTATAAAAACCAGCTTGGGAGAGAAGGGTTGGCCTGCCGCAGGCGCCGTTCTAAGAACTTTAGATGCATTATTTAATCATCCTATCAACTCTATGAGGATAGTCCTTTTTTAGAATTATTATTCTTGCCCCCATTCTACAGATGAGAACATTGAGGTAGAGAGAGGTTAAGTAGCTTGCAGAGCTGGGTAGTGGAGTCTGGGTCCCTCTGCTCCACTGCCTCTGCCCTGAGCAATGTCCCAGCCAGTGGAAGCTGCCCAGGTTCGCTCTGATTGCATCGTAGTGCTTTTCTTCTTTGGGCTTTTGCCACAGAGCCCCTCATCCATTATTAATAAGATGCTCCGTCCCGAAACTACTGAGTCCTCTGCTTCCCACTGTGTGTCCAGCAAAAGCCCCGCCTATGTCCTTCTGCTGTGGCCCCTGGACTGAGGCTGGGGACTTTGAGATAACCCAAGAGCTTCCAATGGCAAGTGGCACAGTATCCCCAACCCTGGCCTGCCGTGGAGTCTGAGCTGCATTTGAATCCCAGCTCTGCCATGAACCAGCTGCGTGACCTCGGCCAGGACACTTAGCCTCAATTTCTACAACTGGATAATATATATGCATTTGTAAAATATGCATATGCCTCAACACATATATATGTATAACATATGAAAAAGAATGCATATTACTACTGACCTCCCTGGGGTGACTGGGAAGAAGGAACGTAAGGGTATAAAAGGGAGAGAGCCTTTCAGAAAACTGTGAATCACTCTACAACATGAAGTGTTGCTCTTGGTCTTCCCTGCCTGTTTCTCCCGGCTCCTAGGTTCTGATTCTTTGTGTAGCTCCTCTGCCTTGGCAGGAGTCTGTTATCTCCATCTCAAAAGCAGAGTTTCGGATGGCCTAGCACTAGGTCTTGGATGAATTACATATGCTAATTTAGTTACCTGGTCTTTGATCCCCACCTCCCATCTTTCAGCCTTGAGCTGGCGGTGGCCAAGGAAGACAGGCTGGCACAAAGAGAGATGGATTCTGGACCTAGAACCAGGCAGCGCAAAACTAGACAGGGGCTGTGAAAATGGGCCATGTCAGTTTCTGCTTCCTGTTTGTAAACTTCCAGGCCAACAGGTGCTCTGAGCAGTCATCTGACAGTGATGACTGGAAACATATCCCCCGTGGCCGCCCTGCATGGGAGGCATCCACAGATGCCAGTCAGAAAGCAATGACCCAGTGGAATTTCAATCTAAGTTGAAGGCACTGCCACGGACCCAGGGTGCGGGAGAGGCAGACTGCATGCTGAAACCCCCACGCGAAGAGCAGAGCAGTCCTGACCCACATAGGTGTAATTCCTGTAATCAAAGGGGCCCCGAACAAGTTGAGTTAATGACAGTTTCCGCATTTGAATCCTATTGCAGAAGAAAGTAGCTAAAGGCATTTTTAAAGAAATCCTTGAGCACTTTGGCTAAATGAAGAATTGTCTGGTAAAATGAAGTCTCTCCCACCACAACGCACATTTTAAAGAACGTCAACTGGATTTCCATAAAACTGAGGGCCAGCTATCCAAAACATGTCAGGAAAGGGAACCATTAAACTTAAGTTTCTTCTTTGAGGTTTCTTTCATCAGTGAAGCGGAGAGGAGCACAATACACTAGACAGTCAGAAGAAGAAAGGAACTAGAAAGGAATTAGATGACGCCCGTCGTATAACAGTGGCCGGGCTGTGGTCCTGATGCTGGCCACTATAATACGTGTGACTTCGTCAAACCCTTACAATTACCAGTGATGGAGGGACAGGTATCCCTCTGTCACAGTTGAGGCACTTAAGGGTCCAAGTATTTAAGGGATTTTTCCAGGAAGATACAGGTAATAAAATGAACACACATATGATGAGGTTTGTCACTAATACTCATCACCATAAACATACTATACGCCAGACACTGTCATGAGCCCTTCCATGCATCTTAATTAATCCTTCCAACAATAAACCAATACACTCGATAGTATTGTCCCCATTTTACAGATAAGGAAAAGGATTCAAAGGATAAATAACTAGCCCCAATTTAGAAAACTAGTAAGTAGTTGAGCTAGAATTCAAACCCAGGTCTGTCTGGGTCCAAACTCTCTTATGTTTTATTTATTTGTTTGCTTGTTAGATATATGCTCTCTAATGTTCTCTATATGCTCTGTGTCATTTGGCATCGAAGTACTTGTTTATTTAAGATGTTGTGGGTCTCCCTATATAATGTGCCTTGCATTCTCTCTGCTGATTTCTTTGCCTTGGGTACCTAAGGAGAAGCTTTTATCCCTGCTTTATAGATAATGATTCAGAGGCTCAGAGAGATGTAATAACTACGCAAACCTCATAGATGATGAGCCGTAAGCCAGGTCTGTCGGACTCAGAGCTACATCCTAGTAGACCATGGAAGAAAAGAATGTGGATTTCAGGCTGATGGATAGGTACAAAGTGGCTGAAAATAGGTAGGTTTAGAAATGTACTATGTTTAAGAACTATAGAATTCATTCATAATCTACAGATACCAAAATATGCAAAGTGCCCACAAGTTTAAAAGAAAAAAGTCTTCTAAGATTATAACGGAGGGCCCTGTCAATTCATCGGCCAAGGAGAGAGTCACAGACTAATAGAAATGAAGAGACAGTCTCCGAACTCAGACGTTTGTGTTTTGGATGGCTTAAGACTCAAGGTCAGCATGTTAGTTTCCTGCGCCTGCTGCAAAAAATAACCACAAACTTGGTGGCTTATAACAACAATAGTTTATTCTCTTGCGGTTCTGGAGGCCAAAAGTGTGAAATCAGTGTTACTGTGTAGAAATCAAGGTGTCGGCAGGGCTGCACTCCTTCTAGAGACCGGAGAGGAGAATCTGTTCCTCGCATCACATCCTCTAGCTCCTGGTGGTTGCCAGCATTCCTGGGCTTGTAGTCACCTCATTTCAATCTCTACCTCCATCTTCCCATCCCCTTCTCCTCTGGGTTTGTGTTGACTTCTCTCTGTCTCCTTCTTAAAAGGACACACTGTTTGCATTTAGGGTCCACCAGGATAATCTCCCTATCTCCAAGTCCTTAACTTAATCACATCTCAAAGACCCTTTTTCCTTATAAGGTAACATTTACAAGTTCCAGAGATTAGGACCTGATATCTTTGGGAGCCATTATTATGTCCACCACCATCAGAAACAAGGCCATAGGGCCCCTCGGTAGCCGAGGGATCATCGCCAGTCTCTATGCCTTCTTCACATTTGGGATGACCCCTGTTCCCCCAAAGTGACAATACTCCCTTTCCAGAAGCATGCATCCTCACACCTGTTTCTGAAAAGGAGGCCCTTTACTAGAAGACAATGCACTGGATAAGGCGTTCCTGAGACAGATAGAAGTAAAGGGGGGATGGAAAGAGCAAAGGAGGGGCCAGGGAAAGGATTGGAACTTTGAAGGTGCAAGGCGAGGAGAGGGAGAAAAACTAAGGAACAAAGAGAAAGTGGGGAGAGAGAATGGGATCAAGAGCAGGAAAAAAAAATAAGAATGATTTAGGGGCTTCCCTGGTGGCGCAGTGGTTGAGAGTCCGCCTGCCGATGCAGGGGACACGGGTTCGTGCCCCGGTCTGGGAAGATCCCACATGCCGTGGAGCGGCTGGGCCCGTGAGCCATGGCCGCTGAGCCTGCGCATCCGGAGCCTGTGCGCCTCAATGGGAGAGGTCACAGCAGTGAGAGGCCCGCGTAATGCAAAAAAAAAAAAAAAAAAAAAAAAAAAGAATGATTTAGAGAAAACTGGAGAAAAATGCAATAGAAAGATTGAGGAATTGGGGAAGACGAAAAGAGGGCGGACAAAGAGAAGATGGTGGGAAAAAATTGAGAGAGAGAAAAGATGGGAGAGAAAGAGATTGACAGGAGGCAGGGAGATAAAAGACTAAAGACAGAGAGGGAAGAGAGAAACGAGGAAGATGGAAGGGCAATAAATAGGAGAGGAGAGAAGCACTGAGGGAGGAGAGAGAGACTGAGGGTGTGAGATGGAGCAGGCAGAGAGGGAAGAGAAAGACTGCTGACTCGCGCTCACGCTGCAAAAGAAAATATTAAGGGCATTTGGTAAGGTGACAAACATCTCGATGTTAACATGCTGAAATAAATATAGCAGCTGCAAGTTACAAATCACATTCATTGGCTGTTACAGTCTGGCGATTGTCCATAGAGATATTTTCTTTCTGGTTCCAGACCCTGGCTTATCAGAGGACAATATTCTTTTGAAACACCACATTATCTTGTAAGTACATTTCACATCCAGAAGTTACACTAAGTATGATATACTGAAGACGTATTTAGTTTCCATTCTGTGTAGCTCCCAGGCTCCAGCACAATGATTTTAAAATGGCCATTTTGGTCATCAGTTTCCTGACATCCAAGGGCAGGACAGGCCTTCCCACTGGCTGCTCTCCAAATCCATCATTTAGCCCCCTCCCTTCCTCCCTCCCTCCTTCCCTCCCTTCCTTCCTTCCTCTCTCAATATCCCCCTCTTTCTTTCTTCCCTTTCTCCCCTCTTTGCCTCTCTTTTTTCTCTCTCTTCCTCCTCTCCCTCACTTTTCCTTCCTTTTAAGTGTCTCTTCACAAGGCAGCATGAAACTGTAGACTAGCTTTTGTCAGCCTCTGCACTACTAACATTTTGTGCTGGTTAATTCTTCGTTGTGAGGGCTGTCCTGTGCCCTGAAGGATTTTAGCAGCCTCCATGTCCTCTACCCTTAGATGCCAGTAGCATCCCCATCCCCTAGCTGTGACAACCAAAAATGTCTCCAGACATCACCCAGTGTCTGCTGGGGGTGGGAAGGGGCAAAATCATCACTAGCTGAGAAAGACCCTGTTCTGTAGTCAGATAGATCCAAGCTCCAACCCACCCCCCTGTCCCCACCACTACTCCCTGGCTGGTGTAAGCAAACCCTTCAGACTTTCAAAGGCAACAGAATCACCTGCAGGGCTTGTTGAAACAGAGAGTGCTGGACCCCACTGCTGGAGCTTTTGATGCATAGAGCTGGGCTGGGACCTGAGAATGTGCATTTCTAACACATGCCCAGGTGCCTCTGCTCCTGGTCCAGGATTGCACTTTGAGAACCACCGCCCTGCCTCTAACCTAGCTGATCTTCAGTATCTTCACCAAAATATAGACTTAATAAGGCTTCCCTCTCTGGCTTGTTCTACAGATTAAGAGAAATAATGTGTCTAAGATACCTAGCACAAGATCCTGGTCCATGCTAAGTGATAAATAAGTGATAGCTCATAAAGAGGGTTGGTCTTTGGCAGGAACCAAAGAGGTTTTAAAGGAGGATTAAAAAAAATATATGGATATATTCACAGCAGCACACAGATGTTAACCTTTTTTTTAAAAAAAAAAAAAAGGTTCAATGGCTTTTTAGCGACAAAGTACATGTGCTTATTAATAAACCTCTCTCAGTGGGATCACTCCCTTGCAGTGATGGAAGATTAAATGATGCAAGCCAGCACTACACCTTGGATCCTGGGGATCTAAAATTGATATAACCACACACATACTTCTTAAGTCCAAGATGAAGAAGTATATGTGGATACTGTTGCCTAAAATCCCTCTAACTTCCTCTCCCCAACTGAAAGGGAGTTAACATTTCTTGTATTCACTAACTGCCAGGCAATATGCTAGATTATATACATATGTACATTTGTTCCTCAAACTACAAAGTTTTATCCTTATCTGTCACATTAAGAAACTGGGGCGCACAGAGAGGTCAAGTAGTTTGCCTTGTGCCATCCAGCTAGCAAATTCAGTGCCAGGATTGCATTTCTGCTCCACATGACTGTCTCCTCTACTCTGCCCGCTGCTGCAAGATGCTGGCAAGTGCTGGTGGGCACAGATAAGGACCTCGCTGTTCAGAATGCTATGAGCCCAGTGCCTTGAGACTGTGTTCTCACGCCTGTTTCTCTAGTTAGAATCTTGCTTTTCTTTTTGAGAGCAGTGGGTCTGTTCCCTTCTCTGTAATCCTGTAGCCTAGCCTAGCATGGTGAGATGCACATGATTGGCACTCAGTGCTGGTAGGTAAATGAATGAATAAAGGATTGTCTCAATGAATCAATCAATCAGTCAGTCAGGAAATGTCCCTGAAGCAACATCAGATTGCATGGCAGTAGTTCTGGGTTCTGGTGTCAGTTTCCCACAAGTTTATGTGCAGCCTTAGTGAAGAAGTCACTTTCTATTCCTGAATTGTGTCCCCCTGCCACATTTACATGTTGAAGCCCTAACATCAAATGCGACTATATTTGGAGATGAGATCCTTACATAATTATGGTTAAATGAGGTCCTAATCATAAAGGTAAGGGCCCCGATCTGACAGGACTGGTGGCCTTATAACATGAGGAAGAAAGAGGGGAAGGAGACAGAGACAGAGAGTTATAGACAGAGAGAGAGAGAAATGTCTCCTTCCTTGTATGCACAGAAAAAAGGCCATGTGAGGATACAGCAAGAAGGCAGCCATCTACAAGCCAGGAAGAGAGCCCTCACTGGAAATAGAATCTGTTAGCACCTTGATCTGGGACTCTAGCCTGCAGAACTGTGAGAAATTAAACTTCTGTTCTTTAAACTGCCCAGTCTATGATATTTTGTTATGGCAGCCCAAGCAGACTAATACACTACCCCAAGCACATTTTCCTCGTCTGTGAAACAGGAAGAATTTAGATTAAACTGATTCCAAAGAGTTTTCTAGAGAATTCCAGTTTTCAGCAAATGTTAATAGGTATGCCATCAAAAAGAGTTCTATGCTTAAAAGAGTTGGGAAAACCCTAAATGTTCTATCCCCTTCTTGGAAATCCATGAGTGTATATAAGATTGGTTATAATAAGTCCTGCAGGAGAAACCAAAACCAAATCAAAACAAAACCTCTTTTAATCTGTTTAACCCAATAGTTTTCAACCTTGCTAGGTAGGTAGTATATTATTCCCCAGATCCCATCTCCTTCTTTGTTTGTTTTTGTTTGTTTGTTGTTAATAGATAGGGAATTGAGAAACTCCCACCAGGCACATAAACAACAGGTGGCAAGTTCAAACTCATGTCCGACTGTCTTGGAAACCCAGGCTCTTCTCAATATATAACTTAATGTCTGATTTTGAGCATCCAGTCCAAAAGCTTCTCCTGTGAAGAATCAGAAGTGGCAGGTCGGGGCAAATGGGCAGAGTGTTAATAATAATATTTGCTGCCATTTATCGAGCATTTCTTATATTCCAGGCACTGTTCTAGGTGCTTTAAACATATTAACTCATTTGAAATTCACAAATACTCAGTAAGGAAGGTACTATTATTATCCCAGATTTATGGCTGAGGAAACTGAAGTATCAGGTGTTAAGTAAGTTGTTTCAAGGTCACATGCAAGGCTAGGACATGGTGAAATGAAGATCCGAGCCCAGCCCATGAATGCTGGTTCAAGGTCCGACCCCATCCTGTACCGATATATATTTATACCCTACTGCCTCTGGCAGTGTACACAACATTTCTACAAGTGCCAGGGAGAAGTTATAAAGAGGCAGCTCAAAATAGGTAAGAACTTTCTAAGGAAGTCTACGAAGGGCTTTCATTCCCCTCCTACCTTTATTTTTCAGAAGATAGACAAAGGGTTTTGTAAAGATACCATTTTGTTTCTCTTCTGTCACTGATCATATTTAATACAGTGATTTGTTCATTTGCAAGGTTCTAGAGGGAAGAGATGATGTATTCAGCTCTGTAGTCCCCTGCCTAGCATGGTGCCTGGCACACAGAATACACTTGGAGTTGTCGAATTGAATTGGAGACCTATGGCAGCAATGGGGTCATTATCTGGAAACTAAATGAGATCTAAATGACCAGGATTCTGCATTCAGTCAGTGCTCTTTGGGTCAGATTTTTCTGCTAGTTGGAAATTCCAACATCCCCTGCCCTCAGCCCCCAGCACTGCTCTCCTCAACCCTCACTCCCAGCTCAGCAGTATTTCTGGAAGTTGAGTTGCATTAAACGAATCACTGGGCGGGGTGGGGGGGGGTCTCCTCCCCCAACCATGATTCTTTGAACTCTCCAGGGTCACCAGTAGCACTGTTCTTCCCAAGAATGGCTTGGCTTTAAAATAAACCTGTAGGGCTTCCCTGGTGGCGCAGCGGTTGCGCGTCCGCCTGCCGATGCAGGGGAACCGGGTTCGCGCCCCGGTCTGGGAGGATCCCACATGCCGCGGAGCGGCTGGGCCCGTGAGCCATGGCCGCTGGGCCTGCGCGTCCGGAGCCTGTGCTCCGCAACGGGAGAGGCCGCAGCAGAGGGAGGCCCGCGTACCACAAAAAAAAAAAATAAATAAAATAAAATAAAATAAAATAAACCTGTAAAGACGAGAAAATTCTAAGAACCCACTATTTAAAGAAAGAGTCGTAGAATACTTACATGCTAAATACTGAGAGTCTTATAGAAATTATTTGTCGCAACCTGTGATAAGACTGAAGACCAGTGAGCTGAATGATTGACAGAAGCTTATGCAGGGCTGGAATGGGAATTCACTTTTCTAAATTCTCAGATGTACAGTTTTCTATTCTTCTGTGCTATTGTCACAATCAGAAGTAAGATGCTGTCAAGGTGATTTGACATCTATGAAAACAGCTTGGATCTGCCAGAAAGGACCAATGTAAGGGCTCATAAGTGACAGTCATAATTTTGAGTAAAGATGAGGAACGTGAATTTCAACCCAACAGGTGAAGTTAGGTTTCCGAAATTTGGGATCCTTAAGAAACAGGACTTATGATTCCCTTTGCCACACTAATGGAATACACTTCGTTATTGATGGGATTTAGCCCGAACTCTCATTTATCAAACATCTATTATGTGCTAGGAACAGCCCTAGTTTTTTTAAAAAAATACATAATCTCATTTAATTCTCACCACAACTTTTAATGGGAGATAGCATTATCCTCATTTTTCAAAGGAAGGAAGTAGGGTGTGTAGAAACTCAATGACTTTGCCAAGGTCACTCAACTTAGTTATGGGTAAATTCTAGCTTCTATCCCAGATCCTCCATGTGCTTGGGCTTTTGTATGGTTTTTCCCTGAGAAACCTGAGACTCTTATTAACAGTTTGAGGACACCTGCTGCCCTCATTTTCAAGTCTTTAAGCTTTCAAAGTTTTCAAGGTTATACTCTAACTCCCTAGTCTCTTTCCCTAGAGGGTCTTGATTTTGATAACTGCAAGTTAAGGTTTGCTTGAATAATCTATTACCATAGAGAAAATTACCTTCTCATTATGAAGTATTCTGTGTCACTTTCATCCTAATTACTCTAACTGTATTTATTGAGGATTAATGACTGAGCAATATTTTATTAATAACCAACTGGCATTTATTATTGCATAAATAATAAATAGACAGAGTGCCTCGTTAAATATAAATGCATTTTTTATTTGGGCACCTGCATTGAAAGTGTTGCCCAAAAATGTTTGCATTGATTAAAAATCTCATTGAGATGGTTGGCTACTCTTGCCTTTGTGCCCCAACCCAGACCCCAAAAGAGAGTCCCTGGCAATTCCTACACAGTAGGTAGACTTTGGGATTATTCATCAGCCTGTCGGGAGAAGCCCCTTTAACAATACAAAGCTGCTATGAATCGGTTGCCATGAGAACCTTAACTTTCTGCCCATCTCTCACTTTGTTATAATTACATCTGCAACCCTCACCTGGTGTTAGGGGGTTCCTGTATTTACAAGCTTGAGGACCTGTAAGTCATTCCTTTGAAATCTTGGACCCAGAGGAGCAGAAACGTACTGTTGAGATGGTCTTGCCTCTCATTTATAGCCAAGGAAACAGGCCCAGAGAGGGGCAGTAACTTGCTAGACGTCACACAGACAGTTACCAGCAAAGCACTGTCCCCCGACCCGCAGTGTTCTTTCCACTGTACCACACTGCTCGGTTCCAGTAGTTCTTCTGGCAGATTCTCTGCTTGGGCCAAGGGGCTCATCCATCTGCCACTGTCTTCTGAGTTCTTTCCTTTTTTCTTTTCTTTTCTTTCTTTCTTTTTCTTTTTTTTAAAAATCACTAAATAGTTCAAATATCCCAAAGCTGCTTTACCTTGTTAACAGTTACATTCAAATTTTTCAGGCTGAAAGCCCCTCCCTCCCCAATCCCATCACTTTTCAGAGTTGCCCCACCCCGAGAATCTCCAGGTATGTCTAAGGGGCACTCACCTATTCTCATAAAACCAGTCTATCTGCTACACTTGTCATATCTGGCCCCCTTTTCTCTCTGGTCTGAACCCCACCTTGTTGCTCTCCATCCTCAAAGTCCTCTGAAGGACCCCCTCTACTGCCACCACAGTCATGCCGGTTAGGAGAAGTCCAGTATCCATGCAGAGTTGCTTCCTCCCCATGCTCCAAATCTGCTGGTCCTGGAGATGCTGGAGCGAGCCGGTATCTGTGAAGGAGCAAGGCCTGGCACCCCCAACTCCCGCAGTGCTCCGAGCATCTGGGTCCCACGGCTGCTTAGGCCATGTCCCGAATCTCACAGTCTCTTATGGACATAGCTGCTTCAGCTTCTGGCCCCCCTTTTCTGCCCATATGGGCTCCAACCCAGGCTGGAAATTAAGTGGGGGGCAGAGGCCATCCTCTCCCACTTTGTCCACCTCTTCACCCCAAAGGCTCTGGTCTCGGATTCCTTCCTCTTTCAAGGAAAAAAATAAAAGCTCTCACAGCCATAGAGAACAAACTAGTGGTTACCAGTGGGGAGAGGGAAGTGGGGAGAGGCAAGACAGGGGTAGGGGAGTAAGAGGTACAAACTATTAGATATAAAGTAAGCGACAAGGATATATGGTTCAACACGGGGAATATAGCCAATAGTCTATAATAAATATCAATGGAGTATAACCTTTAAAAATTGTGAATCACTGTATCGTACACCTGTAACTTATATAATATTGTACGGCAACTATACTTTAAGTTCTCATACATGTTATCCAGATTAATGGAGGACCAGAGGAATCTCCAGCCTGTCACTTCCACGTACAAACTATGCGTCAGCTTTGTCTCGACTGGGATGCCTTGCTCTATGTATACTTCATTCCCTTTGCCTTGTGCCTTTTGCTGCCAGGCTTTTCTCAATAGTCAGAGGCCCTGCAGCCTCAGCTGTTACTATTGTTAGTTTACACCTGGAATTAAAGCATGCTCCCTTCAGTAGTAGGTTTGCCTGGGTTCCCCAACAGACTGTGATTTTTTTTTTTAAGGGCAGAGATTGCTTTGGTTTTAATTTTAATTTTTATTATTTAAATTCTGTAACTTCAGCACTTAGCCCAGGGCCTGGTACATAGAGGGACTTCCAGTGATACCAGTTAAATTTTTTTTTTTTTTTTTTTTTTTTTTTTTTTGCGGTACGCGGGCCC
>NC_041217.1:135612174-135637167 GCF_002837175.3 Physeter macrocephalus
ACGCGCAGGCTCAGCGGCCATGGCTCACGGGCCCAGCCGCTCCGCGGCATGTGGGATCTTCCCGGACCGGGGCACGAACCCGTGTCCCCTGCATCGGCAGGCGGACTCTCAACCACTGCGCCACCAGGGAAGCCCAGTTAAATATTATTGAATGAATGACTAAATGCCTGTTTCCACCGGGGTTGGGATTGTCAGAATCAGTCCAGCCAAGCTTTCTTTGACCTAAGGAATGCGCTAAGCCTTTGAATAAAGGTCTAGTCCAGTTTCCAGCCTGAACCAGCACAATGAGCTCTAAAACGTGACATTTGCATCTATTTCACTAAGAACCTTGCACTCCCCCCAAATCCTGTAACAATAGAAGTCCTCATTCCACTAAAACTGTGTCATTTCTTTAGTGTTTTGAGAGTTAGAAACTAGGACAAGACTATCAGCCAAATGCAGCAGGTACCAGTGTAGTTGGCTGTATATCTTATCAGATATTCAAGAATGCGGCAAGAAATGTCACAGGGAGCTTTCAACAAAAATATTTAATTAATAGCAACAGCTACAGAAATGAATAACAGCATCCAGGCAATTACAAAATTCAATAAAGCAGCTCTCTGAGGATGGGATGGCAGCAGATTACTGACTGATGGACTGCATTTAAATATGTTATCTGCTCATTGGAAAGACCCCAGTGGTCCCTCCCCTCTAAGACATGGCCAGCAATAGTATTATTATTGCATCTTTTTTTTTTTTTTTTAAATGGAGTAACAACTTGAATTATCTGGGAGAGTGGCCAGAGATTCCTGGCCCTCTCAGAAATATCCATCAATTCTTTGGTCCTCCCAAGGAATATTAGGGTGACCGGAAGGATAATAAAAAGCACCCTAAATTGGTTGTGCTTTAAGGTATGAGTGCTCATCAAGTGTTAATTGAGGGTCAGTAGGGAAACTTAAAGCTCCAATCCTGGGTATATGACCATTGATAAGTTACTTCACTTCTGTAAACCTTAGGGTTTTTTCTTACTTGTAAAAAAGTATACTGAGGCTTACCTAGTGTGTAGTTGTGATGATGACGGATACTCCTGCATATGGTAGCAGTTCAATATATAGTAACCCCTTCTTTCCTAGGTAACTCCATCAGGGCTGGGGAGGTAGAATTTGATTTCCTGGTCACTGAAGGCTCCATGGTAAGGACACAGACCCAACTGGATTAAATGGGAGGAAGGCCAGTCCAGCAAGGAGAACATAGCACTTAGAAATACAGTAAAATGTCTTTATAAGGATCCAAGGGGAGTCTAAAGCCTCCATGTAAGATGCAGAGTTGCCTTATTGTAAGGTTAACACAATTACCAGGATATTCGTCCTACAGAGGGTGAACCAACCACCAATCATTTTCTAGCTCAATTTGCATCCCATGGGACACATCACTGTGGGATGTTACTCTAAAGAAAGTGATAACTGGTGGGAGTTCTAAAAAGTATCTGGCACCAGGAGATTATAGGTGGTCTAAAGACAGGACATGAACACTGGGGAGACTGGTGAATTTCTCCGGGTAGGGACTGTTGTCTTTGTACCGAAGAATGTCTTTTGTGTCTGCTGTCTGCTCAGTTGTGAGTTTCTTTCTATTCATTCAACAAATATTGAATGGGAAAGCTTTAGTATGCCAAGCAAAATATTAGGCACTAAGGAATAGAGCAGCAAGTAATGATCTAGCAGGAACTACAGACATTAAACAAAAAAATTGCACAAATGATTAGATGTCATAAGAGCCTTGAAGGAAAAGTAAAGCATGCTGGAGAGCATATAACAGGGCAGGTTATATGCTCTCATAGACACAGTTCTGAAAGTTACTTGGGTGATGACCCAAATCAGATTCGAAACAAGCAATTACGAAGAAATATAAAAGGGTTGCTAGACGTGTACACTCTGTTCTAACAGCAGGAAGAAGCATCTGACTGAAGTCAATGTGACAGTGAGGGACGTAACATACAAACTGTAACAAGCAGACACAGGACCTATGAGCATAGTAGGGTTGGCCACTTAGTATATGTCAAATGTGCCTACATATCCTCGTGGCCCCTAAGTGCCTCTCCCAGAATACCACAATTCATGTTCATGACAAAGACCTATCAAGTTTAAACTATTTGGGTTGATTTTAAAGCAAATGGAAATAGAGTCAGTTTGCTTCTGTTCCAGGCACTGTTGCTTACTCTTCATGTGGCTGGTGTGAGACACTCAGCCACTCTGAACCTCGGTTTCTTCATCTGGGGGAATAGAGTTCCCAGTTATAACCGAAAGGGTGGTGAAAGAGAAATGGAGTGGCAAACGTGAGAGTGCTTTGTACGCAATAAAACTTCAATTACACCTCTCCATTCCGGAGTTTTCCTCTAATCTTCAGATTGGGACTTCCAGCTGCCTTCTGCCCGTTTCCATGTGGTTGTCTCCCAAGTATCTCATATTTGCATGTTCAGAACTGATTCCCGAGTTCCCACCCACAGTGAGTTTTTACTCAGCCTTCCCACTGTAATCTGCTTAATTCCTTAACGATTCTTCCCCATCCCTCATCTCCCATATCCAGTCCATGAGCTAGTCTAAGCCGCTGTCTAGAATCTGTGCTATTCTTTCCATCTCCCTTGCCTCAGTCTCGATTCAAGCCACCTTGACCTCTCCTGGACCACTGCAACTGCATCCTAAGTGGTCCCTCTGTTTCCCCACTTGCATTCCCCTACCAACTCTCTTTACAACAGGCAAAATGGTCTTTTAAAACGGTCAATCCATTTATGTCACTTCTCTGCTTAAAAGCCTACAATGACATCTCACTTAAAATCTAAACTCCCTCCCAAGGTGTCTGAGGCCCTATGGAACCAGGGTCCTGCCTGCCTTACCTGCCAAGTCTTCATTCCCTCCCTGCATTCACCTGGCTCCAGCCAGAAGCCTCCCTACTGCTCCTTCAACCTGCCAGGCTCACACCCACCTAAGCAGGGCTTATGCACCATCGAAGGGGAGATGCGCTCTCTCTGGGATAAGTTAGGACAAAGTGGGAGAATCCATCCAAAGAACCTGTCCTCTCCCTGAAAACCGTGATTCTCCTCCTTATAAGGGAAACTCTTCAGGGGCAAATCATTAAATGTGGACGCTGGTTCTCACCACCCTCCTCTCGGCCAGTTTGAGGAGCACAGGGAGAAAAATAGTCTCTGATAGTCCTGGGTAGTCAAATTATACGTTCTACTTCATCTTTATCTGTGCTGCCTAAGTTATTTTGCAATAACTTTGCATTCCTTTTTGTGATGTAAGCTTTATTTTGAAGTATTACACGTACATCCAGAAAGGTGCACAAATCATATCTATAGAACTGGATGAATCTTCTCTAATGGACACACCCTTGTTACCAGTAAGAAGTACAGCTGTTCAGGCACCCCTGAAGCCCACCCCAGCCCCTGCCAGTCCACACCCCACCAAGGTAACCACAGTGCCATCTTCTAACAGCATAGGTTAAGTTTGCCTGTCTTTGAACTTTTATATATATGGAATCATTCAGTATGTTCTTTTTTGTCTCTGGCACCTTCCACTTAACATTATTGTATTAATTTTATAATCAGAAAAAAATGTATTCCTAGCATTACTGACAATTGTCAAGATATGGAAGCAACCTAAACGTCCATCAACACATGAATGGATAACGAAGATGCGGTACATATACGCAAAGGAATATTACTCAGCCATAAAAAAAGAATGAAAATTTGCCATTTGCAACAACATGGATGGACTTGGAGGGCATTATGCTTAGTGAAATAAGTCAGACAGAGAAAGACAAATACTGTATGATCTCACTTATATGTATAGATAGAATCTAAAAATTATAGCAAACTGGTGAATAGAGCAAAAAAGAAGCAGACTCACAGATACAGAGAATAAACTAGTGGTTACCAGTGGGGAGAGGGAACGGGGAGGGGCAATACTGGCCTAGGGGACTAAGAGGCACAAACTATTAGGTATAAAATAAGCGACAAGGATACATTGTACAGCATGGGGAATATAGCCCATATTTTATAATAACTACCAATGGGCTATAACCTTTAAAAATTATGAATCACTATATGGTACACCTGTAATTTATATAACATTACACATCAACTCTACTTCAATTAAAACAAATACTATCTTCCCAATTAAAAAAAAAAAACAAAACGATTTCCACTCTGTGAGAGGAGCGGTGACACCTCTCAGGGGACTTGAGCTGGCTGCTTACAGATCCCCACCCTGCATCGTGCCTCTGTGCTTCTCTACCTGCAGGTCTCTCTGCCTGGGGTGCACTTCCCAAATTTACCTTCTCAGCTCTTGGGCATCCAAGTCCCTGTTTAGCCATCAGCTCCTCTAGAGAGCTTTCTCTGGCCTGTAGAGCCTGGTCCTGTGCCTCTCCCCTCTGGGCCTGCCTCTCACGGCTCCTGTGCTTCTGCCATCCCTGTACTGCTCTCATTGTAGCATCCTTACAAGTCCACGTCACCCTCAAGGGATGACTCAGGGGCAGGAGCCGTATTTAATTCTGTGTCCCTAGCACTGTGCCCAACAAAGGGTGTATATTAGTCAATGTTTGTTGAACTTAATACACTGAATTAAAGCAAGGTAGCAGTGATATCTACAAGACCTCAAATATAGCTCAAGCCTTAGCTTACTAGAAAAGTTACTGATTGTCAATACTTTGGAGAAGTATTCAACACTCCTTGGAGGTAAGGCAATGCTTCAGTAACAGCTTCTGTTTCTATTAATTTCTCCCTGGCCTGCAGAACTGAAGACGAATGAAATAATCAACTCCACACATTACTATTATACATGTATGTGTGCTAAGCCCTGTGCTAGACATGAGAAAGTTAGAGTAAAGGGTGAAGGCAAGGTAACAGACCTGCTCTGCAGAGCTGTTATAAGAATTGAATACGGCACCATAGAGAGCACGGTGCTTGATCACAGCAGAAGCTCCACTGATGCTTCCCCACCTTCCTCCCCAGCAGCAGGCATGTCCTGGAAGGATGCTATGACCCTGGTATCCAAAGAGCCTGGGGTGAGCCCTGGGTGCCTATCTGGGTACCCTAATCCCTGACATGAATTAGTGTGAATAACTGACCTCATTTACCTCTTGGGAATTCTTTCTGGGATTGCCTTGCCAGAATCCACAAGTCTGGTACTCTGTTTCTGGGTCCTTCTCCCCCGCCCTGCTGTCCCTTACTCTCCACATTGTCCACTGCCTTCCCTCCTGCTCTTTGTCCCGTCATCAGTCTGGACCTCTGGGGACAGGAATCAGGTCTTGTGGACAGAACATCATTGCATGCTCAGGAAGACTTGTGGTGGGGCCCTTCCTCTGCCTCTTAAGGCTGGGTGCCCTTTGTGAGTGGATTTACCTCCCCAAGCTCAGCTTCCTCCTCTGTAAATGAAACTCTGTGTATGGTCCTCCTAGGCGCGTTGTAAGGAGAGAAACAATGTTTGCGTGTTAAGACTCTTAGAGTTGAACCAGAAGAGGACCTAGAAAATGGATGCTGTTACGCTTCGGGGGGACATTAAACAAATGAAGGCTTTGGTGGTGGTAAAGAGCATGGGATTTGTAAGGAAACATACATAAGGTTGAATCCCATGTCTGTGATTTACCATCTATGTGATCTTGGGCAAGTCGGCTATCTTCTCTAAGTCTACCATGTAGAGTTGCTGTAAAGATACATATGATGACATGTGTATGTAGTAAGAGTTTAATAGGTGCTGTCTTCGCACCAGCATTGTCATTATTTTGGACTCACTCGCATGAAGTCCCAGTTCACTGTCATCCTTCGATGCCAGCTCCTGGGAACTGATAAGACACCTCTGCCGTCCAACCAGCTCCCCATTCTTGGCCTCGGCTTCCTCCCTTCTGCACCCTCACATTGATGAGTTCCTGGGGTACACCGCAGCCTGGCTTGGTCGATTTTAACAGTCAGGGTTGCAAATGGCAGATACAGATCCTGACACATTATGGAGAAATGGCACATCATTTGTCTCGTTCCGACCAATACTTTGAATTTTGGGGGGGGGAAGAAAGTAGAGGAGGGCGGTGTAAGTGATAATGCAAAGTCCCAGAAATTAATGAGATAATGGGTGAGCACATTTCCATCCCAGTGAGCTGGGGTCATGTTCCTGAGAAGGAACAACAAAGAGGAATAACTGATGAAACAAGCTCAAAGTGGAAATCAAGCCAACAGGCTGAATAAATCAATATCCAGTTGAGTCTTATTTGTGGCAATTACTTCTCTGAGCCTCTGGTCCCCAGTGCCCCGTGTGTGGGCTATAGATGCTCATTTAGCTGCCCCGAGGTTGACATCCTGATGTTTTCCTTCCCACATTAAAAATGGAGATCTGCTTCGAAATTCATGTATGTCGTTGGCAGTTCCATCAACATCTTTCCATTCAAAGAAACAGAGTAGGAAGGAAGTCAGAGATGAGGGAGGGCACACTGGCGTGGGGGAAGGACAGCTACCCAGAGTGGGGTTAAGAGGACAGCTACATGCTGGGGAGCCGTTCTAAGCACTTGGCTTATATATTAACCCATTTAAGCCTCACGCCTACGCCATGAGGTATTAGCATCATTATCTTATTTTTATATAGGGGGAAGCTGAGGCATAAAGAATTAAAGTAATTTGCCCAAGGTCACATAGCTAGTAAGTAGCAAAGCTAAGATGTGGAGCCAGGCCCATCTGACTCTAGCATCTGTGTTTTCCTCGTGGACGGGGGGGGCCTCTGGACTTTAGATGACCTCTGAAAATGTTTTGAGCTGAGGAAACCAGGCTCTTGAGAAGAGTGGCGAAGGAAGGGCCCAGAACTGAGGCTGCTGAGGTCCTCTCTGCTTCTCAGCTGCCCTGAGCGGAGCCACTATGGAAACCTCTGGTAATTCTAAAATGGCATTTATATGTGTTTAACTTTGTGAGGAGGCTCCAGAGTACTTTGGCTGTTAAGCCGTTGGAAGTCTAGGGAATGCTGGCTGCCTCAGGTCCCCAACTCCACCTCTCTCAATTCCCCTCTATCCCACCCTCGAATTTTCCACCAGGTAAACTGTGGATCCTAACAGTCCAGTCAGCACCATGCTGTGCTTGATTTACATTCATGGGGGCATTAGGCTCTGGAGATTCAACCTCACCGGAGGGGAAAATGAGTCTTAGTGACAGGAACCTGTCCTAGCTCAGTATGAGGGGGCTTCTCCCAAGAGGAAGGAACTCCGGTTTCTTAAATACCTTCCATGTGCCAAGACTTCTATGTATAGTCATTTGTGATCCTCCAGTCCCCTACCTGAGATGCATTTCATTGGAAGGAAATGAAGCTCAGAGAGGGTAAGTGACTTGCCCAAGATGACATAGCCACAGAGTGAGTGAGGATTCAGAACTGGAACCCGGGCTTGTATGATGGCAAATGCTCTGAGTTTTCTGCCGTGGCATCCTGCCTCCCCTTGGGTAACCTCAGGGCTCTTCTTCCCTGGCAAGCTCAGTCCAGATGGGGGCAAGCTTTTGATTTTCTCACTACTCCGCCTGCGTCACTGAAATGCTCCAGTTGCCTCACGTATTGACCCCCTCTAGGGCATCTTCATTTTTAACACAGATGAGTCTCTTCTGGGTGGGACTGGACTTGTAAGTATTCCCCTGGCCCGGAGCTCAGTAGGACAACCCGATTGTCAGGTTTCTCTCATATTAGCTACTTAATTGCAATCTCAGGAATGAAAGGACAAGCAAATGCTACCCACCAGATGCTCCAGGCACGCGGTCGCGTCCCAAGTATACTTGTCATTGTGGTCTGCTTTTTTTCCTCCCCATTAGTAACCTCAGTGTTTCTCTGTACAGAAATCACTCCGCTTTGGAGAGGACACTTCACAGCACTCCTCATTCCCTCCCCCAGCTCCTTCACCAGCAAATTAAAACTTCTCTCGAAGCACCAGGAGAGGCAGCAGGCATCTTATATAAATGGTAATTAGTGCAGCCTCACTAAAGACCTGGTGGGAAAGACAAGGCATCTCTTTTTCTGACCCGAGTGCCCTTAGCGTTTGTCTGGACCTTTCTTAAGGTGCCTATCATACTCTGCCATGTATATTTCACTTTTTTCATTCATTGATTCATTGAGTGATTCATTCAGGAAGGTTTCATAGCACAGTGGAAGGAGCACGTGCCTTGACTTTAGACATATACCAGTTGGAATCCTAGGGTTCTCAGCTCTGCTATTTGACTGATCTTTTGCCTTTGAACAATAGACTTCACCTTTCTGAGCCTTCCTCATCTCTGTAACTAGGGAACCAATACCACCCTTGTAACATTGTAGTGGAGTTGAATGGGATCAGGTCAGTGAAGTGAATCATGTAAAAGGTAAACCAAAACCCCTCAAAACAAACGTAACTGTGAGTTACCATTACAGAAAATAGAATCCAGATATGTCTGTGTGGCTGGATGGAATTGTCTCCTGGGGGGAGCTAGAGTTCCCATTATCTGAAGAGCATCCTATAAAAGGAGTCAACTTGTTCTTTGTGGGTCCAGACGGAAAACCATGGCAAGTAGACGGAAACTCCAGAGAGACAAAAAATTAGTATTAATATAATATATTAATATAATATTAATATTTCTGTTAACAAAATATTTTGTTACTACCAGAGCCATTCAGTACAGGTGATATTGAACAGTTCCCGCATGGATCTGGTGTTAGAAAACCCGATGTGGAATCTCAGCTCTGCCCCTTACAGGCCCAGTAGCCTTGACAGATGTATTTAAACTCTCCGACCCTCAGTATCCTTATCTCTGAGTTAGAGATACTAGTAGAAACTATCTCTTGGATTTTTTTTTTTTTTTTTTTTTGGTGAGGATTAAATAAGATCATGCATGTAAAGCCCAGTGCCCAGCATACAGTGAATATTCAATAAATGGCAGTTAATTAAAACATGAATAATAATAATAGGCATTTGGAGGTGCTGAGCTCCCTGGAGAGCCTTGGAGAGAATGTGGCTTTGGATTCAGCCTCAGGAGATGGCTTTGGGAGACACTACCCTGATGAAGTCACAAATAGGAACTTTTAGAATTGGGATATCTCACCTCTGTGGACCCTGTTCCACACTAGAAAGAAAGGTGACAGATAACCCATCAGGAAACATGTGGTCCTCTGTCAGGGAGACTGGAGAGGAGATAGGGTGGAAGGCAGGCTAGGGGTTCCCTTCCCTTCCCCCCACTCAGCACCCCTGGGGAGCTGCACCCCAATCAGAGTACAGCGTGATGCCTCCTATACTGGTCTCAGTGCCAAGCGTGAGGGACACTGCCCCAAAATACATATGATCAACTGGGTGTCAGTTTCACCAGTTGGTTAATCTCTGAGCCTCAGTTTCCTCATCCATAAAAAGAAGGGATAATAATCCTTACCTTACAGCGTTGTTAGGATACCACATATGGATGGATGGGAGTGCCCCCTCCCCAGCCCCCCGGTCTCTGGTCTGTGGCTTGATTAACACCCTCTCTGACTGCACTGAGCTCCCCGTGTCACAGACAGCAATTGAGTCTCTGTGCTGGTGCTGCGAATGAGGAACACCGGCCACACTGAAATTACTAATTTCCGTTTAGGACACTTATTAAGCACATATTATGTTCCAGGCACAGTGGTAGGTAGTAGAATACAGAGATAAATATCACATATCCTCTGTCTTCAAGGCATACCATCCTGGAAAGGAATTCAACTAGTAAGCACAAAAACTGTAATACTGATGGATGTCATTATTTACATATGACAGATGCAGAAACAAAGACTTAGAGAGGTATAAAAATATTAAAGCGGAGTTTCGACCCAATTTCTGCTCTGCCTCCTCTAACTCTGCCCTGAAGACTGGAGTTGCCAAAACCCTTTTCCTGAACTATATGCTTTCCAAGTTGGACAATTGCATTTGGGAAGAAAAGAAAAAGAGGGGGAGGGAGAGAGTAGACAAAGAACAGAGAAATGCAATTTAAGTGGCTTACAGACCCTTTTAAGCAATGGGTCTTCATGCTTTTTGCAAAACCTGTTGAGCTAATAGCATGTTGGGGTACCCAAATTATTAACATCTAGTTGGGAAATAGGTTTCTCAAATGCAAAGTTAAAGTACCTTGCCTCCAAACTCCAAGATCTCATGAAATGAGCTAATTCACCTACTGCTTAATTTGCTGGAAGCCCTGTGAGTGATTAGGCTGCTGACATCTTCCAAAATTATATTCTTAATTGTTGCATTCTTTTGCATCACAATGAAGCTGCCCAGTCTTCCTCCTAGAGTGCCTTCCTCCCCTGCCTGCCAGATCCTGGTGCTGGGAAAGGAGTGAGTTTGCATTTAGCACACTACCATCCTGCACGTAATTAGTGAGAAATGTTAATTAGGAACACAAGACCACCCTGGAGATCCAGCAGAATATTTGAAGCAATGGATTTGGTGGTTTTCTTTCTTTCTTTCTTTTTTTCTTTCTTTTCTAAATCTGGTCCTGAGCCCTGAAATCCTACAGCTGTTATTTCACGAGGGCGAGCTCCTATTTCTTGATATTGTTTTGCAACAATTTCTAAGTGCTTTACTGGAGCGGTGCTGCCTGGCTTTGGCTTGTAACCCACAACACGATATTTCATTCCTGAGATGTTGCATCCATTTGTCATGGTAAATGTGTGTGTGTGTGTGTGTGTGTGTGTGTGTGTGTGTGTATTTTTATGCTTTGGGAAAGAGAGGCATCTTCCTTACTCTTCCTTACATAAATAACACTATTCTGGGGAAAATGTCCACTGAGCCATTTCCCAGAGAACAACCGCAAGCACATTTTGGGCTCACTGTAGCTAGATTCTCTAATTGCTTTGAATGTACTTTAGTACTTTACTGGGGATGGCTTTGAGGTGATTATGAAAGAATAAGGAGGCTTCTACAAGGAGAATTTAGAAAGAAAATGCTCAGGAGACATTCTATTTTCAAGTTTCTGTATGAGCAAGTCTCTACTTGCTGATGAGTGACAGTGACAGCCCTTCCACCAGAACAGCGGGACTGGGATCCTCCTTAGTGACTCTTATTTTGGTATGACAAGTTCAACTGTGCCCTCACTGCCTTGCTCTTTCATTGCCTGGGAACCTCTGTTACTCTTGCTGTCCTGGCAGCTGGAGGGCTGTTTAGCATTCCTGTTTGTACTTTGGGAGGCAGTTCTGCACCCAGGCTCTGTTCTCTTCTTCTCTGTCCAGTGAGTTCATTGGCTGCCTGGGATTCCCATCATTCGATTCCCAGAATATGTTGGCCAGATTCCCCCACCCACACCCCGCCCCTTGAATTTTCAAAGTGGCTTTAAATAAGGAGATTGCTCCTGTGTTTGGGAAGGGACCCTTTCTGGTCGTCACTCCACCACAAGCTTTCTGCATGGGTTCAAACTAGTCATAGTTTGAAGCTCTCAAGCCTTCTGTTTTTATTTAATATATGAAAGGTCCAGGCTCTTCTCAGCTACAAATTGTAGTGAATGTGTGCATCTTGTGTGTCAGAAATCTGACTCAGAGTGATTGAGCATTTGAAGGCTTATCTCTCTCTGCATTTTGCTTTCCTAGGAGAGAAAACACAGTGACATAACTGAGTAAGAGGATGGGCAAGAGGCTTCAGGGCGCAATGAAAGAGGTGGGATTTGGAGTCAAACAGACCTGGCTGCAAACCAGCTTCACAACTTAAGAGCTCTGCAACCTCAGGTCCCTCTCCTCTGAGCCTCCATCTCCAAATCTTGGCAAAACAGGGCCGTAATACCTACCTCAAGCCCAGCCGCAGAAATTAAATGAGAAAATGTTGGTAAAAGGTATGAAGACAATGCCTGGCATACACAAGGCTTTCTAGAAAGGTTAACTCCCATCCCATACTCTGTTCCATCCTCTCTGAGGGAGCAGGTACCAGAATAAGTCATAAAAGAGAAACAGAAATCAGTCCCCAGTAGCAGAAGGCTGTGCTTGTAGAGAGAAAGAGGGGAGGCATCTGACTTCATGATGGTAGAGAATTTTGCTCGCTTGAAGGTAGCTTTGGGAAGATGAGGTATATACCTTCTTCCTCTTTGGCAGCAGGGTTTCTTAAAGATACTAAAACCACAATGAAAATACTAACATGAACCTGCTTTTTGAGTCAGGCTTTGGGCTTGCTGTATGATGTACATAGACTAGCTCCAATCCTGACATCAGCTTGGTGTTGCATTTTATAAAGAAACAGACATAAATCTGATACCTAAGAAGGAACAGAGCTTGGGCTTGAATGGTTTGATGATAAATCCACCACTCCTGTTCTACCACAATCATATATAGATTAGAAAAGCACAATGGTCATTTAAGTGAACCACACGGTTGATCCTTTTGCTTAATATTGACGCTTTACCTAAAACAGGTTCTGGTCTAAATGGCAATTCACCTTTGCATCCCCAGCATGCGGTGCATGGTAACTGCCCACAAGTGCTAAGTAAATAAATGAAGGAAGGGTTAAATCTAACTTAAGTTGGCCACCAGGATAAACCCACAACTCCCCTGAGCAAAGAGCCAAACTCTTTGACCTGAAATGAACTTTTTTATTACCTGGAAGTGCTTCCTGGTAGGTGGAACACGACACCATCATCCAGGGCTCAGGGACGAGAAATGAAGGTTGACTTCTATCACAGAAGAAGAAGATTTTCCATTAACCACAATTAATTCTTGGGACTGGATTTTGGCCTGAATGCCAGAGTTAGCTCTCACAGAGGGGCACTGGAGAACTTCCAAAGAGCAGATGCTAGAACTCGAACCTCACCCTCCTCTGTGCTCAGACCTCACAAACCCATGGTGGCCAACATTGAGTTGGTCAGTCGCCTTTCTCTGTGGACCAGTGTTCCCATCACCAAAAGCCTGTTGAAAGTTGATCCAAATGCACTATGATGTAGTTAGCTGTTCCAGAGAGGCCAGTGACAGAATGGGTTTTCGGAGCCACTTCTTTTACTGCCAGCCCGTTTGGACATTTTAAAATAAAGCAGAGAAGTAAGTGAGGCAATGGAAAGGAGACTTATATTCATTGAACAGTATTATGTTTTAGGCACCACCCGGGGCATCATTAATAAAATAATTCATGTAATCTTTACCAAAAACCCATGACACATATTGTACCCATTTTACAGATGAGGACAATGCTAACTGTTCAGTCAACAAGGTTCATTTTCTCAGTACTGAATTCATGTCAGAAGACAATAGAGATAAAGGAAAATTCTAATGTGGTTTGCCATGATTTTCAGGATAACCATGATACTGTTTGGGCAAGGATGGGCACACAGAGACAAAAAATATACAAAGCTAAGATACTGAAGAATTACAATCCTCTACACACAAATGCGTGGTCTCATCACTGAGGTATAACTATTGCTAACAGTAAGTACTTCTTCTACCAGCATTTTTCTAAGATTTTTTTTTAAAATGTACTAGATGAAAAGACAGCCTCTTCAATAACTGGTGCTGGGAAAACTGGACAGCTACATGTAAAAGAGTGAAATTAGAACACTCCCTAACACCATACATAAAAATAAACTCCAAATGGATTAAAGACCTAAATGTAAGATCAGACACTATAAAACTCTTAGAGCTCAATATCAAAAAAACAAACAATCCAATTAAAAAATGGGCGGAAGACCTAAATACACATTTCACCAAGGAAGACATACAGATGGCCAAGAGGCACATGAAAAGATGCTCAACATCACTAATTATTAGAGAAATGCAGATCAAAACTACAATGAGGTATCGCCTCACACCGGTCAGATTGGCCATTATCAAAAAATCCAAAAACAATAAATGCTGGAAAGGGTGTGGTGAAAAGGGAACCCGACTGCACTGTTGGTGGGAATGTAAATTGATACAACCACTATGGAAAACAGTATGGAGTTTCCTTAAAAAACTAAAAAAAAAAAAAAAAAAATTTTTTAATAGAACTACCATATGACTTAGCAATCCCACTACTGGGCATATACCCTGAGAAAACCATAATTCAAAAAGATACATGTACCACAATGTTCTTTGCAACACTGTTTACAATAGCCAAGACATGGAAGCAACCTAAATGTCCATCAACAGAGAAATGGATAAAGAAGATGTGCTACATATACACAATGGAATATTACTCAGTCATAAAAAAGAATGAAATAATGTCATTTGTAGCAGCATGGAACATACACGCTACCAAATGTAAAATAGATAGCTAGTTGGAAGCAGCCGCATAGCACAGGGAGATCAGCTCGGTGCTTTGTGACCACCTAGAGGGGTGGGATAGGGAGGGTGGGAGGGAGACGCAAGAAATATAGAGATGAGACAATTAATGCACCTAAAGTTTAAATAATTTTCCTAAGGTGACACAACTATTAAGAAGTAGAGCTAGGATTTTGTTTGCTCTGATTCTACAACTGAAGTTCCTAACCTTATTGTTAGGTATTTAGGCTGATTCTAATCTTTCCCTGTAACATCTGTGTGTGTGTGTGTGTGTGTGTGTGTGTGCATGCATGTGCAGTCACTTTTGATTAATTTCCTAAAAGAGATTTACAGAAAAGGACTGAATAAGTAAAAGAGCATGAATATTTTGCAGACTTGTAATACATACAGCCAAATTGCTTTCCAAAAGTTCCATCCACTTAGATTTCTGCCAGCAATGTATGAGAGAGCCCATTTCATCAGACGTGTCAGAAATGAAAAGGGAAACAAAAGAAGCAGCAAATGACCCTACATGACTGAGAGTTTCAGGCATACACAGTTTCTGAGAGTTCTGGAGCTCCTGGTTGTTAGGGGTTATGAGTGTCTTGGGGAAGGTAGAGAGAGAAGCAGCAAAGGGTGGGGGCAAGGAAGTGTGTTAGAAACATTTAGAATCAGAATATTTGGGCTTGAGACCCATCTCTGCTACTTCCTAATTTTGGCTGTGAAATTTCAGTCTCCCTGTTTGTTAATTTCCTTCATTTATTCCAGTTGTTGGGGGCAGGACATGGGTAGAGCGGAGATTTGGGAAGGCTTTGGAAAAGTGAGGGTGGTTCACCTGGGCCTTAGCTGGTGGGTGGGATTTCAGTTGATGAGGGGGTAACAGAAGGGCATTCCAGGTAGAGGTGACTTCTGAAACACACCTGGAGTCCATGGCTTGTTCTGGCAACAATAGAGCAATGTATACTCACAGCAGGGCAGTGGCCGGAGTTGGGGTTGGCATGGCAAGCTTGGGCGGCACCTCGAGAACCTTAAATATCATTCCAAGGAGTTTGAACTTGACTTATAGGTAAAGAGATTCCATCAAAGTTTGCTCCTGCTTTCGCTGTCAGGGGAGTGACTTGATCAGGTTTGTGTTTTTAGGAGACAGCTCTGAGTATAGGAAAATAGGAAACAGGACTGGACAGAAAGGCAATAACTAGGTAAAGTCAAAATAATCTAGGCAAGATAGGAGCAAGTGCTAACTTTTAGTTCAGAAACTAGAGCGACTGTAGCTATAATAAAAGTACATATATTTTAGGGGGAGCCCGGCAGAGCAATTAATCAATTTCTACACACAATAGGGGTAAAGGGAAAGTGTTTTGGAGAAGTGAAATGTATTGAATGGGACGTACAACCATCCTCTAAGGAGGATAATATTATCTCCATTTTGCAGGTGAGTGAAATGAGACTCAGGCGGGTCAGTCAACCTATTCAACATTATGCAGATAGAACGTGAAAATGTTGCACTTAAAGCCAAGGGTAACATACCCTAAACCTCACTCCTGTCAAGGCATCCTAGAGGAAGTGGACTTTCAGCTGAGCCTTGAAGAAGACACAGTCTATCTCCAGATGGATAATGATGAAGAGAAGTCCAGGCAAAGAAAACGGCCTGAGCCGAGGCATTGCATGAAGAGAGCCTGTGGTCCCTTTCAGAACGTGCAAATCTGCCTTCAGAGATATGTATACACTGGAGTTAGTACTCACTGAGTATTTACTACGTACCTAGTCTGGTTCTTAGCGCTCACCACTTACTGAATCTTTCAATCTTGTCTATTGCTTCTATGTAGACACTTATTATAATGCCCACTTTAGAAAGAGTCAAGCTGAAGACACAAAGCACTCAAGTGGATTTCCCAGATTCATAGAGCTAGTTAAGTGGCAGAGGCAGCCTTTCACGTAAGACGCCCTGTCTCCACAGTTCTTAACCACTTTGCAATATGGCCTTTTATGTACAGTGCGGAGGCTAGGAGCCATTCTTCCATGGCGTCAAAGTGGAAGGAAACGGTGGAATCAACTTATTTTTTTTTCTTCCCCTGAAAAAAGACATGGATACCTTTGATGAAGACAGAGATCAACCAGGGTGACCTGGATAGCACTCTAGTTTTTCATAATGAGTATGACAATAATAATGACAGCTGCCATTTCTCGAACCATGCTGTTGACCAGACACCGTGTGTGATGCTCTGTACATCTTCTGTCCTGTGCAAACCCCACTGGGAGGAGAGGGTGTGTTGCACCAGGAAAATAAAGACCAGAGGGCACATAGGATGCTGGTGTGGAAATGGAAAGAGAGATAAGCATTGTCAATCATGCTAAAGAATGTGGACCTCATCTTTAGGGCAGTGGGGAGCCCAGGAAGGCTCTGAAGACAGTGACTGATAAAATCCTGCAGAGAGTTAATAAACTCCATCTCTGGTGATAGTTTGGGAGAGGAAAGGGAAATTGATTAGGAGGGGTTAGGACATCAGAGGCAGCTGATCATGGTAATGATCAGACTGGAAAGGGCCTGGACTGAAACAGACTACCTACCCTGGAAAGGGCCTAGACTAAAACAGTGGCAGTGGAAATGGAGAGAAGGGAATGATCTCAGACTCAACAGGACGTAGTGTCAAACTGCACGTGACGAGTCAGGGAAAGAGCCTTTAGGGATGGCACCTGACTTTCTATCTTATCTTACGAAAATCCACAGATTACTTATTTTCTTGCTTGACTGGAAAATTATCTCTCTATAAAGAAACGTATCTCATGTTGGGGCCAGGAGCAATACGCTTGTTTTCTTTTTCCCGAGCAGAGAAAGCTAAAAAAGTGTCACTTACTGATATGCACAAGTAATAAAAATCCAGATTCCCTCCTTCCCTCCCCGCTTAAAGAGAAAAATTATTTTGCTCATAACTTGCATGAGCTTGATGAATGTTCGTATAGCATCCAAAGCACGCAAACCGCCCAGGCTCTGGGGAAATTATTAATATTTTACTGGTGGCCTAGGTTGAGCAAACACAATAAAAACAGGCCTGGTGTCATTGCACACTGGAAAAGCAGATGGCAGTCAGAAGCAAAGCTGCATCCGGCAGTTTGCAATTTCAAATTACATCAATTTGGAGCTTTGCTCCGGCTTCAGGCAAGATTTCCCCTCAAATGAAGGAGACAGGGGAGGCGAACCCTTTATTCCTGGGCTGGTTGGCAGCGGCTGCTGACTTCTGTAATTTCTTTGATGCTGGGTGACCTGAGAGATGGAAAGGAGATGGGCTACCTTCTGTCCCAAGTTCCAGAGTACAATCCAGGGGAATGAAAAACAAGAGAAGTCCTTGGGTCCCTAGGATCTCATCAACCCAGACCCTGTGGTCTGGGGCATCTAGTTTCAAGACTGTAAGGGCCTATATCTGGGGGGGCTTGGTGCTCTCTGACTTGGTCTTGACAGGAAGTGGCCCCAGCTTGCCCAGGTCAGGAGTTCAATGGATAGTGACCCAAATGAAGGAAAGAAATCCAAGATGTTAATAGTGCAACAGTTCTCAGAACCATTACTGACTATCATAGTAGATAAGAATGAAATGGAGGTTGCCTTTGGAGTCCTTAAGCTTGTCCACATTTGCAGTTTTGCGGACTGGCTAGCTTGGCTTCTGTTCCTGCAGTCCCTTTATTTCTTTTTTCTGGAAGCCAGCAGTGTGAGTTCATCTAGACGAATGGTTCTCAACCGTGGCTGGTTAATCATCTCGGGGGGTGGAAGGGAGCTTTATAATGATACATTTCATCAGGCCCTGCCCCTGGAGATTTCGGTGTCATGAGTCTGGGATCTTGTTCTCAGCTGTATTCTTAGGAACCAGCACAATGCCTGAGCCATGATAAGCAGTCACACTTACCTGTTGAATAAACAAATAAAATGAGTAACATGCAGGTCCCTGTACAAACCATATATTCAATATATTCTTGCATATTTTGTTCCCATAGCCTCAAATACTCTTCCCCTTTTCTTTCCCTCCTCCCAACCTAGATAACTTCTATCCTTTGGATATACACTTTAGATCATACAAGGTGTTGCAGGAAATGGTAAGGACATTTATTGGGAATCATTGAGAAACCATATTGGGAGGGTTTAAAGTAAGAGAGTAACATAATCCCATTAAGGATTTTAAAAGACCACTGTGGGTGTTGTTTGGAGAAGTCGTAGGGAGGTATGAAAGGTAGCAGAGAGACTGGAGGCTAATCTAGTAGTCTGGGAAAGACGTGGTAGTGACTTGAGGAGGACGGTTGCAGGGGAGGTGGAGGGAGGTGAATGGATTGGGGATACTTTGGAGGTAGATCTGGCAGGCCTTGTTAATGGACTAAGCAGGTTTGAGGGGAAAAGAGAGATTGAATTTAACCCCTGGTTTTTGAGCAGCTAGGTGAATGGTGGTGCCATTTTCTAGGGTATTTATAAGGGGCGTTTTCAGGGAGATGTGTTTATTGTGTATAAGGGCTTTGTGCATTTAGAGTTGATATACATTTGATATGCCTGTGTAATGTATATGTGTAGAATATGTATTGAGGAGAGGTATATTATATACGTTTCCTGTGACTGCTGTAACAAATTGCAACAAACCTGGTGGCTTTAAAACCACAGAAATGTATTCTCTCAACAGATTTCAAGGCCTTAAGTCTGAAATCAGTTTCACTGGGTGGGAATCAAGGTATCGGCAGGGCTGCAGTCCCCTGGAGGCTTACGGGTAAATCTGTTCCTAGTCTCTTCAGCTTCTAGTGGTTGCTAGCGTTCCTTGGCTTGTGGCTGCCTCATTCCAATTTTCAAGGCCAGTATCTTCAAATCTCTCTCTGCTCTGTCTTTGCATCACCTTCTCCTCTGTGCGTGTGCGTGTGCGTGTGTGAAATCTCCCTCTCCCTCCCTCTTATTAGGATTTATGTGATTGCATTTTGGGCTCATATGGATAATCCAGAATAATCTCCCCATCTCAAAATCTTTAACTTAATCACATCTGCAAAGACCCTTTTCCCAAATAAAGGAAACATTTACAGTTTTCGGGAATGAGAGCCTGTGTACATTGGGGTTCAAACCATACAGAGAAGAGTCCAGATTATAGCTCAGTGGTGTGTGTGTGTGTGTGTGTGTGTGTGTGTGTGTGCGTGTGTGTGTGCGCGCGTGCACACACATACACACAAGTCACATGCACACGTGGCTGTTGAGGACTGTATGTGAATGTGTGGCCCTCTCTGTGTGGTATGCACCTCTTCTCTCCTATGCCGCCACGTCAGGAGACCCTGCCAGTCACTTGGTTACTGCTGAGAAAGTGTTTATAAACAACATAGGTCTTTCTTGCTTTCCCTGCAGATCCACGTTAACATTATATCCTCAGGCTACCCCAAGAGGAAGCCTTCTGTTTTGACTGTATAACTGGTTATGCTTACTTATAACCTTTGGGTGTCTAATTTAATTTTGAAAATGTTTTAGAGCTGTTTCCCAACATCTAAGTTTATGAAGCCCCCCTTTAAAGTAAAAAATGATGTGTTGCCCCCTACCACCATAAGAAGAGGTGAATGTGCTTAGTGTCCATTGATTGAGAACAGTACACTAACAAAAAGTTAATATGACTTTGCTTATGCTTTTGAATAAATGTATACTTTATTAAATAATCACAATGGCATCTACTTACATTTTTAAATGCTACTATCTGGATGTACATGGCATTTCCAGGTGATAGGTGATGTTTGGTATTATATATATTCATGTTGTATTGAAATAACTCTAAAAACCCTTGGGGGATCTGTAGCCCATGATTTGGGAGATATTATAGTGGAAATGGGATTCACAAACTGGTGTCCCACATACCCAGTTTGACCAGCAGATGTGTTTGGATTGGCTAGCAGATTATTATTGTGTAATTAAAGCATAATGCCTTTGGTGGGACCAGCAGTCTCCTATGGATTCTGGTCCCACCACTCACAATTTTACTAAACCTGCCTGCTCCACCCCTTTATAACCTACATGTCCCTTGAAGACATTTGATTTGTGATCCCTGGTATAAAATGATTTATACCTTTGACAGAATGCTGCTATCTACAGTTGGTACAATTTGATAATCTCTGACCTCATTTCAGCTTCATAATGCCCACCCCCCAACCACACCCCCCTGTGATAGAGATAACATCATTCCTGTCTTAAGATGAGTTAATTGAGACTCAATAGTTTTTTTAAAATTTATTTATTTTTATTTATTTATTTTTGGTTGCTTTGGGTCTTCGTTGCTGCGCGCGGGCTTTCTCTAGTTGCGGCGAGCGGGGGCTACTCTTCGTTGAGGTGCACGGGCTTCTCATTGCGGCAGCTTCTCTAGTTGTGGCATGCGGGTTCAGTAGTTGTTGTGCACGGGCTTAGTTGCTCTGTGCCATGTGGGATCTTCTCGGACCAGGGCTCGAACCTGTGTCCCCTGCATTGGCAAGCGGATTCTTAACCACTGAGCCACCAGGGAAGCCCGAGACTCAGTAGTTTTAACACCTTGCCCAGTGTCACCCAGATCGTAAGTAAAATTGCTGGGGCTGGAATGTAGGCCTCTTGACTCCTAGAAAGATGCTCTCTCTTCCTCACCCTGTACTGTTTTCTTTGTAATTTGCCTGAATTCTAGACAAACCAGCTGTTACTGCGGATAGATAGCTATCAAAATCAAATCTGAGCAAATAGGAGTAAACAGCTGACCTTCAAAAAAAAGCAAGGGAGGAAATCTGCTCAATTTCTGCTCAAGACACTCCTAAGTGCGGATAGGTAATGCACAAGGAAGCAGATGAGGGAGTTTGTAAACAATAGAAAAATTCTCTCCAAGCCAAGAGAAAATCAGAGATTGCTGAAGGCAGAGAGCAAAGAGTAGCAGAAAAAAATACAATTGAAGAAACCAGAAGATCTAAGCCTTCACTTGCTTGTACCTAGACAAAATCACCTCTCAGAGTATCTGTTCTGTTTTGTTTTGTTTTTCATCTTTAAATAGGGATGATCATATAATACCCACTTCCTTGTGTTGCCATCATGAAGATCAAACAGAATCATGGAGGCAAAAATGTTCTGAAAATAATACAGTGAATAATAACTCTATGGTCTGAAGCCCAGGAAGCTTTCAGATAACTTTTTTTCCTCCATGGGGAATTAATTTTCAATCTATGTAGTCACTGAAGGTTTTCTTGTCTCTCATAGAAAATTGTGGGTTTCTTGGAAGGCCCTGGATCTCTGTGCCAGACCTCAAGGACACTAATAATTTGAAAATTGCATAGTGAGTTTCCCTAAAGACCATTGGCCCAGACATCTAATATAGCCAAGTTCCGGATGGATAAAGAAGTATAAATGTTTACTTTAGACAGTTAGATTCTGGGAGGTTGGATTTGAAACTGAATGACTGTCTTAGTCCATTCGAGATGCTACAAGCTTCCATAGAATGGGTGGCTTAAACAACAAACCTTTATTTATCATAATTCTGGAGGCTGGGCAGTTCCAAGATCAAGGCACTGGCAGATTCAGTGTTTGGTGAAGGGCCACTTCCTGGTTCATAGAGGGTTTATCTTGCTGTGTCCTCACATGTCTGAAGGAGTGATGGATCTCTCTGTGATCTCTTTCACAGGGTACAGATCCTATTCATGAGAGCTCTGCCCTCCTGACTTAATCACCTCCCAAAGACCCCACCTTCAAATACCATCACAATGGGAATGAGCTTCAACATATGGGGACACAAATGCTCATTCTATAGCAGTGACTATGCGCTTTGGATTTGAAAGGACTGTATTTCTTATTCACGTTGAGTAAGCACCAGTATCTTCTGGGTAGTCTATTGATTTTAGCTGAAATGCTCTCCAAAGTAGACAAGTATCCAGCAACGGATATCCTTTTTTTTGTGCTCTGGTTTCTAGATTTGACTGTGGCCTCAGGACATCTCAGCAAGGAGCCTTGGGAAAATCAGTGAGAAACATGGTGGAATTTTCTGTGTGTTGCACGGGTTTATGGGTAATCTGACTGGCTAAGCTAAACCTCTCAAAGAGAGGAACATGGGTTGTGATATTCTCTGCCCATACTTTTTTGACTACTTCTGAAGCAAAGCTCTCTCACCTCTAATTGGGAATCTATTTTTCTTTACAATCTTAAGATTTATTGTCTATAATCCCACAGCACAAAACTGATCTAAAGTGGAAAGGTAGTAAATTTCCATTTTTCCAGAATCCAACCAGGCAGAGAGGCAACTAGGAAAAATCTCTCAGAGGTGCTCCATGATTATTGTTGATTTGACTGCAAGAATTAAATGAGACAACATATTTTTATGTACCTTGTAATCTTGTATGTAAAGAAGCAGTTCTAACCTATCTTAGACTGAGGACTCCTTTTAACATCAAGAAGTTTTGTGATGTGTAGTAACTATTTGGTATCTATTAGATGAGAAAAGACACGATGACTAAAAGCTACAATGAATAGCATGGTGCCATTTTTAAATGAACTCAGATGTTAAGTATATACAAATGTTAGATAAAGAAACATGCTTACATTAAATTTATGGAGCTATGCACACACATTTGAAAAATACTGATTTATATATTGCCAAGATATTCTTTTTTCAACTTACAGAAATATCTGTTGGATATTCAGATACTTGAACTCCGTGTAAAAATTTCATGATTTCTGGGCTCTGTTGCCTTCTGGTTGACAAATACTGAGTTCTTAAATTAGTTTTGCTAACTCTTTGAAAAGTGAACATTCATGTAAAATATGTACAGTGATTAGGTGAGCAGATTATTCAGTTTATTCCTTAATTATTCCAGATAAATAAGAATGGTGGGGACAGGTTTAAGAACTTACACGTGGCATTTCTTTGCCTCCGAGCAGACAAAAATTCAACAGTATGCAAATGACACAACACTTACGGCATCGGAAGGGGTTTGAAAGATGGAAGGTCTTATGATGGAGTGGAAGAATTCAGAAAGACTTAGATCCATGGCTGCTTGGGTTCCATTGTTTGCAAGCTGTGCATCTTTGAGGAAATTGAGCCTTCTAAGTAAGTCTCAGGGTCCTGATTTGAAATTTGGGTATAAAAATACCCACTTGAGGGGCTTCCCTGGTGGCGCAGTGGTTGAGAGTCCGCCTGCTGATGCAGGGGACACGGGTTCGTGCCCCGGTCCGGGAAGATCCCACATGCTGCAGAGTGGTTAGGCCCGTGAGCCATGGCCACTGAGCCTGCGCGACCAGAGCCTGTGCTCCGCAACGGGAGAGGCCACAACAGTGAGAGGCCCGCGTACAGTGCAAAAAAAAAGACAAAAAAAACAAAAAAACCAAAACCACTTCATAGCATTGTTGTAAGGCTCTGCATATGACAGGTATTGACAAATTGTAGCTATATTCTAATCCAACCTCCATTTTACAGATAAGAAAATTAAGGGTCAGAAAGATTGAAACTTAAAGGAGATAAAAAAAAACTAGTTTGTCACAGCTCAAAGCAGAGACTTCTTGACTCATGCATCTGTATTCTACCACAGTTTTAAAATGCATATTTTCATGCCAATTTTCTAGGCTGTAATTGGCAATGGGATGACAGACAGAGGTTTGTTTTTAAAAGAGGTGAGAGAAAAACTTGCAGCATCTTTTATCCAGATTCTCTGAATGGTTTCCAGTAAGTGCTACTTTATCCCAAGAACTCAAATGGTAGGTTTCTGTTCCTCCTGCCTTCTCTGATTCTGTTAGTAGTTGGAAAGCCCTGAGGTTCACAGCTAATTAAAGAGAGATGGAAGAAAATTATACCTCTGTTGATGCTATTGTTTTAATCTATCTCAATAGCTTCTTAACGGCAAAGGCAACAAGCAGTGGACTGAGAGTGTTCTCTCTGACAGAGAGGGCACAGGAGACCCTAGAATGATTTCCATGAACCCATTATCATTTCATTAAGTGACTTTTATACTTTCTGTTGTTACAGATTCACACAGACACACACACACACACACACACACCCCAAACACACATACACATTCTTTCAGATAATATTCCAGGATCTGCTAAGTCTTAGGAAAACAGGGACTCCCAGAAAAGAATAAAATAACATTTATATTATGTACTTATTATATGTCTCGCACTGTGTTTTCTCTTTTCATTTCTTCATCTAACCATCACAACAAGCATGTGTCCCCATGTTATATAAGAAAATACCAAAACTTTGTGAAGTTAAGGTCACATAGCTAATAAGTGTCAGATCTGGGATTCAAAGCCATATCTTTATTGTCATCATTATAATCAGTCATTCTAATTATCATTCACCATCTTCATTAAAATGCCTAACCTTTATTGGGCACTTATGGATTGAGCCCTCTTCTAAATACCTTTAATATATTTATTTAAATACATTATATATGTATTTAACAGTCTACTCCTCACAAACAAACCCATGAAGTAGGTATTAATATTATTCCCAAATTTTCCCAAGGTGATGTAGCTGATAACCCAGCTAGTTTAATTCCAGAAGCTTCACTCTGAATTGCACTGCTCTTTCTGAATCCAAACCAGGTATTTTCCAACTCCACACCTTGTCTCACTAGGGCTTTCAGGACTGAGAGGTCTTTCAGAGGCCTCATGGAAATAAGGGAGCATATCTGCTTGACAATATGATCCAATTCAGGTATATCTAGATTAAAATCTTCGGATATTCATCACAGTGGGCAATATTGTGGACAATAGTAGGTACTATTTAGGATCAAACAGGTGAGCATTACTAGGTCAACTGGGTCCCTTGTTGTTTAGCAAAGCAAGACATTTTTTTTTTTTTTTTTTTTTTTTTTTTTT
>NC_041217.1:135637207-135678457 GCF_002837175.3 Physeter macrocephalus
GCCGCTCCGCGGCATGTGGGATCCTCCCAGACCGGGGCGCGAACCCGGTTCCCCTGCATCGGCAGGCGGACGCGCAACCACTGCGCCACCAGGGAAGCCCAAAGCAAGACATTTTTAATGTGATTTAGCAGTGTGACCAAGTAACTACCTATAAGGAAAGGACAGTGCTAATTAACCAGAAATGGGCAACACAGTCGGCTCTTAGGACAGCTCCAGTGGTGCTGTGGCTCCCAAAGAAGGCCGAACTGCAATTGGCAGCTCTCGGCTGTGTAATTGGTCCTGCCCGAAAGCTGGAACTTTAAAAGCTCTTGACATTTTTGCCCTAGACTTAAAACAGTGATTATTCACCTTCTTTGTGTATACAGTGACCTAAAACGACAACAATGTATTATTTCTCCTGATTTTCTGGGTTGGTTAAGCAGTTCCTCTGCTGGTTTTCCTTGGCTGTATCATGTAGTTGCATTCAGCTGGAGGGTCACAGAGCTGAAGGTTCAAAATGGCTTCACTCGCATGTCTAGTAGGTAGTACTGTATGCTGGCTGGGCTGCCTCATTTCTCCTCCGTGTGATTTGTTATTCTACAGTAAGCCACACCAGCTTCCTAACATGGTGATGATAGAATAACACTCCTCCTCTTGAGACCTAATCTCCAGAACTCACAAAGAGTCAGTTCTCACACATTCTAATGGTCAAAGTCCATTCTAGTGGCAAGTCCATCACAGATTCAAGAGGTCAGAAAATTGACCCCACTTCTTAATGAAATAAGTTGCAAAGAATTTGCAGCCATATTTAACTTATCATGGCCTCCTTAACTACTCAAGATAGACCACAGTGAGAAGCAGCAAAAATTTTCCCTGATCCTTCAATACAATCCCACCTTAGCACATTCTCCATATAGCACTGCTGTGCTTTGTATGTACCTCTATTATAATACTAATCCATTGCTACAGTAAATAAGCAATTATTGAAGATCATTTGTGAGCCAGGCGAGGTGCCAGGTTTTGTTTTTTTTTTAATTTTATGTTAGCTCATCAAGTTATTATAAGAATCTATCCGATCTTATCATTCCCCTCCACCCCCATTTAAAGATGAAGACACTGAATCTCAGAAAGAGGAAGAAATTTGCTAAATGCACAGTGAGCACGTGGCACTCTTCCATTTTAGTAGTCTATTTATCATTTGCACTTAGCCTGCAGTATTGCAGTTTTCCATTTACCCGTCTACCTCCCCTAAAGATTGTGAGCTTCCTGAGGACGAGACTGTCTATTTCTCCTTTGCATATTACCAGTTCATAGAATGCAGCTAGAGATGGCATGTAGGTTCTCAGTAAATGTTGCTGGATAGAAAGATGAATGGACTTCCAAATTGTGGGTGCTTTGCTCTTTCCTCTATGAGTGTCTCCTGTTTATGTTATCTGAGCTCATATGGCTGAGAATAATATGATGGGAAAAATAATCCACAACATTTATCAAAAAGTTATTATATGCCAGAAACTATTAAGAATCTTTGCATATTTATTTCATATATTCTCACTACCTGTGAGGTAGGTACTGTCTTCTTGATTTTACATATGTGGAGCCAAGGGGTTAGAGAATAGATTTAGATTACCCAAGGTGATACAGCCATTAGAACTTGTGCTCAAAACTGTCTGACTCCTAAGGCCATGTTTTTCATTGAATTATTCAATTCACCCAACCCTGTTGCCTTTCTGCATTCTTTTCTAGAAGAAAAGTTTACAAGTTTATGTGAATGGAAATTTACATGAGATAGACCTCTCCATCCTCTACTGAATAAAATAGAAGGAAACTCAAGACTCTCCATGATATGGCCCCAAACTGCCTTTCCAGTCTTATTTCCTACTCTGTCTATCAATAGTTCTATATTTCTACCCTATTACTCACTATTCCTGTGATATGGTCTCCACTACCGTATCTCTTTGCCTTTACTGATAATGTTCCCTCCATTTTTCACACATTGCAATTCTTAGTCTTTATAAATAGCTAAAGTGACTCCTCTTTGGGAAAACATTCTTTTTATTCGTCTGGTAGCCATTGACCACCTATTCATCAATGTTTCTCCAAGCAAATAATGTGTACCTTTATTTAGCCCAGTTCACTGTTTACATGCCTATCTTCCACTAGACAGTTACTCCTTCCTGCCTCCATCTCTCCTCCCTTCCTCTCTTTTTTCCAGTAGATTTCACATTTCTGCCCTGTCCCAGGCACTGTGCTGTAGCTTAGAACTATAGAAATAACTAAGACATCAATCCTACTCTCAGGAAACTCACAGAGAAGCCACTGAGTGCACATTAAATAAATAAATACAGGAGCTTGCCTAGGGGTGGAGTCAGGGGTATAAACAATTCCAATATCAACTCTATACTAGAAATATGGGCAGTGCCTCACACTCGAGACGTTTGGTAAATATTCATTTAATTACTCTCTCTAATGAGATAGGTTCAGATCCTATTCTTACTCTCTTGGTAACTTTGAGCATGTCCCTTTAACTTTCTGAGGCTCAGATATCAAATATGTGAAAACAGTCAATAATACTGACCTCGTGGGGATTCTGTGAAAATTAAATATGTAGCAGATGCCTATAGTAAGAGCTCAATATATTTTAGCATTCTAAACTCACCCCTAACTTAAATCCAGAAAGAATATTTAGCGATGCAAGCTACATTGCTTGCAACTAAGGAGCCCGCCTGCCGCAAATGAGACCTGGTGCAACCAACCAACCAAATAAATAAATAAATACATAAATATTTTTTCAAAAAATACATTGCTGGATGGATGGATGGATGGATGAATGGATGGATGGGTGAATGAAAGAGGCAAGACTTGAGTAAGACTTCAGGGCATGATGACACAGACAGGCCCCGTGGGACTAGAGGGTATCAACTCCCTTCTTAGGGGCTCTGAACCACTAAAGTCCAGGAAAACACCCTCTTCTGCTACCCTTACCCCCACCAGGGTCATGCCATTGTTCCTCCCCTTCACAGGGGGCCCAAACAGCTTGTTTTTCTCCTCTTTGTATGTTGGAGATATGTGATTTTACTGTCAGCATGGTGTTTCTAATGAAAGGCAAATGGTGTCCGATGTGACTTGGAAAAAAACGTACAAACAACAACAAAATTATATGTTCTTTTTTCCTGTAGTGTTCACAGGGAGAATATGTGACTTGTTTGCTGTCAATACGGCTTATAATGACATGGTACACAGAAGCACTGCCAAATGTGTGCAGCATTCATTATACACATGTATTAAATGTTATGTGATATGAGTTTGGTGGCAGAGCAGATGAGAGCTGCCCTGGGGCTAATTTGGAGTTACAGCGCCTCTTCCCGTGGGATGATTAAGGGGGAAGGGGAAGTGGACAGCTGCATAGGCGTGAAGTAGGGTGTCTCTAAAATCAGAATTTTCTGGTCTGATCCTGGGGTAGGTTGAGAGAAAAATATCGGAGCTCAAAGGGTCCTTAAAGATATAGCAGCAACAACAACAGAATCATTTAATAATCAATTCTTGAGTCCCCACTAAGTGCCAGGCTTGTAACAGGCTCTGGGAATAAGATGCTTCACTAGCTTTCAAAAAGCTCACAGATTGGTAGTAGAGAGAGAGAATAACAATATACCATGATAAATGCAACAATAGGTACAGACTAAGTGTCACATCAAACTGCAGAGGAGGATACCTCAACCAGAGTAATGTCGCTTGTTCTGAGATTCTGTCCCTGACCCCTCCCTATAGGACCAGGTCACCTTGTTATGTTCTCTCATGGCACCCTGGGCATTTCCTTCATGGCATTTATCATGGTCTAAAGTTAGTTGTGTGTGTGATAATTTCATTAATGTCTGTCTGACTTTTAAGACTCCAAGCCCCATGAAGGCAGGGACCTCATTTATTTTGCTTACCTTATGTCTCCAGCACCTAGCACAGTATCTGGCACATAATAGATGCTCCAATAATGTTTGTGGTTGAGTGAATGAGTGGATACAATCATATATGAGCTTAATCTTGTAAGACATGGGAGAAATAAGGCAGGTAAAGAGGGTGAGGGGAAAGGTGAGCCAAAGGGAGGAGCATAAATCATTTATAAAGGTATATAAAAGTATGGAAGTGAAAAAGTGCAGGACAAAATTAGGAGAAAGGCAATAAGAGTGGACCATTGAGATTCTTAACTGTAATATACACGTTTTCTCTAGTAAGGCAAAAACTTAGGTGAGAGGCCAAACATCACTGCTCATGTCTGGGAAGAAACACAAGAAACACTGGACCTGATGGAGATGTAATTTGGGAGGCAGATGGGAGATGAGACAAACATTTTGGTGATGAGCTAGGCAGTAAAGGCATAGTGTGGCTAATGAACAAACCATGGGAGCAGGAGAGTTTAGCTAAAGAATGTGTAAGAAATTCTTCTGTAAGTGGTGAGATGATAATAGGAAGAGGCACATCCGTCACCTAGTTGATGAAGCTTATCGGAGGAAATAGCTAGACAACATTGTTCCGAATGAAAATGTCTCGTTAAACGTACATTCAGACCCATAGATAAATAAGAGGAATAATATGAACAGTGACTAATGTTTTTTGAGAAATGATTACATACCAGAAATGTACAGTGATAATCAGCTTCCAAGTGCTGTCACATTCAATATTCACAACAAAACCCTGAGGTAGACACTAGGAAGATCCGCCTTAAAGATGCAATAAGTAGAAGGAGACCTAGTGAGGTTAAGTAACTTGTTCAGGGTCATCCAGCCAAGCAGAGGCATAGCCAGGATTTGATTTGAGATCATTTGACTTCTGAATCCACTCTTTTAACTACCAAGTTGCTGAACCAGACTTTAAGACAGCCACAGCAGTCTGAGTCCTTCACTGTCTGGACTTAAATGTAAGCCTGTGAACTCAGCATTCAATAAAGACTATGTCTTGCCCATCTGTTGACCTTTAATTTGGGTCTTAGTGCCGGTTCTTTATGGACTTTTGATGTGCTTGCTGTCATATCAGTCCTCGTGACTGGGAGATTTCCAAAAGTTTCAGGAAGTGACTCTTGTAAACCTTCAGGTCTACTATGGTTCAGCATGATGGGGTTGGGGGATGGGGATTCAGCTGGTCAGAGATGGTACTGGAAGTGGGTGAGTCAGATCATGGGAAGCCTGATGTGTCACAGGGAGGACGCTGACCCAACTGATTACTTAAAAAAAAAAGGAAAGTGAAAAGTTTAGAAGTTAAGGGCTTTCCACAGTACTTTGTAAAAGCTATATGTGTATGTATATACATTATATACACATATGTATGTACACATATGTACATATGTATATTATACATATTTATACATACAATGTATATTATATATGCACTCACATAATATATATTACATAGACATAGTATATACAAATATACATTATCTATACTCATGCATATATATAATTAAAATATATGAATATATGTATGTACATATTTACCTCGAATTATACCAGCTAACGTTTATTGACTCTCATGTACTAATACCATGCTATGTCTTCCCAAGCATTATGTCATTTAACCTTCACAACGTCCTAAGGAAGTAATTGTTTTTATTTGAATTTTTCTAACGAGGAAAACAAGACTCAGAGAACTTAAGGCACTTGCCAAGACCACAGTGTTAGTTACTAGCTGAGCTAGTATTTGGCCCCCAGTCTGTCCAACTCCTCCAGGCCTGTTCCATTAACAGCCACGTGATTCTGTCTCTCTCACCTGCCACTACCTGTTTGCAGGTAGCTCTGCCAACAGGTTTTTCTGTGAGCTGGCGGCTCCTTTGTGACTTCTGAAGGCTGAAATCTACTCATCGGTGCCTCCATGGCTTAGCCTTCGCCCATGCCAGCACCTGTGAATGTTTGTGGAGTGAATGAAGGAATGAATTGCCTCAGTGTACTCGGATGTTACGTGGTAGAGCTGGGCTGGAGCCAGACTCCCTAAGTGGAGCGTGAGGGTCTCTGTTCAGCTTCCGAAAATCTCTCCCTCCTCGGAAGTCTAGCACCATTTCGTCTTTCTGAGTCACCACATACTGTCCTATGCCATCTTTTGCACTACTGTATTGCTTAATAATTAGCACTTGCGTGGATTTCCCTTTTTGTGAGTTTGCCTCTTTTTCTTAGTGGATCAAAAGCGCCTCCGTAGTTAAAGGGAGATAAAGGAAATTCACATTTGTTGAGCTTGTAAAGCATGCCAAGCGCCATATCAAGGCTGTCACATATATGAGTTTATTTGATCTTCATGACAATTCTTAGAAACAGTTATTATCTGCCTTTTACAGGAGAGCCGATTTGGGCTCAGAGAGTAACATAATTTGAATGACAACACACAGCAAGTATGCGGCAGAGCTGCTGGGATTCAAGCCCAGGTCTTTCTGACTCCAAAGCGCATGACATGGGCACCGACTTTCGATTTTCCCACCTTAGTCTTAATTGCCACATGGCCCAGGCTTCCTCTGCCAAAGACACCCCCTCCCTCCTGTCCCACACACTTCTCTGTAGCAGGACCTGATGGCGGCAAGCCCGGGCAGCGTGGAGGGCTGCAGCAAAAACGCACTCTGGCATCTTAGAACGTGGTACAAGGTACGCCAGCGAGAGGAAGAACAGTTGGTGAACAGTTGGCGAATGGATATTTTTATGCAAGGGTTGCCTAGAGAGAGGGGGGAAAAGAGTGAAAAAAAAATTGTTTATAAAGGAGCCACAGTTAATAAGGTCTTTGTTAGCTTTTTGGATTTCGATTTTCAAGTCCATTGCTTTGGGTTTGAAAAGGAACAGAAAGGTCCCCAGGGAGTCAAGCTCCCCAGCTTCCAAAGCGTGAAAGCATTTAGGAAACCAGCCCAAGCCTGAGTGTGTTGAAGATTTTAATTATTCAGCAAGGAGTGCAAAGACGCTCTGAATTCCTTTGGACAGCTTCTCGTCCTGACTGTTTATATTATGGCATGTTTGGTATGTGGGCTTAAGAGCTATAGGATGACAACGGAGGAAAAAAAAGGGAAATGGAAAAGGGAGCACCATGCTTAGGATATCTGAAACACTGCAGCCACTCTAATCCCTTGCCTACCATTTTACATCCCTGTCTGAGCCTCAGTGTTCTCATTTGTAAAATGGGAATAATGGTATTCATCGAAGGGGCTTAGTGAGGATGGGAAAAATGCCCTGTAAACCTTAAAACTGTTTAGAAGTAAGAATATTGGTTTTTGTAGAGCACTTTTTAATATAAAGACCTTCACATCTCTTTTTGCATGTAAATTTATTTTGCAAGCATTTATAATACTTACAGACTAATGCCTGCCATTTATCAAGTACTTGGAATATACAAGGTCCATATTTTCCTATATTTGACCTTGCAATGATCCTATGACGTAGGTCCCATCCTTCCGTCTCTCCCCTCCCACTTTTCAGAAAGGGTAAATAATAAACCCAGGTCAGTAAGAAGCAACATTAGCACTCAAAGACTGTTCTTGTATGGACAGGTTGGTCCAGAGTGAGTGCCAACCACTCTGCTGTGTGCCTGGAGCCCCATAGCCATCCATAGAGCTGGCACAAGGACAAGTATTCTGTCATGGATTGAATTGCATCTCCCCAAAACAACGAGATATGTTGAAGTCCTAACCCCCAGCACCTCAGAGTACACCATTATTTTGAGACGGGGTCTTTACAGAGGTAATCAAATTAAAATGAGATCATTAGGGTAGGCCCTAATCCAATGTGACTTGTGTCTTTATAAAAGGGGATATTTGGACACAGAGCCGGATACGCATAGAGGGAAGAGACACAGGGAGAAGACAGCTATCTACAAGTCAAGTAGAAAAGCCTGGAACAAATCCTCCCCTCACAGCCCTTAGAAGGAAACAACACTGCTCACTTCTTGATTTTGGACTTCTAGTATCCAGAATTGTAAGACAATACATTTCTGTTGTTTAAGTCACCCAGTTGGTGATGCTTTGTTATGGGCGTCCTAGCAAACTAATACATATTCTGAATCCCCTTTTCTGGATGAGACATTGGAAAAGGAAGAGACGAAGGTGACTTGCTCAAGTTGTTAAGTGGGGTTGCTGAGATTTTTCGCCCCCTTTCCCCTTTCACTCCTGCACATGGATTGCTAGAAAGAAAGCTCTTGGGGGGCTTCCCTGGTGGCGCAGTGGTTGAGAGTCCGCCTGCCGATGCAGGGGACGCGGGTTCGTGCCCCGGTCCGGGAAGATCCCACATGCCGCGGAGCGGCTGGGCCCGTGGGCCATGGCCGCTGAGCCTGCGTGTCCGGAGCCTGTGCTCCGCAACGGGAGAGGCCACAGCGGTGAGAGGCCCGCGTACCGCAAAAAAAATAAAAAATAAAGCTCTTGGGGAGCCTGGAATTTCTCTTGGCTTTTGTTTATTGCTGTGTCCCCAGCATTTGCATCAGTGCCTGGCATGTCATAAACTGATAGTTGTTGAATGAATGAATGAATGAATGCATGAATGCTCTTTCTACCAACTTACCCAGAACCTTGTAACTAGCACATCACATTGGAACAAGGAGTTCCAATCACTGGTCGTAATTGCCACAACAAAGCATTTCATACTTTGTGTTCAAATATTCTTCTTACAGTCAGATACGATCATGAACAAGTTTTCAATCAAATTCCTGGGAAGTCTAGCTTTATAGACTGACAGGTACAAAACTCCAAGGTCCTAATTCTTATTTATATTTAGAAGCCGTGGACTCACCTACCTTCCTTCTTCTCTAGCTTCTGCCCATGTAGCAGTGTCATCAGATGATTTCCTTTCTACCTCATCAGCTATTCCTTGGTTTTCCTTTATTGGTTCTTCCCTGTTTTCCCAGATTCAAAACTCTGGAGTGCTCCAGGATTCTGCTATTCTCTGTCAACACTCATTCTCTTGGCAGCCCTATCCTGTCTGTGGCTTGAAATACTATCTATGTGCTGACGATCCCCAAATGTACATCACCTGCCAGGTTTCTGCACTGAACTCCACACTTATATATCCAGTGACCTACTTAACATTGTCACTTGGGTGTCTAATACGGCACGAACCCGTGTCTCCTGCATCGGCAGGTGGACTCTCAACCACTGCGCCACCAGGGAAGCCCTCTAATACATGTCTTGACATTGATATGTTCAAAACCAAACTCCTGATTTCCCCCCTCACCTCAAGTAAAGTACTGCTTCACCTACAGTGTGGAGTCTCCCCTATCATAACAAATGGCAACTTCATGCTTCCCACTGCTTAGGTCAAAAACCTTGGGTCTTGCTTGACTCCTCCTCTTCCCTCACACCTAATGTTCAATCACCAATGTGAATCTCATTGGTATAACTTACACAAAGTCTTTGGAATTTGGCCACGGCCACCTATTACCACCTGCACTGCTACCTGGATTATTGCAGTAGCTTCTTAACTGGTCATCCTACATCCGTCCATGTTCTCATACAGCCTCTTCTCTACACATCTTTCTGGACAGCCCTATTAAAAATATAAGTCAAGTCACACAAACCTCTATCCAAAATCTTCTGACAGTCTGTAAGCAGCTCTTTGCAGGAAAGTGCCCTCAGCAGGAAGCCCCTTTTCTTGTCACTTTAGCAAAGCTACACTGTAACGAACTTTTAAGCCAGGAACCCTCATGCTCTACTCATCTCTGGCCCGCGCACACCTTTCACATCTTTTGATCACATCATACCATGCCTAACTTGTCGGGTTCTTTCCGTAGATCAAAAGAAGTAGGATTGAAGAATAAGTAATTAACAGATGACCAGATCTGTTTCCCAGCTTCCCTTTCAGTAATCTCGAGAACAAACTGTGTGACCAAACTGTGTGAACAAGATAACATCTAGAGGAAGATCAAGAGGAGCGGACAAGCCTACCTGCAGTAGGGGATGGTGATGTCTCTGACCTCCGCATCTCAATGATTAACTGAGATTACTTCCCAGCTTTCCTCTAAAACTTTCATGGCCGAGCAGAATATTCGGAGGTGCTTCTTTGCGGACACTGAGTCCACCATCTCTCCACATTGCCGGCATCCTGACCAAAGACAGCTTTCCCCTCTTCCAACGTTTACGAGTTTGCTTTTGTAAGCGGCAAGCAGCAGGGCCCGATTCAGTCGGTAACAGTACTAGATGATTTAGTTCCTCGCTACCTCTAGGACTTTATTTCCTCATTCGCTAGATCACATTCAGTTTTGTTTACATTGACTATGTTCAAGTTTGCAAAGAAATGAGCATCTGGTGGACCCAAGATTTTTCTGAGGGAGTCATCTCAGTTTAATCCCGTGAAGAACCAAGCTCTTCTCCACACCGTTGTGCCAGTGCTTCCCCAAATCTTCCCAGGCTCTCCCCCAAGACAGGGTTTAACTAGATCACATGTTGTTCCACATCTCATTAAAATATCTGCTTCATCTGCATGTGGTTTTTAAAATCATCATATCGCTAACAGGAGGAATAGCCAACCTAGAGTGGTTCAAGTGTCCTTCTGGCCTCTCATCTATTTGGGTCAAACTTCATCTGAGTGAGGCTTACCTCACTCTTAAGGTTGCGAGAAGGTAAGTCAGTTGCAGTCTCCTCCTTACTTTGTCTGTTTTTCTGAACTTCTTGGTATGCTGGATGTCTTCTCTTAACTAAATTGCCTTTCAGTCCTTCTCTACTCTGTCCCCTGCCCCAGGAGACTGACCTACATGAAACACAGCAGTGGGCTCCAGTGCCCTAAGGCTTCTGGATGAAGTGGGGAGAGAAGAGAGTGAGGTCAGGGTATTTTTTTTTTTTTCTGATTCCCTCCCTGTCAGGTCACCTTGGGCTGGCTGTGTCCCAAATGTCACTAATCCTTTCAGGGGCGCTGCTCTACAGAACACCCTCTCATTTAGGTTCTGACAATGGCTCCCTCTTACCTCTTCCCTTCCAGCCTGGGGGGTGTTAACCTCCACTATAATCACCTCTGAGTTCCTTCCCCATTCCTTAAGTTTCCCTTCCCTTGTCTACACCTTTATAATTAGTCCCTCACTGAGCTATTCTCATTTGAATGTGCCACCAGTTTCTTGCTGGGACCCTGACACATATACCTGGTGATCTGTAAATGTTTCCCTGACTTAATACATTTTATCTGTGGTAATTAGATCTGCTGTATTCCCTTCCTTTGACAAAACAGATTCTTTTTCTGATTCATATTACTCAGCTGAATAAAAGTCAATCTTGCCTTTTTGGGGGTAGGGTTATGAGGCCAAACTGACCCATCTTGTAAACTTGGATTAGACCATGGCTAAGTGCCTTAACTTCTTGGCATTTCACTTTCCACCAGCTCTTGAACATTATTAAATGGGATTTATATGATTGATATAGACTGGTGCATAGTAGGCACTTTGCAAATATTAATTCATTTTCCTTCCTCTTCACCTTGGTGCATTTGTTTTTCTAGGTTTGTTTTTTTTTTTCCTGCTTCATTTTGATTAATGTAATACCTTAAACTTCAGTGGAGCTCGTGGAGTAGCACAGTGTGTAATTTGCAGTCAGATAATTTCCTCATCAGTGGGAGTTGCTTTGGTGCTAATTTGGGCTGTATCCTCTATTTCAGTCCTTTGTCTCATTTGTAAAGAGCATGCTGTATTGTTCCAACTTCTACACTTTTCTGTGTGAGATTCTACACGGCGACTGAAAGGGAGACTAGAAAGTCCATTCCACCCTCAGACCGTTTGACTGTGGTGCACGTGCACCAGAAGGTACTGTTATTAGGGAAAATCTAAGTGCGCCGATTTCTGAATAGCGGGGTCTTTCTCTGTCCTTGGGCACATCCTTGATTTGCACTCATTGGAGAGACCGTGCAAAGGGCACTGGGCTGAGTCAGGTTAGCAGGGATCCCCGATTCCTCAGCTACCTGACCTTTCGGGGCTGGAGTCTAGTTCACACCAAGCAGTGCCCATTAGGCCTGCTCAGAGGAGCAGTTCAGAGAGAGATGGCTGAGCTGAAGCAAGAGCGGTGGAATCAGGAGGGAGAAAAAACAGCCACGAACCTCAAGATCAACAGCACATCACAGAGGCTAAAAGCTGGAACACCAAGTGCCAGAGTTCAAGCCGGAGGTTTTTGTAGACCAGATTGTATATCCTAAGGTCAAGAGCATAAAAATTATTTTCAAACCTAGAGAAGGCAGTGGCAAATGAAGTGTGGATATAAGCAAGGTCCATCGGGGAACAAATTGTCTGAACATAGTCACTGTGCCTCTCTGAGGGAAGGTTTGGCATGGCTCCACCAAAGTCAAAGGCCAAAGCTAAAACTGGCTTTACCTTTGGGACCTTTGCCTCTCTGAACCCTAGGACTCATGTCAGTTACTAGGGGATAATGCTCTCTGCCCTATTTGTCACCCAGGGCTGTTGTAAGGATAAAATGAAGCAATAGGTATGAAAGCATTTTATAAACCACAAAACACTACACAAAAGTGAGGATCCAGCAGACATTTCACCATATAGAGCTGAAAGCTTCTCTAAGAGGTCTTGTACCTGGTCAGTTGAAGTCAGACCAATCCTGAACTCCATTTCCATGAGGAATGTATTAATTGGGAGAGAAACTATACTCAAGGAAATATAAGCAGACTTCCTGGGTGGCACAGTGGTTAAGAATCCACCTGCCAATGCAGGGCACACGGGTTCTAACCCTGGTCCGCAAAGATCCCACATGCCACGGAGCAACTGAGCCCGCATGCCACAACTACTGAGCCCACGTGCCTAGAGCCCGTGCTCCGCAACAAGAGGAGCCACCGCAATGAGAAACCTGCACACCGCATCGAAGAGTAGCCCCCGCTCGCCACAACTAGAGAAAGCCCATGCGCAGCAGTGAAGAGACCCAATGCAGCCAAAAATAAATAAATAAGTAAATAAATAAATAAATTTATTTTTCTAAAAATAGGAAATAGAAGCAAAAAAGTCAACCAAAGGCAAACTGCAGGATGTCTGGCGTGTGCTGGGCTTTCAGGCTGAGAGGAGGCTGGTCTTCAAACACAAACCAATCTTGCTCCTTTTGGACTTTCTACTTCTTCCTATGATTCAGCTTCCTCAGGCTCCAATCACAGCCCAACTTTCTCCCTGAGGCTGAAACCTGGTCACTGCGACTCCCAGACCTTCCACTTCCCAGCATCACCATCCAAAAGGAATGGACCCTCTTCTCTCATTTCCATTTCAAAAACATCCTGAGAGAACTTTTTCTGGCTTGGGTCACATGGCCATTCTATGACCAGGGTGAGGGGGCGCTATGATTGGTCCTTCCACATATTTTGGATCGAGGAAGAAGCTATTGTTCAACTCTTCCCAGAAGGGAGGGTGCTAAAAGGACAGAAAAATAGACAACCACTGCAAGCATCTAATTAACGTTACATCCTAAAAACTACGTTTTGGAGACTAAAACATCTGGACTTTTTAGGATAGACCCCTCTCCCCGCTGGAAGCGCGTCAGGAAGAGGATCGAGAATGAGTTAGTCTGGGTCCCCACAGGGAACGTAGCATACTCAGAAGGAGAATCTGAGGCTTTAGAGAAGGTTCTATTTAGAGAGGTGTGGGAAGGGTTAAGAAACCAAAAAGGGATGGTGAAATATCTAAAGGCTATCACCAGTGGGAAGCCATTTCTGTTCCTTGGCCTGAGAGAGAAGGGGTTGGCCAGTCCCAACTACAAGTCAGAAGTCAAGGCACTTAGCTTGACGCAGTCCTTAACAGATCCCCAGGGCAAGGTGGAAAGAGATGGCAAGGGCATCTGGAGGGGCATACGGAGGACACCAGCACAAGGATACATCTGCTCCCTTTGGCCCAGAAGAATGGCCTAGTTAGAGTCCACTCTGTAAAATGGGACAGTTTAAAAGAACCATGGGATTTTAGGGCTGGAGGGGCCCTGAAGCTCATTCAGACCTGAAGTCACAAACTTGCCTATATCTCGCCTTCAGATGTGCTTCGCGTGTCTGACACAGCTTTAAAGTCAAAAGCAAAAACAAGCAAACAATAGGCAAAACCCCTCAAATCTTCACACTACCACCCTTAAGTTAAAGGTGCGCCTTCCAGCTCCTCACGCTTATCCCCATTCCCCACTGTCTAATGCCTGCCACTGTATACATTCAGGTTTCCTAGAGTATTTGATTTGAGGACCTGTGATTAGAAAAGTCAAATTTCTTCAGTTTTCAGATAGAGAAACTGGGCCTAGAAAGGAAAGCTTCTTGGCCCCTGGCTAGTCAGCTTTGGTGGGAATTCTGTCTGCACAGACAAAAATAGGAATATGTAAATAGGAGGAGTGGACGAAAGAGTTGTTAGTGTCCATTAGATGGTATAGCTGAAATTTGGCCTCTGTACACCGGTATCAAGTTGAATGTCGGAGACAGAGTTTTGGGTGGAGTAGAAAATAATAGCATTATTGCTTTGCCAGAGAAAGGGGGCCACAGTGGGCTAATGCCCTCAAAACTGTGCGTTGCATCCTGGAGGGGGTAGTGAGTTTTATAGTAATGGTTCAAGGAGCAGGGCGTGGTCAGCTCATGGACACTCTTCTGATTGGTTGCTGGTGAGGTAATTGGAAGTCAGCATCATCAACCTTCTGGTTCCAACCGGTCTGGGGTCTACGGGCTTGTGGGCAGTGTACAGTTAACTTCTTCCTGCTGGGGATTTCAGTATCTGCAAAAGGGCTCAAAGATTTTGTTATGTATATCCCTTGAGGGGGAACCGGACCCTGCCCCAAGGCTGCACTGTTGTTTCTTGATTGCTTCTCCCTTGTGTGTACATCCCTCCCCTTCCCTGATTAGCAACTGTTTGAACCTGCCCTTTGGAACTCAGGGAAGGTCATGGAGGCTGAATGAAGCCTACTTGCTGTAAACAAGAAACAGGGGACACAGAAGGGCTTTTGTGCCCCGGAGCCCCATAGGATCCTGCTCGGTTTCAATGGGAGCCACCTTCACACATGGAAGCATGGATTATGCAAAGATTCTACTCACTTTGTGTGGTCCCAGGAGGTAGAGCTAGGACAATAGGGTGATTATGGTAAGTGCAGGTCAGAGCTTGCAGAGGGCTCTTCAGAATGGACTGGGCAGCCTCTCTTCAACCTGGTTTCCCATCTGTGCAGATGGTCTATTAACAGAAAGTGGACTGCCCCCTTGGTGAGGACGTGTTGGATTCTGTCCTCTGAGCCCCAATCCTACTCTGAATTGAGCTGATGCTGGGTTGAATGGTAATGAGAGGAATGTGTCTGCTTGGCTCTTTTTCCTGGATTATCTTTAATTTGATTCCATTCCTTTTTGGTGGCATATGGGTGGGGAGGCTTGATTTTACCCTCAATTCAAAATTCCTAGCCTTCCTCCCATGGAGAATCTAGAAGCAAGTATCCTCTCCTCATCTTTACTCATTCCTCTCAGATACTTTTCCTCTTCTCCACTCAGACCAGTCTCCCCTGTCCCCACACATTCAGGCTTATTTCTTCCTTCACATATATCCCCAGGATATGGTTACTTAGGATATTGGTTTGGTTGTAATAAAAGAGATCAAATGGCAGTGGCTTAACAAGAAGAAAGATGCACTGCTCTCGCGTGTAAAATTGGAGCTGTTGGGTTGTCCAAATGGGTAGGGTGGCAGTGTTCCACAAGGTCACCAGGAACCCAGTTCCTTCTGTCCTGTTGCTTTACCATCCCTCACTGTCTGCAAACATGACCAAAGATGACTCTACCACACCCCCATGCCGTTTCTCACAAAGGAGGATGAAGATGTGCGCTATAAGCAAATTCATCTTAGGAAGTGGTCCACAGCAACTTCTTCTCATGTCCCATCTTTCAGAACTTGTGGTCGTGCCTAGTGGTCATGCCTAGTCAGAGGGAAGGCTGGGAATAGAGTTTCTAGTTGGACAGCCACATGCCCAGTTAAATAAAGGAAGAAGTATGTTAGTAAAGGGAAGACAGAATGAATGGATGTCGGGAGCCTGGTAGCACATTCAGGACATATTTTCTAAACAGAATGTCCTCATTTTGCCCTCTATGAAACCAAAGCACACCATCTTTCAAATACCAGTTTAAATCTGCCCCCTCTTAAAGCTTTCCCAAGAAAACCATCCTCCAAGATCGTCTTCAGCATTGTAAGAGGCCCAGGCTGAACGTCGTGTCTGCACCCAAGGATTACGTGAAGATTCGGTTCAAATGCTAACCACCTCCACCGCCATTGTCCCCAATTCAGCAAAAGTGAGGAATGGTACTACACGCTAACATTTACTGGGCACCTGCCAAGTACCAGGTGATCTGCTGACTGTGTTATGAGCATTACCTCATCCCATCAAAGAGTACCCTTTGAAATAGGTACTCTTGCCAATTGCCAGATGAGAAAACCAACACTCTATGAAGTCACTTTCCCAAAGCTCTCCAGCTACAAATTGCCAGATTCAGAATTCAAACGTAAAACCTTCTGGCTCCAAGGTTTATTGCTCCTTTCATCACATTGCAACTTTTCTGTAAAGAGCTTTGCAATAGGGAAGCTTCCCAGAAATGAAACAGCTGGGTAACTCAGAGTTGCTACACTGGTCACATTGGTAATATGAATATGATACACAAGGCAAAAAATTCTAGCCAACTTGTCCGTTGTGCTCATTTAACTTTCCAGGTAAGGGTATGTTTCCTTGTGAATCAGGCTCCTCCTTCTCTCTGATACAGAGGACTTAATTTTCTCCCCTCTGTTTCCATACTTTCTTAATTCCTTTCATGATTTTCTCTTGGGGGAAAGGAGCAGATTGAACACTGTGGTTATACATCTAACCATTAAAATAGATGCTCTGCCTATAAAAACGAGCTCGTGCCAGGGTCTAATAAATTACGTGCTAATATGCCAGCTCCCCAGTCTGCAAGGGAATTGCAGTCATTCTGCTCAGAGTAGCATAATTCCAGCCTCTCCATTTGTTAGTTCCTTAACCCAGCACAGCTGAGGACTTCATCCTGACAACATTCAACATTCTTGAGTACCACAGGGTGCCTGGTCATAAACTAGGAATTGCAGACCGGAAGTGGAGAAAACACAGACCTTGCCCTCAGGGAGGTAAGAGTCCACAGGGGGAGAACAAAATAAGAGAAACAAATAACTGTAGTGCCCTGAGAGTTACCAAGGGTGTTGTTGGTTTAAAAGAGAGAGCTTTGCCTCTGAGTTGAAATGAGGAGGGGAGGTAATGTCTGAGCTGAATTTTGAAACATAGGATGTAATCAGATGCAGGAGAGAACATTCCAGGAGGAGGGAACGGAGTAGGCAAAGAAGGCATGAAACGCATCATGCGTTTTGGGGAACAGAAGCAGATAGAGAATATTGCAGTATAAATTGATCATGTCAATTTAAGGACCTTATTTGATTGAAGCGAGGAGTTTTAAGTAGGAGAGTAAAGTGGCAACATTTATGTTTTAGAAATATCCCTCCTGGCAATGTCACGAGAGCTTGGAGAAATTAGGGAGACCTGTTAGAAAGCAGTTGCAATTATCATAGATGAGAGATGATGAAATATAAGTGTGTGATGTCTCAGAAGTAAAACTGGAGAATGGATATAGAGAAGCAGCTGACATGTATTAAGGATTTATCAAGTGCCAGGTACTGTTCTTTGTTCTTTGCTATTATAACATATTTCATCCTCACGACACTCCAAGGAGGTAGATACTATTATTGTCCCTATTTTACAGGTGAGGAAACTTAGGTATTGAACCCAGCAAAGAAACAGCAGAACCAGGATTTGAACCAGGTCTAGCCCCACAGCCTTGTCTCTTAAGCACTGAAGGGGGTGCTTTCGTTTGATTTTCTTATTGAAATATTAGGCTTCCTAAGTTTCCCTTTGAAGGTAATAAAGAAGAATTGTCTGGCAGTGAATTAGGAAGAAGATGAGCAGGACATCCATGAAGTTTACTAGCTTGATAACCTTGAAAACATGATAATCTATGTCCTCATCTGTGACATGGAGATAATCATATACCCTTCACAGAATTTTTCAGAGGATTTAAGGGACAGTGTACATACAGTGACTACCATGGGGCCTTAGAAAACAGTTCTCAAATGCTAGTTTCTTTTTCCTTCCTTCCCCTTGGAGGATGCTGGCAATCTGTAACTCCCATTAAGGTTCTTTATAAAGAGAGATGAAAATTCTTAGAGTGCTGAAGATAAGTGAACTACCACTACCTGTAACAACATAGATGAATCTTGGAAAACTAATGTTGGATAAGAAAAGCAATTCTCAGAAGACCACATATGGTATGATTCCATTCCATTTTTATGAAGCACAAAAACAACCAAATCTAAATAATGTATTGTTTAGGGATATGTGCATATGTGGTAAATTATTTTTTAAAAAGAAAAGGATTGCTTAACACAACATTAAGGATGGCAGTTGTTGCTGGAGGGGAAGGCAGGGAAACAGGATAAGTAGGGGCACATAGTTGGTGCAATGGTAAAGGCAGCACAGTGTTTGTGTTAAGTGAATAGTTTATTTTATTATTATTATTACTCTCTTGTAGGTATTAAATATTACAAATATTTAAACAGGTAATGAAAGGAACGGGGTATCCAAGGAGGTAGAATAGGCTTCAGGCTTGGCTTGACTCAGGACCCAAACAAGGACCCAGGGCTCTGTCGCATGGCTCTGCTTCCTCTAGATTAACAGCTTCCTTAATCTGGACAGTGTGGCTTCCCTGGCAGCTGCAGAGTCACATTGTTCTGGTACCCAGTCCAGCAGAAAGCATCTTCTGATGCTTGAGCTGATGGAAACATCAGCTCAAGTAAGTGACTCAGAACTGAATCTCATCCTCCCTACTGGCCTGCTGGGTCATGCTCAGTGCTGAAATCAATCCCTGAGGTTAAGGCTTGCACTGATTGATTTAGTCAAGGTCATGTGCTGGAATCACGTGGCCTGGACTGGAATCGACTTAAAGCACAGTGGTTAAGAATGAGGACAGCACTGGCTCCTCCAAAGCCAAATTGAGATGTTAGTGCTACACCCAGGATAGATTTCGGTGGTAAACACAGCAAATGCCCAGAGGAACTATTTAAAATCCTATGATTACATAATAATACGTGTTTACTCTATACATTTTTGAAAGTTGAGAAAATTATGAAGGTAAAAATAAAGGTCACCAGCCATCTCACAACTCTGAAAAAACCAGTGTTAATGTTGGAAGCTATTTCCTTCCAGTCTTTCTTCTATTTCTTTTGTTGCATTGGTGATTGTAAATTCAATGATGTAACCTGTATCCTTTTCACTTAACATATACATCATTGGTGGTTTATTAGGCTATTAAAACTTTATGTGACTCATTCATTTAGTTTTTATTTATTAGCCATTAGTGAGCCCCTCTTAAGTTCTAGGTGTTTTATTAAGTGTTTGGAATACTGAAATGAATGTCACAGTTCTCATCCTCAAGCCTCATGCTAAATTCATAATCTACTACTGAGTAAGTAGTCATGGGGCGGTGGGGGGGAGATATATATATATGTGTGTGTAGTATGATATACAAGTTTTAATATACATGTTTTATTTATATGTATATAAATTATTATGAAAGCATTGAACGGGGCCTCCTACCCAAGCAAGGGTTTCCAGCCATAGGTCTGAGCTCTGTCTCTAAGGAAACGTAGGATTTCAGGAAGCCTAGGAAGCAGGTGAGAGGGTGAGGTTGCAGAGTAAAGGATCCAGGCAAAGATGATAGCATAAGCAAGGACATAGTGGTGAAGGTGCCATAGTGTTTCTTGAGCCCGAAGTCCAAGGCACAGAACAAAGAGAGACGAAGCAGGAGAGGAGGGAGCTGGAAGGCCTTATTCTCTCTGCAGGAGAAGCTGGATTTCTCAGAGAGAGGCCACAGTTTATTCTATTGAGAGTTTGGGGATGCGATCTGTGCTCCTACTCAGGACACACCACGACCAGAATTGCCTTTCTTGCAGGCTCTCTGTGTGCCTGGCAGAGTCTTACACATTCTTTAAGGCAAACTAATGGGCTGCCCTCTCCTTGCCAGCTCCCTCCAGCCTCCACAGGCACCGACCTGTCCCTCTGCGGCCCTCTCAAACACTTTGATGCTGGGTGTGTTAGGGTGTGTGTGGGAGTTGGGAGGTGGCGCCCACCTCCAGATTGTCCTCCCTGGACAGAAGACATGCTGAGGGCCTGGTCTGAATCATCTTTTTGTTTCCTGCCCTGTCTGACGTGTGGAATGTGAGTCAGTGAAACACTATGGAATTGAACTACATACTAGTAGCTTTCAACCCAGAGAGATTTTTCCCTCCGTGAGACATTGGGCGAGGTTTAGAAATATTTTTAGTTGTCGTGACTGGTGAGGGAGGTATTACTGGGCGTGTAGAGGGTAGACCCAGGGATACTGCTGAACATTCTACCATGCACAAGATGGCCCCACAGCAAAGAATTGTCTAGTCCAAAATGTCAATAGTTCTGAGGTTGAGAAACCGTGAAACATGCTGAATGAAGTATAGTGGTCGCTGCGTGGGTTGTCCAGAGCACTCATTTCTGGTCCTGGCTCTGCAGCTATTTCCCTAGGTGACCTTGGGCAAGTGTGTACTCTCTGGGTCTCTGGGCCATCATCTCTAGGAGGTCTAGTATGGCAGTCACATGCTATGAGTCAGATGAAGGTGAGCTCAAATTTTCATTCAACTCTCTACCCTCTGTGAGGTCCTGGGCAAGTTAGTCTTTATGTCCTGGCTTCATCTTTTATGAACGGATTACAGTGCCTACTTTGGAAAAGTATGAGGAATTGAGATAATTTATGTAAGACCCAACACATAGAAGAGGCTCAATGATCAGCACTGTTATGACACCACTGCCGTTACTATTAATAGACTAGAGGGCTTGGAAACGGACGCTTAGATATTTTTCCCAACTCTTATAATCTAGGTCTTCTCCATTTGTTTTCTCTGCATGTAAATATTGAATGTTTTTGCTCAGCTGGAATAAGGGTGGTGGCCAGGCATGGGTATCAGATGGGGTCCAAGCAAGTAACATACGCACACTCAAACTGGGAAACTTGAGGAAAGTTTATTAAAGGGGTTATTATAAAGATGTGGGGAGGGTTTAGGAAACCAACAAGGAGTAATGCAGAACCCCTGAGCTACACTGCCTTCATCTGAGAGGGTAAGGAGAGGAACAGCTATCAGAATCCAGAGAAGGTAGTTTGGCGGGGAGGGCCCCCTTTTAGGAGCTAGAGTGAACGTTTGTGGAGAGAGCCGGGGAATAAATTTCAAGCTTCCTCTTCTTCCTCCTTCTCTATGTCTTGCATGTGCCTCCCATTGTCTGGAATCCAACAGCTGGAATCCAACAGGAAACCAGAGGGCAAAAAGCCTGTTGATGCAGCTGTTATGTCAATTTCTGAGGACATGGATTCTGCTAAGAAGGTGGGGAGAGTGGATCTGAAGAGGCAAAGAAAATGTCAGTTACAGCATAGTCTTAGGGTCTGTGGAGTAGCAGCAGTCTGGGATTTGGACATCATAGGCTGCTCTCAGATCAACATGTTAGCATCAATACTTTAGCTCTTCGCAGGGGAGAGATAGCACCACGTGTGACCAGCTGTCCCGCTTGGAGTGCATCTCGCTCCCCAGACTCAGGGGGAAACACAACTCTGTCCTGATAAAGGCTGCTGTGACTTCTCTGAGTAATGCCTGCTTCAGAGAAAAGAAATGTACAGAGAATCTCCACACTGGGAGGTGGAAAATGGTAGGGGCTGCTTTGGGAAGCAGCGTGACTTAGTGGAACCCTGGTGACCTGTGTCCCAGTTCTGGCTCTACCACTTGCTGGCTTTGTGATCTGTGGGACTCAGTTTTTTCACCTGTAAAATGGGGGTAGCAGTCTCTAGTATACAGACCTGTTTTGTGGATTCGGAACACTTGAAAGAGTGTAGTCCCATCCTTGGCACCTTGGCACGCTCACTAAGACCAGATTTCATTTATTTAACATTTATCAAATGACCAGTTACTGGGTGCCAGACTTGTGCTTGGAGTAAAATCACAATGACTAAGGTAAAGCCCCAACCTTTAAGGAAATCACTGTCTAGAATACGAGTTTCTATCCTGGGATTGATAGGTAGGCTTTGGAGATTCTGTACTCTTGAAATTGAACGCAGAGATTTGTATACATATTATGTATGTATGTATGTATGTGCATTTTTCTAGAAAGATTTCATTAGGTTCTCCAAGTTAAGAATCGCTGAAGGATAACTTTTAGAGGAGAATTCCTGAGAGAGCCAAGTTGTAAGCCTCTGATTCAGCGGAACAGCAATAAAACAAACAAACAAAAAACCCGAACAGTATTCAGTGTTGAGAAAATACAATTAGAGGATGCCTCCATAATCACCTCTTTGTGGCTCTACCTGGAAGAATTTGGGCTTGAGGATGAAAGTTTCAAGAAGGAGATATAAGCTCCACATAATAAATCAGTTTCCAATCATCAGAGATGTCAGGAAGTTGATTGGGGGGGTCCGACACAGTTAAGATGATGCTGAAAGATCATTTACAGGGCATTCTACACTGGAGTAAGTGACCTATAAGGTCCCTTCCAACTCTCAGGTTTCAGTATCTCACCAAGACAGCATGTAAAGATGATGATTGTGACCATGGTAGAGAGAGAAGAGATACGTGCTTATATATGTCTGTGCTTGCTCTGTCCCGTGTGTGAGATGACATGATTACCTGTAAAGTGAGATGTAACAAGCTGTGGAGGTGGGTTGCTGACAAGGTACAGGAAGATAGATGAGACAGTACTTTTTGGAGTGTCCTGTTGAGCACACAGGTGTGTCCGTTGTTTACACAGGCAGATATTATTAGATACTTTCCAAGCCAACTGGACAACCTTGACTCTGACCAAGGCTAGATTCCAAGACTAGGTTCCATAGAAGCTTCTCTTCTGGGAGGTCCCCTAGTTCCAAGGTCTGGGGACCATGATAAGTAATATCTTTAAAACATCTTTACATCATAAATTCCAAAATCACAGATGACTATTGATGTATTCATTCATTGGATATTAATTAAGCACATACCACCTGGCAGCAATTGTACCAAGCAGTAGAGATACAGTGTGGATATGGAGGAGGGATCAAGCTAAATTGATTGAATGAAAGGTACTTAATAATTATTATCTGATTTAATCAGGATACTAATCTTGCAAGATGGATATCATATTCATTTTAACATCTACAGGAAACAGACTAAGCAACTTGTCCAAGGTTTTGAAGCTGTTGGATGCTGGAATTTAGATTTGAATTCAAGGTGGAATCACTCTAAAGCCTGTGCTTTCCCCCTTCTATTAAGTCTTTGCACTTAAGGTGCCTGTAGCATCCTGTGGGGTACACACACAGGTAAAGAAACACCTGCTGGCCAATGGGGAGTGGCGTAACACTGGGGGGGTGGGCTGAGTGAGTGCTGAAGGGCCAGCCAGTTCTAGCGTTACTCCCATCTCTCAGGCAGGAGCAGGCTAGGTCCCTGTAGGCCTTCTTCCTTCCACAGCAAAACTCTCACTGGCCGTTTCTCTCATTCTGAATGTCTCCTTATAAATCAGGAGAAAATGCCCCAGGGCCCATGCATGGCTCTCTTGTTACCATAAATCTTGGGTGTGAGGGTGGTGAATGGTGGATTTAGGTAATTGCATAATATAAAACGGCTCTTGCCTTTCTCAAATCCAAAGAATTGCTATTTGTGTATCTACTTCTGCAATTTATGGCCAGTCTAGATGAGCGGGGGCATTCTCACAGCCACTGCCTGTAAATTACGTGCTTTCCCACTGGTGAATATTCCTGATGGTTAGTGACTATTATTTCTATTTCTATAGGCTGTACTCATATATACATAATAAATATAGGCATGTTGGATGAGGAGTGTCAATTTATCATGACTCCTTATTTAGAGGGCAGGTCCAATGGGGGCAGGGACAGGATTTGTGCTTCTCTGAACAGCCCCTTCCAATGGAATAGGGGTCTCTTCCATGGGGTCCTCTGGAACCCTTTGCCCTCCGACACATACCAGCCCACTTCAAGGTGGTTCAGCTGTAACAGCTCAAATATTAATTGCTTGTGTTGATTTTACCACATAATTAACTGTGCGATTGGGTTTACGCTTGCATTATATTCTCATTGTTTTTGGATTCTTAATCACAGCATTATTTCTCAAGATGAGGACAGTGTCTTCATGTCTTGTAATTCAGTATCCCCAGCTCTTGTCTGGTGCTATGTAGATATAGTGGAAGGAATGTAACTTATTTTAGACCGTCAGCAGGTTTTCATTTTGGTCCCTGGTCAGTCCTTTATGAGCCATGTGACCTCTAGCAAGTTACTGTATGCCTCTTGGTCACCATCTCCTCATCTGTATATGAGGATGGCAGTAATCTTTGGCTTTGCATTGTTTAACTGTGATAAAATATGTGAGAGTGACTTGCACAGCACCTGATACTTTATAGATGCCAAATAAATGTTTAATGAATGAGTGAATGGATAAACAGTCCCTGATTGTAAGCTATCTATAGCTTAATATATAACAAATTATGTTAAAGCACAGCTAAGCCCTAAGAACAATGACTCAGCAAGGTAGAACTTTCTCTCTCACCTAACCAGAGTGAACAGGCAGTTCAAGAGAGTAGATCACTCTGTTCTGTGTCTTCCAGGACCATTATTCCTTCCATGTTATTGCTCAACCATTCCCCATGGTAATGTTCTCTTCTGAATGGTCAAAGTTGTCTCGCCACCGCCACATACAGGTTCTAGCACACAGGAAAGAAGAAAGAAAAAGTGCAAGGCAGGCAACTTTTTTTTTAAAAAGATTGAGGTCTGGAGAATGCATACATCATTTTGACTTCTTTTTTTTTTTTTTTTTTTTTTTTTGCGGTACGCGGGCCTCTCACTGTTGTGGCCTCTCCCGTCGCGGAGCAGACTCCGGATGCGCAGGCTCAGCGGCCATGGCTCACGGGCCCAGCTGCTCCGTGGCATATGGGATCTTCCCGGACCGGGGCACGAACCCGTGTCCCCTGCATCAGCAGGCGGAGTCTCAACCACTGCGCCACCAGGGAAGCCCCATTTCGACTTCTTTACTGGAACTTAGTCTTATGACCATACCAAGCTGCAACACGGCTGGGCAATGGAGTCTTCTGATGGATGGTCATATGCCCAGGTGAAACTTGGGAGATTGTATTAGTAAATACAAGAGAAAAAGGGATATGGGGGTGATTAATATGCTGTGTGCCACATACCTATCATCACTTCCATTTGGAGGTCTTAACTCTACCTGAAGACAGAGTACTACCTTGTGTAGTTAGTTGTAGTTTCAAATGCATCTGTCTTAGGACTTCCCTGGTGGTCCAGTGGGTAAGACTCTGTGCTCCCAATGCAGGGGGCCTGGGTTTGATCCCTGGTCAGGGAACTAGATCCCACATGCATGCCACAATTAAGAGTCTGCATGCCGTAGCTAGGAAGTCCACATGCCGCAACTAAGAAGTCTGCATGCTGCAACTAAATGATCCTGCATGCCACAATGAAGATCCCACCTTCTGCAAATAAGACCCAGCACAGCCTAAATAAACAAACAAACAAATAAATAAATATTACCCCCAAAATGCATATGTCTTATCTCCTCTCTAGATTAAAATCTTCCTGAGGGTTTGGCTCTTACTTAACCTCTTTGAGTATCCTCCTGAGCTTCATACAGAATCTGACCCATTGCAGTTGCTCAGTGTTGGTTGAAAGACTAACTGATGGATTACAGTATGCCCTGGGATGGAGGTTAAGTCATCCTACAGTATGGCTTGTGAGGAATGATGCAATGGTGTGCATTGACAACAACATGGGTTCACCGTGGACTTAGTGCACCCTGGTCCAGAGGACCCTGGCTGCCAACCAACTCCTGGTTATATATTGAGTATCTGGGCAACATCTGTCTACTTTATTGCCTCTGCCCAGAAAAGAAAAAAACAAAAATGAAAACACTTGACTTATTCCATTTTACAGATGAGAAAACTGAGGTCCTAAATTAAGTGACTTGCCCAAAGTTACCTGAAGAGTTAGTGCATCACTAAGATCACAGTCCAGTTTTCCAAATTCATCAGGAACTTTTTCACCACCCCATTAGATTTCTCAAACCAGATTAAAAATAATTTCAACAATAGCAAGTGCTTTGTTCTTTATAATTTCCACCATCTTTCACATCCATAATCTCATTTAATCCTTATAACAGCTGTTAGAGATAGTATTGTTATTAATATCCCTCTTTCACAGGTGAGGAAACAGAGACCCAAAGGGTTGATAAAATATTCTTTGCAGTAAATGAGGTGCTAGAACCTCAAATTAATTGTTTGTAACCCGATGTTGCTAGGCCTCTTTTCTGTGGATAAAAAGATAAATATCCGGGCTTCCCTGGTGGCGCAGTGGTTGAGAGTCCGCCTGCCGATGCAGGGGACGCGGGTTCGTGCCCCGGTCTGGGAGGATCCCACATGCCGCGGAGCGGCGGGGCCCGTGGGCCATGGCCGCTGGGCCTGCGCGTCCGGAGCCTGTGCTCCGCAACGGGAGAGGCCGCAACGGTGAGAGTCCGGCGTACCGCAAAAAAAAAAATAAGATAAATATCCAGGTGCCTTGTAAACTGCACCTTCCAAGCACCTCCAGCATCAGGCACTGTTACTGATGTGTTATTGCTGGGAGACCCAAATCTGCACTTGAGTCCACAACTTGGAAAGCCTGCAGTATAATTTAATTATAGCCACTTGATAATCCTGAGGTGTTGTCGGGGGCAGGGAGCTGTCCTCTGTCACGCCTGAGTCCTGAAGGAGGGGATTCCAGGTCCATGAACGTTCAGTGTTATGCTAAACCATGGGCGCTGAATTTTCCTCCACTCACAATCAGATGCTCACTGCATGCCTGGACATTTACAGCCATTAAGCAGATAGATCAGAAGCAATTTGGGGGTACCTCTGTTAGGGTTTTCTCTCCTTATCACATGGTGATTCTAGAACTGAAAACTAGCACTGGAGAAATGAAGAGCTACTGTGTCCTCGCAAGAAGGTTGGGAGGCTACCGTTGACAGAAAGCTTCACATTCCCCATAAGGGCTTCTTAAATTGGGCATTGCAGGACTCAGTCCTTTGATTCTTCATTTGCCTTTGGTTTTTACACTAGTGGGAGAAGGATGGGGAAAAACATAACTGTGGGTAGGACCGTGCTGCCCAAATGTCGTCCCTGGGGCGTTGGTGTCACCTGGGAGCTGGTTAGAAAGGCAGCATAGCAGGCTCTACCCTAGACCCACAGGATTAGAATCTGCCTATTAATAAGGTTCCCAGGTGATTCCTTTGGACAGTAAGTTCGAAAAGCATTAGGCTAGGAGATGGAAGTTCTCATCCTCTACTCTGCCTGCCACTGGCTGTGTAACCTTGGGCGAGGCACTTAACCTCTCTGGACCTCTGTGGCTGCCCTTTCTATGAAGTGAGAAGGTAGGGCACAGGTGCTAGGGGTTCTGAGTTTGATTCAAGGAGGTGATTTCCTCACAAATCCAGTGCAGCAAATATCAGCAAACACGACATCTTCCTTGAAATCTCTAAGACCTCCTCTTTCTGGAACAGTTACTCAGCCAACAAATTATTTACCGAGTATCAACATGCAGCAGGCAGCACGACCCTCAATCCCCTGAAATTTGCTGCCCTCGACTTAGAAGGACCTGTCTCCCTCACTGAAACCAAGCCCAGAGTCTCTAAAGTTTGTGTACCAAAGCTAAACATGTAGCCTTTCCTGAAGTTTTTGCATCCTTCTGTGGTCTTTTCAATATTTGTCTTCATCATTACTATCATGGGATCGGCCTTCTGTATAAATAATAGTAATAGTCCAACCTTTCATGGTGCTGTGTTAGATTTGTATAAGGGGTATAACATTTCTTAACATGTTGTGAGGCTGTTTGTTCATCCAACATTTATTGGAACCATAATGTGCTCTCCAGACACAGTGCCAGGTGGACGGGACAGCGCAGTGGAAAGGCACAAGTCTGGCCCCAAACCCGACCTCAGTGGGAAAGCTGGCTCCAGTATTCATCAGATGTACACCAGGCATGGTGTACATGAGGTTCCTTGGCCTCATGTGGCCTTGCTTTTCACATCTGTAAAAGAGGATGATGATGCTTTGTGGAGAACAGCACAAAATCACTCAGCACCTTTCAGGAGCTTGCAGCCCTGTGGGGAGACAAGTCCAGGTGGGGAGCAAGGCTATGGATTCAGCCTCCTCTGACCTGCAGTGTCAAGACTTCCTGGAAGAAATGACCTCGAGGCTGAGACCACAAGGACAAGGAATAGTTGGCTAGATGAAGGCAAGACTGGAGAGCAGGTGGGGTAGAAGGGAGACTTTTTCCGAAAGGGTGCTCAGCATCTCAACATTCTGAAGATGAGTGAGAACATGGTGGGTTGAATAGAGCCAAGATATACACTTGGCTTGTTAGATAGTTCTCATGGGGCATTGATTGCTGTGAACTGAATGTTTGTGGCCCAACAAATTCCTATGTTGAAGCTTAAATCTCCAATGTACTGGTTTTGGGAGGTGTGGCCTATGGGAGATAATTTGGTTATGAGGGTGGAGCCCTCGTGAATGGGATTAGTGTCCTTATAAGGGGATGAGGAGACCAGAGCTCCCTCTGTCGTGTGAGGATACAAGAGAAGACAGTAATCTGGCCATCTGTAAACCAGGAAGAGGGCCTTCGTCAAAAACCCAGCCTTGGGCTTCCCTGGTGGCGCAGTGGTTGAGAGTTCGCCTGCCAATGCAGGGGACGCGGGTTTGTGCCCCGGTCCGGGAGGATCCCACGTGCCGCGGAGCGGCTGGGCCCGTGAGCCATGGCCAATGAGCCTGCGCTTCCAGAGCCTGTTCTCCGCAACAGGAGAGGCCACGGTGGTGAGAGGCCCGCGTACAGCAATAAAAAAAAAAAAAAACAGCCTTGCTGTCACCCTGCTCTCAGACTTCCAGCCTCCGGAACGGTGAGATATAAATGTTTGTTGTGTAAGCCACCCAGTCTATGATATTCTGTTAGAGCCATCGAACTAAGACACTCACCTTATAGAAATTCATTTGACTAATACTGTTTGAATACTGAAAAGTAATGAGTCGTTAGGGGACACTGAACAGATTTAATAACATTTGGTTTGGCCCAGCACAGAGTAAGCAAAGGGAAGCAGAAAGAGCAAAAGCTGCAACCTGGCCCTCCAGCTCCCTAAGGCAGGTGTTAACCCTTTAATCACTGGATGTGAAGAGGTCCTGGGGAGGGACAGTGGCTGCCCTGTGGCCACTGCAGGCGAGTAGGGGCTTGGGTCAGGAAAGATATGAAGCTTGAAATTAAAAGTAGGTCTTTCAATGATTGAACCTATCCTTTGCTTTCTTGATCTTTCTTTAACATTACGCTCCAGCCGTGGAACAGATGGTATGGAAATATTTCAATATTGTAAGAACCAATGTGATTCTGCCAATACTTTCTGCCTGGAAATCAGTCCTGATTGTTAACTGTATTTCACATTTGTTTAAATCCCTGTACTGAGCATGACTCAAATACCACCTGTTGTCTTGAGAAATTGCTCCTGTTCTCAAGAAGCTCATAACCCAACAGAGAAGACAGATTTGAGAGCAAACATCTCAGGAGCAACGTGATACGTTCAATAATGGAGCACTTCCCATCTCACGACCACTGTAGGAAGCAGATGTGTGAAGTGTCATCCTCCTGATTATACAGGAAGAGGCAAGGGAAGTTCAGAAGTGTCCTGTGCCTCGCCCAGAGTTACACAGCCAACAAGGGGTGAAGCCTAAATACCTCTAACTCTGAATCCAGAGGATCCCGTGAAAAGGGATTTCCATAACAGGAGGAGCTGATTAATTCTGCTTGGTCACAACCAGAGGCCCAGAATGTTCAGGACTGGCACAGTCAGCTGGCCCTCACTTTGGGACCATCTGAACAGGAGCTCATCCCTGCCCGTGGGCAATGTCATGCACAGGTCCCATGGCCACTGAAGCAGCTGACCTTGAGGCTTGACAGCAGTAGGGAGGGTCCTGGTGTCCTCCTTTTCCCAAGAGAGAAGGGCACTCGGGAAGTGCATCAGACTGGAAAGGGCAGGGCCTGCTCCATGACGTCAGCTGTTCAAGAAGGCAGTAAGGAGTGGCCACTGAGAAGCAGGAAAGGAAGATTTGAATTCTTCAGCCCACTGACCTGGCCTGGGTACTCTTGAATGATCAGCAACAGATTTTGAAGCTGTTGGTGTTTTAGGTTAGGGATGCTGTTTTGCTCAGATAACTTGAAGTGGCCAGGGGACCTATAAAAGCTCCACCTCTGATCGCTGGCCCTTGTCCTGTTATTTCTCTAGGTCACCTCCCATCTCCCTCCCTCCAGCCTTCTCTCTGCTTCCCCACCTGCCTCCCTTGGTATCTGGATTCCCAGGGGTCACCACAGTTGCTATAGACTCTGATGGCCTGTTATGGACATGCAACTCTAGCTCATTTTCCTCCTTTTCTCATGAGCAGTTTTGCTATTTTTCTTCTGGTACTAGTGGGATGCTAGCTAAGAGGCTCCAGGCTGGACTGGATTGGCAGGTATAACTGACTAAATTGATTTCAGGCAAGCCCTCCCCCCATACCCCCCCCACCAGCAACCAGAGTGATCATGCAGGAGAGTTATGTTGGGCTCCTTCTCCATGTGGCTGCCCCCATTATCAAACAGTTCCAAGGTTAGTAATATTTATTTGTACCTTCCATAAATATTGACCAAGCACCAACTATGTGCCAGGCCTGATTTTAAGCACAGGAGTGCTGAGATACTAAGAAAAGGCCTATGCTCTCCTGGACCTTACACTGTAGTCAGGCAGGGCAGCCATCAGAAAGTAAAAGGAAAACCTGACTAACCCCAAACAATATCAAATGGTGACTACAGGGCTTCCCTGGTGGCACAGTGTTTAAGAATCTGCCTGCCAATGCAGGGGACACAGTTTCGAGCCCTGGTCTGGAAAGATCCCACATGCCGTAGAGCAACTAAGCCTGTGCGCCACAACTACTGAGACTGTGAGCCACAACTACTGAGCCCGCATGCCACAACTACTGCAGCCTGTGCTCCTAGAGCCCGTACTCTGCAACGAAGAGCAGCCCCTGCTCGCCGCAAGTAGAAGAAAGCCCACGCAGCAGTGAAGACCCAACATAGCCAAAAATAAATACATAAAATAATAAATTTTTTTTAAAAAGAAGGAAAAAAATGGTGACTACAAAGAAATGAATCAAGGTGATGGAGTTGGGAGAAAGCTGGGGGCTAATTAGCGTTCATCATGGAGGTCCTTTCTGGGAAGAAGATATTTGGGCCAAGGCTAAACATGAGAAGAGGGAGCCATGTGAAAACTCATGGGGAATGCATCATGGATGGAGGGAAGAGCTGGTGCAAAGGCCCTGAGGTAGGAACAGCCTGGCTGAGTCACAAAGAGAAGGAGGCCAGTGTGGCTGGAGCAAAGGGAATCAGCAGCAGATGGAAGGGTGTTGGATGAGGTTGGTGGGGTCCGCAGGGCCCCAAACATGTTGGTGTTTTAGGCCCTTGAAGAGAGCTTGGGTTTAATTGTGAAAACACCTGGAAACCACTAAGAGGTTCCAAGCAGGTGGGTGACATGATCTACCTTATATTGGGCTGAAGAGGCAGAGGGAAAAGCAGGAAGGCTGGTTGGGGCCTAAATCAGTGACCTGGGCAAGAACTGATGGTGTCTTGGACTGAGAGAGGCAGGGGAATGGATCCATTCAGAATATAGTTTGAGTTATATGTGACTGGGGTCCAGGCTCCAGCCAATGATCACAGACGGCAAATCAATTAGCAAATGTGAGTTACAGAAGTACAAGCCTTTCTCTCTCGAGGCTGATTATTTATTTAAGGGCTTCTGTCTTCTTTGGAATAACCTGCTTATAAGGCTTTAGTTTTCACTATATAGTTGCCTTTGGGTTCCTCCAAAAGTGTGCCCACTTTCTAGATAAGAAAACCATGGTTCAGGATGATTAACAGCCCCAAGGTCACCATTTAGGAAAGATATGAAGCCTGAAATTACAAGCAGGTCTTTCAATGATTGAGCCCATCATTTGCTTTCTTTATCTTTCTTTAACATTACACTCCGTCCACTGCAAAAATTGAGATCTATTTCAAGTTTCCTTCTCCACCTGCCAAGTTGAACAGAGTTAGTCCCCAGCATTTCCAGCTGCTGTGGACAGCCTGAGACAGCATCTGCCTAGGACAGTCTTTTATGCAGTCTTTTTTTTTTTTTTTCCTGATGGTGATCCTGACTCTGACCTCCTTATTGCCCTTGTTAATGTTACTTAACCACTTTGTGACTTGCTTTCCCCATCTGTAAAATGGAAATATTAATCCCCTCTCTCAGAATCATTATAAATATGAATATAGTTAGTCCAGCATTTAGTTGGTGAAGAATAATTGTTCGTTCTCTTTTATTTCTCCTAACATTGACCTGTAGACTGCTCACTACCCCAAGCAGTAACACTCACTTTCATCTGTTAATAATCTCAAATGAAGGGACTTCCTTCGTGGTCCAGTGGTTGACTCCACACTCCCAATGCCGGGGGCCCAGGTTCGATCCCTGGTCAGGGAACTAGATCCCACATACTGCAACTAAAAACCCCGCACTTGGCAATGAAGATCCCATGTACCGCAGCTGAGACCCAGTGCAGCCAAATAAATAAATATCTTTTTAAAAAAAATCTCAAATGAAGACAGACACCGTTAAACAATCATCATCATCATAATCAACATTTCTTGAGCACTAGGTCATGAACTGTGATGAATAATTTAGTCATTACCTCGATTAATCCTCAGAAGAGCTCCATGATGTATGTAATAGGATTATTATGCCCATTTTACAGATGCAGAAAGTGAGGCTCAGCACGGTATAACACAACTTACCAGAAGTTACACAGCTAGAATGTGATAGAGTCAGGGGTCAAACGCAGGCCCCTCTGACTCCAGAAGAGATTATCCTAACCCCTGAGCCCTCCTGCCTCCCATGAGAGACTAGCTGTGCTGTCATAAGTGCCAGGTTACCTCACTAATTATCCTCTGCAGCAGACATGAGTCAGCATAAGGCCTGAAGCTGGTGGCAGGAGATGTATGTCTCAATTAGGCTTTGAGTTTAACTTCCAGAGAAGGAACAGGAGATTGAGTCTCAGAAGTTGCTAAGTGAATGAAATTGGAACAGCCAGAAATGACTTGCCTTAGGGGAGAGTGGCTTCTTGGGTCATAGAAATTTTGTTTCCTCTCTCTGGCAGAGCACTGAGCCTGCAAAAGTCGTACCCCTGCCTTACAGTTTGCTCAGATGGAAACTTGGAAATTTGAGCAGGGAGAAGGGTCCAGCACAATGTCCTCCATGTCAGGGTGACCCCAAGGCACGGTGAAGAGTGCCAAGCCCAAGCGTGGGTCTTAGATGGATGTGGGTTCCGATCCTGACCCCATTCTTTACTGGTCTTGGGCCAGCCAGATTCTTTATCTATGAAAAATGGCATTCAAAACTGACTTCGCGGGCTTCCCTGGTGGCACAGTGGTTGTGCGTCCGCCTGCCAATGCAGGGGACATGGGTTCGTGCCCCGGTCGGGGAAGATCCCACATGCCGCGGAGCGGCTGGCCACGTGAACCATGGCCGCTGAGCCTGTGCTTCTGGAGCCTGTGCTCCGCAACAGTAGAGGCCACAACAGTGAGAGGCCCGCATACCGCGAAAAGAAAAAAAAAAAAAAAACTGACTTGGCAAAGCTGTAGAGAAGATTAAGTTAGCTCAAGTAAAGTGCTAGGTACTTAACACATAGTAATCACTCAATCCATGGTAGTTACCGGGAGTTTATGCATGTAAAGAGCTTAGAAGCGTGTTCTTGGAACATAAGCATATTATATCAGCTATACTTCTTATTATCTTTGTGCTTTTGACGTTGACAGAACATGATTTTTTTCCCTCTTAACCCTCTAGTTCCACACATCCAAAAATAATACAATTAGAAATATTTGTATTTCTAAAAAATTCTGGCTCAAAGATGTTTCATTTATTTTCAGATAATTTTGAGTCTTTTAAAAATCAGTTTTCTCACAAGATACCACTATACACCCACCCAAATGGCTAAAATTAAAAAGACTGACAACGCCAAATGCTAGCAAATGTGTTCAGCTACTACTGCTCGTTGGTAGGAGTAGAAAATGGCACCACCTCTTAAAGAGGAAAAACAGGGAAAAGGGCCTGTTAGTTTCTTATAAAACTGAACGTACACCTAACCTATGACCCAGCAGATCTGCAACTTGTCAATTACCAAAGAGAAGGAAAACCTACATCTGGAAAAGACTTTTATAAGAATATTCATAGCAGTCTTGTTCACGCTAGCCAAAAATTAGAAATAGGTGTCCATCAATGAGAGAATGGATAAGTAAACAGTGGTATATTTATACAAATAAATACTGGTCAGCAATAGAAAGGAACAACTTATTGTTACATACAATATCATGGGGGAATCTCAAAAACATTATGCTGAATGAAAGAAGCCTTGCACAAAAGAGCACATATTGTATGATCCTATTTATCTGAAGTTCTAGAATAGGCAAAACCTACCATGAAACAAAAGGAATAGTTGTTGCCTCTGGATTCTAAATGAGAATGGGCTTCTGGGATGATGGCAATGTTTCATATTTCAGTCAAGGCTTTGGTCGTACAAGTATAAGTATTTGTCAAAACTTATTTAGTGAGAATCTTCATGTAAGATTCATGTATTTAATTGTATCTAATTTTTACCTCAAGAGAAAAAAAAAAACAAAAACAAATGTTGAGCTTTAGTTAATGATATTCATGCTAAAGTATTTAGGGAGAAAGTATACAGATGTCTTCAATTTAATTTAAAATGCATCAAAAAATAAGATTGGTGGTTGACAATAGGAATGGATAGATGGGTGGATAATGTGATGAAATAAGCATAGTAAATGTTAAGTGGTAGGTACATGGGTGTTCATTATAAAAGTATTCAGTGTGTTTGAAAGTTATAACAACGTTGGAGAAAAAGCAAAAAAAAAAAAAATTCCTCAAACATTTACTAGCCTTCCAAATAAAGAGACAATCCTAATGGTCATATTGGAAACCTAAAACTTGTGCACCGTTTAAAGGAAGGTACGTTTAGGTTTGTTGTTAACTTTTAAGTTGGTAAACCCTGATTTACGGGGCACTTAGGATCAGAATGAAATGTGATTTAGTGAAAGAGTTGAATCGACAGTTCACCATCCCGCATTCTACCACCACTAGAAAAAATTTTAAGACTTTTTGAGTAGTTTTAGGTTCACAGCAAAATTGAGTGGAAGGTACAGAGGTTTTCCATATAACCCCTGCCCCACACATGCATAACTTCCCCTGCTACAACATCACTCCCCAGAGTGGTGCATTTGTTACACTGATCAACCTACACGGACTCCTCATCATCACCCAAAGTCCATAGTTTTCATTCGGGTTCATTCTTGGAGTGGTACATTCTGTGGGTTTGGATAAATGTGTAATGACATATATCCACCATTATAGTCTCACACAGAGTAGTTTCACTGCCCTAGAGAAGTTTTGCCGCTGGCTTGCTCCTGTTAAATCAGGAGGAGACACTGGTAACTATGGATGGTTTCTTTAAGCCTGATGATTATGATTCACCGACCCATATGTAGAGTCAGGAGGGGGACTGAGGCTGGAGCTCTCACCCCACGGGGCAGCTGACCTCTATCCCCAAATCTCTGACTCTTCAGGAGAGATTGCTGTAGAGCTATAGAAATTTGCCTTCTTTATGGAAATGAAAAGAGTTAGCAAGTTCTTCACGTATAAGAAGGGAACTATCTTGGGTGTAATGCTTGCTCTGAGCTTCATTTACTGGCCACAAGGTAGTCATCATCAATTGCATTTCACAGATAAGGAAACTGGAGATCAGAGAAGTTAATTCATTTGCCTGTAGTCACTTAACTAGGGGAGTAGCAAAGGTGGGACTTGAACCCAGCCTTCCTGGTTCCCAAGTTTGTGACCCCCTTTCACTTAAGGCTGTTGGGAAGGAAGATGTCTTCTGGGGGACTTAGAATCCAGAATGCATTTTTCTTGAGAAACTATATTATTGAAGGTGATTAGGTATAATGGAAATGGTGCCTTTAATCCTGTTGTTTTTGTTTTTGCAATTTGGTTTAAGTGGGATTCTCTCTCTCTCCCTCTCTCTTTTTTTTTAAAATTTATTTATTCATTTTGGCTGCACTGCAGCACGCTGGATCATTTTTAGTTGCAGCATGCAGACTTCTTAGTTGAAGCATGCGAACTCTTAGTTGTGGCATGTGTGTAGGATCTAGCTCCCCAACCAGGGATCGAACCCTGGCCCCCTGCATTGGGAGCTCGGAGTCTTACCCACTGGACCGCCAGGGAAGTCCCTAAGTGGGATTCTATTAAGCTTGCCTGGGAACCTCACTCCTAAGCATGACATTATTTTGAGGAGTGCTGGTGTCCCAAGATTTCAGCCCATGACTTCCAAACTTTGGAGACAAAAGACCATCTTTAATAGTCATATCTGCTGCTCACACCTGGCTTTGCTATTTGCAAAGTACCTTCATGTCTGTGTCTTGTGTGAGCCTCACAGCCATACTGCAAGGCAGGGAAAACAAGGGTAGGATCATTATCTCCATTTGATGAGGGTCAGGGAGACCAAGAGAGAGGTCTAGAAGTTTGCCCAAGGCCACACAGCAGGGCAAGGGTCAGAGCCAATTTGAGAGCTCAAGCCCCCTGACACCTGGTTCACCATGCCTCACACCTCCCCAACTTTTTATCCCATTTTGGCTCCTAGACCCAGGCTAATTTACATGTGAAATCTTGCAAGTTCTCAGTAGGTGACCAATAATAATGTGTAACTAATGAGATAAAGTACAGTTTCACTTTAGTTACAAAGGAAGGGGGACTCTCAAAGGGATCGTAATAATTGGGCCTTTCTCAGCGGAACTCAGAGAATTTTATGGGCCTGGAGAAACAATCCATCCTCTCAATGGACCAGTGTGCCTGGGAATTCCCATTGTCCCCACAGTTCTGTGGAGGCAGGTCGTCAATCACACAGTGTCGGTAGCAGAGTAGGGAGTGGAACCAGGACTCTGTGTAACCATCCATGAGAATGTGCTCCAGCTTACACGTCGTGTACTGTATTTTTAAATACCCCAAGGAGCTCTTGTCAAGGAGCAGTAATGGACATCCCCTATGATAGCCTTAGACTCATCCGCAAGCCCCATGTCCAAGGTCAAAAGGAAATCAGGGTAGGCCCCAGAGAAACCCCAGACCTCTTTATGTCATCAACCTATGAGCATTTGTATTTGCTCATGCCTTTGCTTAAGACATGTAGTCAAGCCTGCTGTTTTCCTACTCTGTGACCTTGGGTGAGTCATTTGACATTTGGGGGCCTCAGGTGACACCTCTGGAAAGGGACAGTTGGACCAGATGACCTGTATTCCTTAGAACCATGAAGAAAGAACATTTTTACCCAGAGAACTTATTTTTTTTAGTCTGAAACTCTCTGAGAGCAAGGACGGTGTTGTTTTCTGTGGTCCCAGTGTTTAGCCCTGTTCCTGACACATAAAGGCTGCCTGATGAATGTTGAGTGAGTGAATAAAAATGGCACAGCCCCTCTGCTTAGGATGAGCAATGTTTCCATAAATTCTGTACATTGCTGGCAAGTATTTCAAGTGTGACCCATTTCATGCTGGAAACACAGCTTGTTAATCATCCCACAGACGACTCAGAGTATAATCACTGGCTCCAGAAGGTTCTCATGATGTAGAAGGTGAAGGCTTGCTCTTGGTAACTCTAGAGGTCTGAACAGTGACTCAGAGTGACAATGGGACTCAACTCAAGGCATACTTTTCTAATTGTCCTTAAGGGTTAATTTTTTTTTTTTTTTTTTTGCGGTTCGCGGGCCTCTCACTGTTGTGGCCTCTCCCGTTGCAGAGCACAGGCTCCGGACGCGCAGGCTCAGCGGCCGTGGCTCGTGGGCCTAGCCGCTCCGCGGCATGTGGGATCCTCCCGGACCGGGGCACGAACCCGTGTCCCCTGCATCGGCAGGCGGACTCTCAACCACTGCGCCACCAGGGAAGCCCAAGGGTTAATTTTTAAAGTAGGGAGTAAAGATCTTGATGAGAGGCCGGATGACCACTAGTCACTAGGAGGAAAACTGAAGTTCATGATCACTGAGTTTCCTTTCAGACCCACAATTCTGTGTTTCTCAACCTATTCTGTTTTTACATGGAAAGTACACAGATATTCATCTGAGAGAATATGGCTTTGAATCCCATTCTGAAACTTATTAATCGTATGACGTTAGGTAAAACTACTACTAGAACTCAATAATAACATGAATAAAACTCAAGATGTTAATATGATCACTGGCATTTATTAAGGGGCTCTACATGTCAAGAGCTTTGTTGACTGATTTTTAACCTTACAATAAACTCACTTAATCCATTTGAAAGAGGGCTCATTATTATTACTATCCTTCAGATGAGTAAAGTGAGGCACAGAGAAGGTAAGGAACTCATGGTCCCAGGTCCCCCAGTGAGAAGGTGGCAGGCCTGGCGATTCACTCTCCTGTCTGTGTAACTCCAGCCTTGGAGTTCTCAATTAGTAAATCTCTGTCCCTCAGTTTATTAGACTGTAAAATTGATATTGTGATGTCTCAGCATTCTTACAGGTAGTTACAAAAATCAAATGAGATAAGTTTCCATTTGTTTGTCTCTTGCACCAGACAGTCAGCTCCTGGAGGTGCTTGGTTCACTCCTTCGAAGTGGAGGACTCTTAAACAGCGCTCATTAACTGTTGTCTGAATAAATACATGAATTAATGGAGAGAATAATAAGAAACTGCCTTATGAAGGGTCAAGATACTATACGAGGGTTATTTATTTATTTTTTGTGTTTCAGATTTGTACTCGACCTTGTTTAACACATTTTGAACTTGCAGGGTACGAATAGAAAGAAAGCTCCTTGTTAGTCTGGTGACTTTAATGCCCAAATGTTTGTCTGTTAAGAATGTTTCTTTCTAATTCTTCTCTCCTCACTTGGATTGTGTTTGATTTGCATTTGTATGAAATGTGGAAGTGAAAATTATGGACTGTGTTTGCACTTTCTCCATTCCTACTAAAATTCCATTACTTATTTGGGAGGTGTTTATTATTAACGCTATGTCTGAGAAAACAAAAGGGTTTAACACTTAACAACCTATTAAATCCTCATAATAACCCTGTGAGGTCCATGGTTTGCCCCATTATACACAGGATGACCCTGAGATTCAGATTCATTCACTCCTATTGTTCACTCCTTCATTCATTCATCCTCAGCGTCTGTACTGGGGTCCAGAATATGACATCACTTCAGACTTTGCCTCTGCCCTAAAAGAATTTTGTGGAGGACAGCTTAGAGTTCAGTGAGGGGGCAATTTCTACCTTGTCTAATGAATTGCTAACTGCCAGCTGTAGATCCGGGACTACACATATGTCTGTGGCCTGATGTTTGTGACTGTTGGTGATCATACACCCTAAAATGAAGAGGTGTGTTTGCCTACCTGATGCTATCAATTTGGTGGTCCTGCCCTTCTCATGAACCGGCTCATGGGTGTTTGATCACACATGGCCAATCCATTTAGAGGATGCACACCCCACTTGTCACTGGGAGACACACTTCCTCGCTCTGGCTTTATTTTCAGGCAAAATCATTTCCCACTTCTGTTTTATAACAGTGGGACATCCCTATTTCAGTTCCTGTGTGCAAAACTGACAGAAGCCTATAATCCTCTCTTGTTCTTCCCATTCCACTTCTTTACGGACAGGGGAGTCACACTGAAAGCTTCAGGAGATGGTGACTGATTGGACATGGATTAATCTAGGGTTTCAGCCTGAGTCTCTGCTCTCTGTCTCTGTTCTCTAAATTGTCTTATCTCTCTCCATTCAGGCAAGAAAGAAGGAAAGAAAGAGAGAGAGAGAGAGAGGGAGGAAGGAAGGAAGGAAGGGAGGAAAAGAAAGGAAGAAGTGCTATAGTCAAAAGAAAGCTTGGGAACACTGAGATAACAGGGCCCTTAACTATAAAGCTTCTCAGAACTTTATTAGGCTTGTGGATGGGCATCATATATTTCCACGAGCGGTTCATCATGATATGCATTTCTCAATGTACTTGTCCCTGGATATTCTTTCATGGAACAAATAGGACCATTTCATGGATGGTGGCTCCTCAGGGCAAAGCCGCTCCAGACATTCGGCTCTGAGGCTGTGTACTCTACTCAGCTTCTGTTTTCTGTCTTTATTTTAATTCCTTTCTTTCCTTCCTTCCATTCTCCCTCCCTCCCTCCCTCTTTCCCTCCCTCACTCCCTCTTTCCTGTGACAACCTCCTGAAACCACCAGGGGCCTAGAAACCCTGGGCTGGGAGGTTTAGACAAGTGATAAGATCTGCTTGGTGTCATCGGGGATAAGTAAGCAAGAACAAGAGTTCAGGGTTCAGGTCTCCTTTTTCTGGTCCAGTTCTCGTTCTATTGCACTAATAAATGGCCCAACTAAAGTCATCAGGCATTTATTAGTGACTCCATGGGTCTACCTTTGTGCTTTGTGCTAAGAACGATGTTGAAGTTCTCACTAATGGGGGAGGTGATACTATACAAACCAATGAACAAATAGTGTCAAGTGGGGAATATTGCCATGGAGAAGAACGAGGCAGAAGGAGGGAATAAATAGTAATAGGGGTGCTATTTTGTAAAAGTGGGGAAGGAAGGGATAGGGTGGCATTTAGGGAAGTGAGAGCCAGGCATACAGCTCTATATGGGGAGTACCTTACAGGCTGAGGAAAAAAGTGGTGCAAAGGTGGGAGAAAGTTCTAGAAACACCAAGGGGCCAATGTGGCTGGAGCAGAATGAGCAGGGGAATGAGGTTAGGAGATGAGGTCAGAGGGGTGGCTGGGGCCATAGCCGTGTGGGTCCTCAGGGGCGGTGGTAGGGACGCCTGCACTGTTTGGGGGTTTTGATCAGAGAATTGATGTGACCTGAATTAGGTTTTCAAGAAGCTCAGTTGGGCTCTTTCTCTGTGGGGAAGAGACTACAGATTGAGAATGGAAGCCGGGGGACCGGTGGGGAGGGTAGCACAGAGGTCTGAGGGGGAGGAGACATTGGGCCAGCCCAGAGAGGGGCAGGGAGTGGTCTGATTCTGGACCTGTGTAAAAAATGCAGCAGATAGGCTTCCCTGGTGGCGCAGTGGTTGAGAGTCCGCCTGCCGATGCAGGGGACACGGGTTCGTGCCC
>NC_041217.1:135678521-135717810 GCF_002837175.3 Physeter macrocephalus
GCCGCTGAGCCTGCGCTTCCGGAGCCTGTGCTCCGCAACGGGAGAGGCCACAACAGTGAGAGGCCTGCGTACCGAAAAAAAAAAAAAAAAAAATGCAGCAGATGGAAGTTGTCGATAGTTAGATATGAGAGAAAGAAGAGACAGGACAGTTCTGAGGATTGGCATGGGGTGGCCGTATTTTGAGATGTGGAGAGTGATGTGCTTCTGCCCCTTAAAACTTGATTTATGGTTAGAGAGTCAGCATCTTTATAGTGCTTTTATTTCTGTTTCTATAAAAGGAATACATATACTGGCAAAAACAATTAAAACAGTACAAAATGCATCCAGTAAAAATCAGTTCCCTAATTTCTTTCCCAAGAAGCAACCACTATTACCAACCTCTTGTGTATGTTTTCCAAAGTCTAAGAGTGCACGTGTGTATGTGTGACCATATTATATCCACTTTTCTTTTTTAATACAGCGGTCCAGACTACATATCCTGTACTGCAGCTTACTTTTTCCACTAAATAATATATCTTAAAGATTAGTCCATACCACCATGTATAGAAAGAATTCTTTCTCTTAACAATACAACAGTTATTCCATTGTATTGCCAGATTATAATATTTAATTAATATTTAATTAATTCCCTACTGAAGGACATTAAGACTGTTTCCAGTATTTTTAAATTACTAATGATAAAGTGATGAATAATATTATAATAATATCTTTGAACATATTATTCACATGTAGAAGTGGATCTGTAGAATAAATCCCTAGAAGTAGAATCTGCAGCTCAAAAAGAATGTGTATATTTAAATGTTGATTAATGGGACCACTTTGTCCATCAAAAGCTTTGTGCTAAGTAATAGTCCAGCAACAATGCCTGATGATACCTGCCAAGGTGAAAGCCTTTATGATAATAGTGAAACTAATGATAACTTATAGGTATGTGTTGCTTTATATTTGCCGAAGTACTTTGATACCTATTATTTATTTCGTTACCAAAACAACTCTTGGAAGTAGATCTTTTGTATTCTAATTTTATACATGAGGATATGGAACTTGGAGAGATCGATCATTTGCCCCGCTAGTGAATGGTGGGGCTGGGATTTGAACCCAAGCCTCTCAGACGTCAAGCCCAGACTGCCTCCAATTTAGCCTTGCCAGAAAAGGGTTTCCCTAGCCCATACTTAGACTTCTCTCTCTGACAGACGGAACTCCCCGTCCCCGGAAGCATTCGGATGTGAGGTGGATAAGGCCTTGGCAAGAATGCTGTTGAAGGCATTGTAGCCCCAGCATTGAGGGTCTGACTACATGACCTTCAAGGTCCCTTTCTGCCCCACCAGCTCCATGGACTAAGCAACTCTCCTCTCACGCTTAATAGCTGCCTTGATAAAATGAAAATAATATCACCTGCCTCTAACTGCATGGGAATGTCATAAAGCTAAATCAGAGTACAGCTGAAGCACTTAGAGCAACTTAAGAAAAATATACTCTATAAATCTGTGTTAGGCTGGGGAGGAGGATGGCTGCAATGACATGGAGCCATTGAGTCCACCTAGCTTCCCCTGGGCCTTTATTAGGAGTAAGTTCCCTTAAATGGATTTGTTTTAAATACAGATACAAGTATGCACATGTGCTCATACACTCACACTGAACTACTTCTTCCAACTCCCTGGCACATTATTAGAGATTCACAGATCTTTTTTTTTTAATTGAAGTATAGTTGTTTTACAATGTCGTGTTAATTTCAGGTGTACAGCAGATTGATTCCGTCATATATATATATATAAATACACACACACACACACACACACACATATGTGTATGTGTGTATATATATAATGTTCTTTTTCAGATTCTTTTCCCTATAGGTTACTAAAAAATACTGAGTATAGTTCTCTGTGCTATACAGTAGGTCCTAGTTGGTCACAGATCTTTGCATTTTTATTTTGATGACTCCCCCTAATCTGACATCTAGCTTGGTCCCTAAATTCATTTGAAGCTTAGCCATCAAAACACATTTGTTCATTATCTCCTGTAAACTTCACAACAATCCTGCAAGTTTTTACTATCTCTTTTTTCAGAACAGACATCAAAGGTCATCAGAGGTGACGTTTCTTTGTCAAGATCACACTGAAATTTGAAGCAGAGCAGGGAATAGAACCATGTTGTCTGATGTAGAGTCTGTGTCCTTTCATCTGCCAAGACTTCCCTCAAGCTTTACTCCCTCTGGGCCCTGAGAAGACACCCCTGACTGCCCTTCACTCCATATTGTATCTGGTGCGCCACGCTCCTGTATATGTACATATAGAAATGTACATTTCCATAAGCTCCCGTAAACTGGGAAGCTGCAGGCAGGGATGCGGGCTGCTCCATTTCCTGAGCCACCATGCTGGTATAGGAAGGAAGTGCCAATTTTGAGTGACTATTTGTGTCAGGCATGTTGTGAAGGTCTTGAACTTTAAACCCTTGCAACAAAAGGTGGCAGTCTCATCACTATTTCTCAGCAGAGGAAATTGAGACTTAGGGAACAAAGTCACATGTCCAGGGACACACTATGAGTGGAAGGACCCAAGATTCAAACTGAGGTCTGTCTTACTCCATGTCCTGGGCTCTTGCCAATACACCATCACCCCCTGCAACCACCCCAAGTGATTAGCATGAAGCCTGAAATCAGTTGTGGGTTGTTGTTTTTTTTGGTATGTGACCTTTCATTGGAACATAACCACGCCTACTTATTTACACACTGTCTATGGCTGCTTTCTCTTATTTATTTATTTATTTACTACAGAGTCACGGGTTTATTTATTTATTTATTTATTTATTCATTTATTTTTGGCTGCGTTGGGTCTTCGCTGCTGCGCGCGGGCTTTCTCTAGTTGCGGCGAGCAGGGGCTACTCTTCGTCGTGGTGCGCGGGCCTCTCATTGTGGTGGCTTCTCTTTGTTGTGGAGCATATGGCCTCTAGGTGCACGGGCTTCAGTAGTTGTGGCGCGTGGACTCAGTCATTGTGGCGCGTGGGCTTAGCTGCTCTGTGGCATGTGGGATCGTCCCGGACCAGGGCTTGAACCCATGTCCCTTGCATTGGCAGGCGGATTCTTAACCACTGCGCCACCAGGGAAGCCCTGCTTTCTCTTATTTTAAAAACAGCTTTATTGAGATATAATTCACATAACACACCATTCACCCATTTAAAGTGTAAATCCAGTTTTTAAAAATTATGTCCCATTCTTATAGGATAGGAGGACAGTAGGAAACCGTCTCCGGATGGGTGTCTGGAGACCGAAACCATGTCACGTTCACATGGGCGGTGTTGAACAGGGGCAGAGGGTGTAGGGAGGGGAGGGCTGGGCACATTGCAGTCAGCTCCTGACGCAGCATTTCACCTTAAAGACTTTAAGGACAGCAGCAGATGAGTTCCCACAAGTACATGGACAGCTGATTTCAGAGCACCCAAGGCTTCCCCTCTTTGAAAGGAAATATACCCAACACAACCCACTTAGTGATGTGCCTCCCTCTTTAATATGCAGCTGGGGAGGGGGGCCTGGAGAGGAACCGAGATGCTAATAGGCACAGTGAAGGGAAAAGGAGATGTTAGTAAAGCATGCTGTGGGAGTTCAAAGGAAGATGCAATCATAAGTTTCCAAAGCCGTTTTCACCCTTCTCTCACTGAACCTTCTTTCCAACTGTATGGGGCAGGACTGTTCTCTTCATTTTATTACTGAGGGGCCTGAATGAGCCGTCCTCTTTCAAAATTCAGTAGGGAGCCCATGGCCCTGAAGCACAGTCAGTCAAATACAGGCCCCTCTGGGCTCCTTTGGGGGCACCTCCCTCCATCCAAGGCTGCATTATGCTTATGTCTGGCCATGGGCCAAGGGACCAACACATAATGCTTACTCAATGGGGAGGAGGGACAAGGGGAGTAGGGTAGACACATTTAGAGAAAAGTGTTCAGACCGGCCCGGCTGGCAGGGGAACCATTCCATCCAGGGATGACTGGGAAGCATGGGGGTTACAGGTGTGCATGTGTGGGCTGTGTGTGAAGTCACACTGCTGGGTTCCAGCTCTGGTTCTCCCACTTATTAGCTGTATAACCTCAGGTGAGTTCCTTGACCTATTTAATCTATCTGTGCCTCAGTTTCCTCATCTGTAAAATGGGGCTCATTTTTTTCTTATTTATTTATTTATTTTTAACTGAAGTATAGTTGATTTACAGTGTTGTGTTAGTTTCAGGTATACAGCAAAGTGATTCGGTTGTACATATATATTCTTTTTCAGATTCTTTTCCATTATAGGTTATTACAAGATATTGAATATAGTTCCCTGTGCTATACAGTGGGTCCTTGTTATCTGTTTTATACATAGTAGTGTGTATCTGTTAATCACCATGGGGTTATTTTGAGAACTAAATGAATTTTTTTTAAAAACCCTAAGAATATTGCCTAGTAGATAGTGAGCACTCAAGACAGGTTGATTGCTGTTATTATTACACATTAAAAAATACTGGTTGGAGCTAGAATATAAAAGAACTTGGATGCCAGGCTGTGAAATTCATCCTCGATTCTGTAGCTCTTGGTTTTTGAACCCGATGAAATCTGGGCTTTGCGGAGGTTTACCTGTGTTAGAATGGATTAAAGTAGCAGGAAAATCGGAGTCGAGACTAGCGAAGGGGCCGTTGCCAAGGTCTTTATGGTAATTTCATTGTCTGGGAGAGAGGCGGGCTGGCCTGCTGACTGCACTTGGGCTTTGTCAATGCCTGTCAAATCATCTGCTCTGAGGTGGTGCTTTGGCTCTTACGGCCCGATTCCGCTGTCAGGGAGCACTTTTGCCTATTACCTTATAGGAAATCCGGATCATTTTCTTTCACCTGCCTGGGAGAGTGACTGTCTTTATGGAGCACTAAGGATGAAGGCCTGTGGTCTCTGTGCAGAGATGACAGCTCAAGAACTGGCAGCGGGCTGGAAGCATCGTCCCCAGCCGGCAGCTCAGCTGAGCTGGACTCTATTTTAAGGATGTCAGAGGGCTCCCCTAAAATTCTCTTCCTGGGAGACAGCCTAACAGTGAGCCATTATGCTGCTCCTGGATAATGGTAGGATCTGGGCTTGGCTGCAGCGAGAGTCTCTCCAAAGATTAACTCCGGCCATACTTGCCATCTTTTCTCTTCCTCCCATGACAATAACTGTGCAGTCTGTCAGGAATTGGACTCAAGGGGCTCTGAAGGGATCAGCTGCTTCGTTTCCTTTTTCCCTCCGCGTCACTTGCATACCCAAGCCTTTAATATACTGTGCATGGCTTCTCTCTAACTTTGCCTCTCTAGTCTGAGCAGGGCTTTGGCTAAATGTGGTGCCCATTAACTTCAAGGGATAAAGTGCTTTTGAGAAACTTTTCTCCTAAGAAGATGAGCTGGGGGGAATTGAAAGCAAGGCTGCCAGCTTTGATGTCTTAAGTATGAAATTTCAATGGCTTACCAGCTGCCAATCTCTGGTTTTAGTGCAGACAGGGTAAGATTTAAGGAAATGATCACATCACATGCCCTATGGGTGACAAGTAATGATGGAGAAACAGCCCAAGGAACCCAGGGAAGGAGAGGTCAGAGAGCCTGACCTGGCGTTTTCAGCTGGACTGGGTGATCTGCTGAAAATCTCTTTTCTTTTTTTTTTCTTTTTAGAGATGATTTGGTTTGGTATTTTTCCATTGCAAAATACATGCTTATTATCAGATATTCAGAAAATATGAAAAATCAGAACGACGAAGACAAAATAGTGATTTTAGCCCTTCCCCAAAGAAAAGTATTTTGGTATATTTCCTTATAGTTCTTTTTCTATGATTTTTTAAAAAGTTGTTATATTAGTTTTTTGTTTGTTTACCTTCCTATATATCTACTTCTCTGTTTATCTAATTGAGTTATATACTTGTCCTTGTTTTTTGTTTACTTGATTGGTTGGCTTTACTTTTGTTTTGCCCAACCAACATGGTAAAATACATTTTTCAAGTTAGTGCTAGATCTCTGCAATTTACATGAATCCTGGTTGGTCCAGGGATTCCCAAAAGGTAGGGTGCATGAAAATGACCTGAAGAGCTTATGAAAATGTGGGGTTGGTGCTTGGGAATCTGAATTTTAACAACTATTTGTGGCGATTTTGAGGAATGTGGCGCATGGACCACACATCAAGAAACGTTTATATCAGGCTAAATATGGTGGTTATGTTGATCCGTTGAATGGATTCTTCATATGCTTATCCACTTTCATCATAGTGGGTATGTGGGGTGTTTATTGCTTTTCATTAAGTATAAACAATGCCACGATGAACATCTTTGGCCGTCCATTTATTTCTGAGCACCTGTACAAGGTACGCCTTCCCAGGTGCTGGAAAGACCAGTGACCAAAGAGACCCAGTTCTTGCTCTTTTTGAGCAAGACAAATCACTCCTAATGGAGCGACGGACAAATAGAATTGCAACGTTAGATTATTGCAAATCATGATGAGTATCGTGAAAGAAAGATTCAGACTGATATGGCAAGGCAAAGAATTTAGATTCAGAGGCCAAAAAAGCCTCTCTGAGGAGGTGACATGTAAGTGAAGCTTGAGGGAAGAATAGAGTTAGCAGATGTCACTTTTAAGACTTGCAGAAGTAGAATTATTGGAGTAAAGGGTGCTGTCTTTTAAAACAACTTCCTTAATCTCCCCTCCCCCTCAGGTTTCAATGTCCATGTTCAGATATGCAGGGTGTACAGGGTGTCAGGGTCCAGTGGGAAAAGAGGGAGTTTGATACGGGAGATTCGTTATAAACAGTTTGAAAGGTTGAAAGAACAAAAGGGAAAGGTGAGGTAGATCAGAGATTAGTAAGTACTGGAAGCAGCTACCACACCTAGGGCTGAGTGAATGGAAGGAAATCTAGGCAGCCCCCTCCTGCTGAGCTGTACTGCCGCGGGGCTGGGGGACCAGCCCATGCTGGAATCAGTGAGAAGGGATTGCTGAGGCTGGAACCAAAGAGAAGTCACAGCATGGCTTGTGCTGGGACATCAGGTGCTGGGCTGTGGTGCTGAGCTGTGGAAGAATTCCATAGGTTGGTGATGAGAACGCAGAGCTAACACTGTATGGCTGGTGCTGGGGTCTCAGGGGCCACCACTTGGCTGGTCCTGAGATTGTGGAGGACCTGCTAAGTTCTGGCCCCAGGATCCAGAAAGAGGCTTTGCACTGTAAGAGAGGAAACTGCCAAAAGATGCTGGAGATCCTAGCTCTACACTGCTGCTGGAAAGATGCTGGCAGAATCCGGAAGCCGGAAGTAAGTTCCTTCTCTCTTCCTCCTGCTTTGCAATGTCCTACCAGGTCTTCTGTTGATAAAACTGAAGCAAAAGCCACCAGGCAAAAGGACATGAGAAAAGCAGGTTTGGGGGTCCTAGGCGGAGAAGAGCAGAAATGGGACCTGAGATGAAACAGGCATATGGCCAGCACACAGAGAAAGGAGTCCCCCTTCCTCCCCGTCCTTGTGTACTGCCTCTAGGGGGAAATTAAACCAGTTCAGTGGTTATCCATTCCATGGCTCCACTATCCTCAAAAATCCTGTCTTTTCCAAATGTCTTTGTGCATAAATCTGCCTCTGAATAATCGAAGTCAACACTCTGTAAAAGCTGATTGTGTGGGTGGATGACGAATGAATGAATTGTAGCTGCTCCTAGATATCACTAAGAATCTGGTACTATGCTAAGTGCCTACATTCGTTCTTTCAATCAAGCCTCACACCTGCCCCTATAGGTAGGCACTGTCACTCTCAGGCAGTGAGACTGAAGCTCCAAGGGGTGAACCGACTTGCTCACCATCACACACCTCCTAAGTAGTGATGAGATCCAAACCCACATCTGTTGGCCTCCACAGCCGCTACTCCTTCAGAAACTTCAAATAATGTAGGCCCACATTTAAAGGCCATTTTCCAGTGATCTTTACAGGCAGGTAGAGAGTGGCTTGTTGAACATATCTGAGTTTCCATAAGGGTATACTGGTAGTAGCCTAGAAGTGAACTGACCCTGGAATTCCAATGGAAATGACAGCCTCGCCATTCCAGGCCACCCTGTGGCTCCAGGCTCCTGTCTGAAAACCCTCCCATGACCTTTTCCTAACACTTGGCATTTTATTGTTTTGTTGATTACAGATCACTTATGTGCAGCACACAGTTGACTGTTTGTTAAAATGAAAAGTGGAAAAAAAAAAAAAGAAAAGAAAGTACACGCTTGCCAGAGCAGTGCTGTAGAACAGTTGTTCCCTAGGTATTCATCTCCGTGCGTCTAAACACCTATAATTAAACTAGCTTTGGAGCAGTGCCTCTTGGTGAGGGCAGAAGAATCAATTCTGCAGCATTTGGATCTTGTTCTTTGTATACACTGCTCAGCAGTGAAGATGTTCAGAAAAGACCAGATGCTGTGACTCAAGAATGCAATTACCCACCTATCAGGGTGAATGGATGATGGTCTGGTCTTGGGGACATCCGAGCTCAGGGTAGCAGAGGGAAAGAGACAAGTGATGAATATGGTGACCTCCAGTTCTCTGTGTCTGTTCCCCAGTCTCATTTCCTTGCTGGGAATTTTATATTTGTACCCTGGATACAGTGATCGCTGGGTGGCTTTGTGTTAAACAGCTAATTAATGGCAATTCAAGTCAGCTCTCCTATTTATGAAACTCTGGAGCAGGCAGAGACACTTCAGTCATCTGGAAAAATAAGTTGGGATCAAGCTGCATCTTCTATATAAATATGTGAGGCATTGCGGTCAGACACCAGTACCAGCCAATTCTGTCTGGCTTCACATGAATCATTGAAATGACCCAAACCTTCAGTCTGAGCTGATTGTAGCTAATGTGTGCTCTATAATCTCATATGCTCAGAATGTCTTGTGAACGACGCACGCTATCAAGATACAGTTTTAATTAACATTTGCTTTTTAGATAATATACGCAATTTATTTTGGCAAGAGTTCATTGAATGTAAAATCTACATAATCTACATAATTATACTAAACCTGTAATATTATTTTTCTTTGCAGTATTTTTTGCTAAATGACACAGATTCTGCAACATTTATTACCCAGTAGATAGCTGCAATGGGCAATCGCAATTTCATACTTCCCATTTTTTTTTTTTCTTCTCTAACCAAAGGATACAAAGTCATAGAGTTGATTTTATTCACTTTTTAGATTCGAGAGTATCAGATCATTTTCTTAGTTCAATTTCACGTTAAAAATAAAGCAAAGAAAACACATTATGATTCTCTTGCACAGAAATCTGTTATAAAATAAGGTTTATTTTAGAAATTAATATTCTTTTATGAGCTTATTTCACTAAGTTTTCCACTACTGTAACGGGACTCTAGGTTATGATCAACTGAGAATAGGCATGCTGGGAGAGACCTCACAGGTCATTGAGGTAACTGCTTATTTTACGAAGACAGCCCAGGTCCCCGAGTTTCAGCGTGGAGATGTGACTTGCCCAAGGTCACACAACACAGAACAAAGACTAAAACTCATGACCGCTGACGAGTCTAGCTTGTTTTCTACTGTTTAGCTGCGCCCCTTTAAGAAATATCTGCCCTCTCTCTGCTCACAAAGAGCCTCGTCCTCCTTCATCAACTCCGTCTTCTAAACTTAGAAGTGCCTTGGTATCGTGTAAAATAGGCATATTTGGAGAAAAAAGCAAAAGGAAAATAGACCTGCATCCCCAAACCCTCCCCTAAAGTGAAGAGCAGCACAGTGGCTGAATCCCAACTGCTTTGTTCTTTGTGATAATCCATATAATTGGGTCAGAGGGCAAATGACTTGGCTTCAGGAATCTGAGCCATATGCCTCCATGATTGGCAGCCAGCTGCGTGCCCGGAATGAGAGCCATTCACCACGGAAGCCCAGGGCTGCAGCTGATGGAAGCCGCAGCCAGACCAAAGCTGGGAGCGGAAAACAGAACGGCCCCCGGTTATGAGGCCATTTTCTAGATCCCCCCTCTACCCCTTCCAATCTGCTTGGTTTCTGAGCTGCCAGGTTCTTCCCAGACAGACCCTTGACAAGGGCCTTTCCTGAAGACTCTGCACCTAGAATGTGGTAGGCAGGGATTACGCGGTGTCTCTTCCCTCGGATCTGTAGTAAGCTGCTAATTAGTGTCAGTAATTGCTGGAGGAGAGGATCGCTGGCTGCCCATCAGCACCGGGAAGCTGTGGGGTGCTAGCGCCTGCCTCCCTCCCTCCTGGCTCGCTCCTCTCTAGCGTTAAGCAGTAAATCTATATCGGTTAAATCGGCTGTTGGGCTGCTTGTTGAATAGCATGTCAGTGGAGTCGTGTCAGGTTAATGGGTTTAGCTAATGTATGGGCATAAGGATGAGTAACCCGATCAGGCGTCATAGCTAAAGGCGGGAGGCTGGAGGTCTCTGAGAGAGTCATCAGAGCCCAGGACACACAGATAGCTTTTGAGGCCCTGGTTTTCTGGCAGAAAAGTCCCAGAAAAGCTGTTTCTTGGGCAACTCTGTTAAAAGAAGAAGAAAGTAGCACTTTATACCTGTGAACGACCTGCCAACAGATGGTGAGGAGGAATAGAGGGCTCAGATTTCATGCAGCTCGAGGTCCCTCTATGGTGCTGCCATTAATGGCTGTCACTCAGGGCAAAGGAAGAACTTCTCTAAGCCTCAACTTTCTCATCACTACAATGGGGCTAGGAAGAGCATCAAGCTCACAGGGTCGTTGAAAGGCTGAAATGAGCTAATACACAAACAGTGCTCACTGCAACACTTCTCACTGTTTCCAAAGTGAGCATTTATTAAATACTATGAATTTGGTTGAAATAATAACATAGGTGTGCTTGTGTGCTAGTCAATTTCAGTGTAATTTCATACAGACCCTGGAGTGTCTTTGGGTCAGGTCAGGAGACCTGCTGGTTTCCAATTACCCCATGGTCAGTTTTCTCTTCGCCAGCCCTATCCCACCTTTTCAGCATGGGTGTGTGAGGAAGAGGTAGAGGAGTTGTGGCCACCAGATGTCTGTGTTATGTGCAGCCTCCCATATATGTACATGCATCATGCATTAGTGCCCAGTGTGGCAGTACTGAGAGCCCTGCTTATTCCCTGATAAAGCATTCTAAGACCTACTGCAAAGCCTCAGTCATTTGGATACAGAAAATCCAATGACATGCAGCAGTTGTGTTTTTGCTTTATGTGATATAATTATGAAATAATGCTATTGATATGTGTGTCTGTATGTTTCCCAAAGATGTAGGTATTTTCTTTGCCTACAGTATTCATTTGCTTAGCAAATATATAACATATATTACATTCTTATTTTTATATGTATGCTTGCTAAGAAAATGTGTATTGCCTATGTGCATACACATCTGTTCATTTATTCATTCAACAAATATTTATTGAGCACCAGATGAATTGTAGGATTTTAGAGCTAGAAGGGACTTAAGCAGTCATGCTATTCAGGGCTGTCGATTTAGAGAAGAGGAACCTGGGATCTTAACATGACAAGGCCCACCCTCCGCCTGGGTACCCTCCTCGCCTGACTTCACTTAGAGTCCATTGTCCATCAAGATAGTCAGTGGAGTTAACAGGCCTCAACAGCTTTCCCTCTCCGTCTCTGTCCTACGGTGCTGTCCAGACCACAGTTCTGGGAGCCCAGCTGTCTGCCCCTCTGCCTGGCACCAGAACAGCTGCATGCAGCTGTATAAAAGCACACAATCAGTCAGCCTAATTGTACTTCATGCCCCCAAACCTCCATCTCAGGGAGTATGGCAGAGTAGTTAGGAACAACTAAGCCACATTGCCTGAGTTTGTATATTAGTTCTGCCATGTTCTAGCTGTGGGACCATGGGCAAATTACTTAACCTCTCTGTGCCTTATTTTTCTCACGTAAAATAAGGATAATCTTTATTTCATAGGGTTGTTTTAAGGATTAAATAATTTAAAACATAAGGTATTTAGAGCAATAACTGAGACTATATTAGTATGTGTTCATTATTATTATTATTTTAATTTAATTAATTAATTTATTTATTTTTGGCTGCGTTGGGTCTTTGCTGCTGCACGCGGTCTCTCTCTAGTTGTGGCAAGCAGGGGCCACTCTTCGTTGCAGTGCGCGGGCTTCTCATTGCAGTGGCTTCTCTTGTTGCGGAGCACAGGCTGTAGGCGCACGGGCCTCAGTAGTTGTGGCACGTGGGCTCAGTTGTTCTGGCTCATGGGCTTTAGAGCGCAGGCTCAGCAGTTGCGGCACACGAGCCTAGTTGCTCTGCGGCATGTGGGATCCTCCTGGACCAGGGCTTGAACCCGTGTCCCCTGCGTTGGCAGGCAGATTCTTAACCACTGCGCCACCAGAGAAGCCCTGTGTTCATTATTATTATGCGACACTCTACATTGTTGTGCCAACTCCTCTACATACACAATGGCTGCTGTGGTACCAATCATCTAAACCACATTCCAGGCAGCAGGAAGGGAAAAGGGCTTCTGCCTGTTGAGTCAGCTCCTTTAAGGATCCTTCCCCAAAGTTTCTCACAACACTTCTGTTTACAGAGCCTAGCTTCATGGTCACACTTAGCTGTGAGAGAGACTGGTAAATAAGATCTTTATTCCAAACCATATGTGCCTCAATGGGGATGCTGTGACTAAGGAAGAAGGGAGAATGGAATATTTGTAGGTAATAGAAGACTCTGTTACATCCACAAGGCCACATTTAATGATTCTTCTCTCCTTTCCTCTCACTTAACTGCGCAGGAGCTTATCTATCTTGGCTTCTGATATCATACCCTCTTGGTTTTCCTCCTACTTCTTCTCCGGTCACTGTTTTTCCATCTCTTTTTCTGACTTCTCCTCTTCTTCCCAGTTTCTATAAGTGAGTGAGCCCTAGTTTTACCACTGAACCTTCCTCTCTTCTCCAGCTACACTCAATCTCGTGGTGGTGAATACCCCACTCATGCTGGTGATTCCCAAATTCCCATCTCTAACCCAGACTTCTACTCTGAGCCCTACACTCGTACCTACTTGTTTATCTCCTCCCTGCTTGTTTATTGAATAGCCACCTCAAAAATTACATTGGCGCATAACTCTGATTTCTCAACGAACGTGTTTCTCTCCCAGACTTCCCCATCTCAGCACATGGATACACCACCGATCTGCTTGCAGTCCAACAATTCAGAAGCCATTCTTGATGGCTCCTTGTCTTTTAACCTCCCCAAATAATATTTAAATCTGTTTCCCTCTTTCCATCTTGGCTATCACTGCTCTAGACCAAGCCAGCAACATTGTTACCGAATGCAAATTCATGTGTCCAACACACAGTGAGGCCAAACAAACCGAAACATTGGAGTTTGGAGCAGAGAAAGGTTTACTGCAGGGCCATGCAGGGAGACCATTTGCTCACACCCCCAAACCCTGAACTCCTTCAAGGGTTTCAACAAAGAACTTTTAAAGGCAAGGTAAGGGAGGGGCATGGTTAGTTGTTGCAAACTTCTTGGTATTGGAATCCTTTGTTCTTGTAGCTGTCCACGTAGGTCAGATCATGATGTTCCTGTAAACTTCCAACAAGACCAACGTTATTCTCTGTTCTACAAATTTTATCTTTATATGAATGGATTCTTAAAGGTCAGAGCCCTGAGAATAGGCTATCCTGTATATTTCAGGCTATAGGCAACATTCTTTTGCAACAGGTGCAGAGCCAGGATGACTAAGTACAAGCAATAAAACAGATCTAATTTGGAGTAATATTTGTTCTTCCCTATTACATCTCCCACTTTGACTGCTGCAAGTCTGCCCTAACGAATTACCCTGCTTTCATGCTCTCTCCTGAGGTAGAACAGAGTGATGTAGTGCCAGAACTCTGGAGCCAGACTGCCTGGGTTCAAATCTTAGCTTCAACATGTACTAGCTATATGACCTGGACAAGTTTATTAACTTTTTTCTCAATTTCCTCCATAAAATGAGAATAATAACAGTACCTGTTTCATAAGGTTATTGAGAGCACTAAATGAGTTAATATATGTAAGCACTCAGCAATGCCTGGTGTATAAGAAGCACAATCAGTAAATGTTAGCTATTATCATTAGCTGTTATTACCATACATTTTTCATGAAGCAGCCAAAGTGATCTCTTAAAACATAAATAAATCTTATCGTTCTTGTGCTTAAAACTCTCCAGTGATTTCCCATTTCAGTTGCAATGAAATGCTAACACATCACCATGGCCAAAGGTCTTATATGACCTAGCCCTTGACTCCTCCCATCTCTGCTCCAAGCTCCCTCGCCATCTCTCACTACCTTTAAGTTACAACTTTACAGCTTTATTTTAGGTCCTTTAACATTCCAAGCTCTGGGGCATTGCCCCCGTTCTCCTTCCTCTGCCTCAAATGCTCTTCCCTCCCTCCAGTTGTTCATAGGGTCAACTTATTCTCTTTTTTCAGATCTTATCTCAATTATTTTCCCCTCTGAAAGTTCCTCCCTGGCCACATGCCTAAAGGACAACCCATCCCTGGTCATTCTCCCTCTTCATATTCCATGGTACCTACTGCAGTTGTCCCTGTTCATGTTGGTTTGTCTGTTTGCTTATCTTACAGTCTCTCTCTTTCCCCTAGAGTGTGGGGTTTCTGAGAGGACACACCACATTTTTCTTGTACACTCGTGGATCCTAGGACCTAAACCAGCAATGGCACATAGTAGGTGCTCACAAACAAGTGGCAAAGGAAAGAGGAGATGACCCTTGAACAAGATTTTAAAGAATGAATAGGAATTTTCCAGATGCACCAGGAGAGGCAAGGATTTGAAGCAAACAGAAAAGCATTTACAAATGCATAGATAGGAAGCAGAGTAGTGCCTTGCTGTTACAAAAGTGCAGTGTGGTCCTCAGAGCAGGGGCATCTCGGCCTCACCTGGGAGCTTGTTAGAAATGCAGAATCTTAGTCCCCAGCTCCGACCCACTGAATCAGAATCTGCATTTTAAAAAGACTCCTAGGTGATTCCTTTGAGAAGCACTGGAGTAGTGTGTTCAGGGAACCAGAAATAGCCATCATGACCAGAGTATAAAGTACAAGGGGAATGTGTTATCTAGGATATATGTTCAGCTGCATGTGACAGACCCAGATGACAGTGGCTTAAAAACACCAGATACTTTTATTCACTTCTCACGTAAAAGTCCGAGCTAATATGGCAGCTTTTTGCTAAGTTCATCAGAGGCCTGGCACATTCTAAGTATTCTGTAAAGGTAAATTTTCCTTCCGTGTCCTCTAATAAAGGTGGTCTGAGGTTTTTTTTTTGTTTTTTGTTTTTTTTTGCGGTACGCGGGCCTCTCACTGTTGTGGCCTCTCCCGTTGCGGAACACAGGCTCCGGACGTGCAGGCTCAGCGGCCATGGCTCACGGGCCTGGCTGCTCGGCGGCATGTAGGATCTTCCCGGACCGGGGCACGAACCCGTGACCCCTGCATTGGCAGGCGGACTCTCAACCACTGCGCCACCAGGGAAGCCCTTGTCTGAGATTTTGAGCCGCTGCTTTGTACTTGGCTGAAGCAGTCATTCCTGGGCTGCCTTCACAATAATCAGTGAGCACCTACTACCTGCCAAGTACCATGCTGGGTGCTGGGGACACAGCCATGAGGAGCTGTGACCCCATCCCTCAAGAAGCTCAGCATGGAAATGGGCATCATGATATAGTTCCAGATCCTTCTGTGTGACTTCTCAGATTTCCCTGTCAGGAATAAATGTCAGCAGGGATAGGAGGGGTCAGCAAGTGAACCCTCACATGACTGAGATTGGGGAGAAAGAGGATGAGAAGGAGCTGGAAGACTTAATACTTTCTCCTTCCAAGATACTCAATTAGAGCAACAGACAGAAGAATGACGACAAGGGATTCTAACACACTGAATAATACAAAAAGGAATCCATGAGTCTAGAGTGATACTAAACATGGAAGAGTGAAAGGGAAAACTCTTTTTGCAGGAAAAACTAATGTATGTGGAATGATAGCATCAGAACACTACTATTTTGCAACCACTGTTATAATAATTGATTTAGGTAAGTATTATCAATGGATGCTTAAGCCATTGTATTAAAACTTGTTTGGGAAAAGGATATTCATATGCTCTCAAATAGCTTCCCACAGAATACCAATTAATTACACAGCGTAAAAAAACAAAATTCAACTGAGTACATTTTAAACATCTTATTGGCTTTACTCAGTGACTCATGAATCAGGCAGCATCCCATCTAGCAGATAGAAAGGAGCTCTGAGGAGCTATACATAATGAAAGACTTTTACAGACAGAAGGGAGCCATGACAAAGAAGTTATACTAGGCAAAAAAAGCACACTGGTTATTGCAAGGTTATTGTCTTTAGGGGATGGCAGGGGTCTATCAGGCAGATTACCTACCAAGTGCTGATCCAGCGATTCCTTATCGACAGATTTAAGATTCCATTTCTGGGAGAGCCAAAACTGTAATTAAGTTAAGTCTCTGTTTGATGATGTGGGGCTTAGCATAAGTGACTCCATTTTGGTCCTGCTGTTTTGTTTTTAACAAAAGGGAAAAGGTACTTTTACAGTGAAGAAATCTGATACACACCTGTTAATCATATGATAAATTTAATGTCTCCAATGATGGGGTGAACTGGAATCATGTGACTCAAGTTGAAGATCACTCTGAAAAAACAAACAAAAAAATAAACAAAAAAACCCTGGCTTATACTGTTCAGATGTGTCAATATCATGGAAAAAAAAGAAAAGGCTGAGGACCAGTTTCGGATTATAGGCTAACAAGAAATGACAATTAAATGCAGCACATGGTCTTTGACTGGACCCTACATGGGAAAGAAAGGTTTGAAGGAGATTTTTGGGACGATTGGGGACATCTGAATATAGACTGTACATTAGATAACAGTTCTCTAATGTACCGAGTGAGATCACAGTATTGTGGTTATGCAGGAATATCCTCTTGTTCTTAGAAGAAACATGCTAAAGAATTTAGGGGTAAAGGTTCATAATATTGCCAACTTATTCTCAAAGGGTTTAAGGAAAAAGGAAAAAGTATATAGAGAAAGAGATACAACAAATGTGGCAAGATATTAAGAGTGGGTGAGTCTAGGTAATGGGTATTCAGTTATTCCTTGTGTTATAACTGCAACTTTTAGGTAGCTTTAAATTTTGTTTTAAAAGAGTGTTTTACTGTCCTCGGTGGCTGATCCTATATAAATCAAGTTCAGTACTATATACAATGGATTCCCCAGACTCACATCATTTGAGATTCGGCTTAGTCTGGCCACTGGCCCATCAGCCTGCACACCAGGAAATGGGGTGGCTCTGAGCAGGAGGGACTGGGGGAGCTGGGGTTCTGCGGGCTCAGATTTAGCCTCTGTCTGAATCTTAAATCATCTTCCTTCTCTTTGGAGGGTCTGTAACTAACAAGTTATGCCTGGCAGACGGGAAAGCATGGAGGATGAAAGCCTGCTTTCCTTTTAAACAAAAATTGAGACCTAAAGCTGCCACTGGATCTTGGCTGACTAGAGAGGGTCTGTGAAAGAGGAGCTGATCAACAGGATGGAATGGGGTTCTGGGGTTTTATTTTCTGGGATGGGGTTGTTAGTATGGGGAAGAGAGATAAAGATGAGATGGAATCCTAACTGTGAGAGTTGGGGAAGAGTGCATTTCAGAGAACATTTTTAGTCACAGATGGTTGCGGAGAAATAGAGAGAACAGGCCCCAGCACCTCGTCTTCCTGGCTGATGGCAGGGAGGGGGAGCTTGCTAATGAACACATTGATTTCCCAGCTCCTCAGAACAATAGCAAATGTTTTTTGCAGTTATTAATTGGGATCCCACAGCAGGTGCGGGGGATGGAAGGCGCTGGTGATTCTAAGTTTATCTTTGGGGGTTAGGCGAAGAGAAAGAGAATTTAAAGAGCAAGGAGGAAAGAGCTGGGCTGCGTGGTCCCAACTTGATTAACTCTCAACCTTGCTACTGGGCAGTTAACTGCTTTAACCTTTCATTTTCCTCTTTTGTAAAAATTAGAATAATACTCTTCCTTCACATGGATCATGTGAGAGCTAAACAACATAGTTAATACATGTAAAAAGTACCTTGTAAGCTTTCCAGGACTATATACTATTTGTTTTTCTTGCTTATTTATTTATTTATAAATTTATTTATATATTTATTTATTATTTTTGGCTGTGTTGGGTCTCCGTTGCTGTGCGTGGGCTTTCTCTAGTTGTGGTGAGCGGGGGCTGCTCTTCGTCGTGGTGCATGGGCTTCTCATCGCAGTGACTTCTCTTGTTGCGGAGCGCGAGCTCTAGTCGCACGCGGGCTCCAGTAGCTGTGGCACATGGGCTTCAGTAGTTGCAGCTCTCGGGCTCTAGAGCGTAAGCCCAGTAGTTGTGGCGCACGGGCTTAGTTGCTCCACGGTGTGTGGAATCTTCCTGCACCAGGGCTCGAACCCGTGTCCCCTGCATTGGCAGACAGATTCTCAACCACTGCACCACCAGGGAAACCCTGTTCATTTATTGTTAAAGTGATTGATTGATTGATTTTAAAAGTGTTTATTAAGCACCTACTGTGTACCAGTGTGTACACAGTAGGTGCTTAATAAACACTTTTTAAATGAACCTAGTTTGTGCTAGGTTCAAGGAATATGGCAATGAATTGGAAAATATAGTCCCTCTCCCTGTAGAACTAGTGATCTAGCAAGGAAGAGGGGAATTGACCAAGTGATTACAAATGCACTGAGATATACCAGTTGCTATTCCAATAGGAAGGTTATAACAGACTGACCCGGGAAGTCAGAGAAGGCCTCTGAAGAAAGGAACATCATTACAGAGACCCATCGTAAACAGTGATATTACTATCCCTCCCCATGGAGCAGGGCCAGAGACTTAAATGCTGACCCAGGTTGGCCAGATGGACAATCGTGTGAAACCTTATGAAGGATGGATTGACTTCAATTTCTCCATTGAGGAGAGATAAGCTGGTGTGTCCTCAGAGTGGCCCCTACCGTCCTGCTAAGCTTGCTTCGCCTTGTCTGCTGTGAAAACTCCCTGGGAGTTTTCACATAGGCTGGCATCCTAGAACAGGGTGTTCCTTATTCTTGTGAGGCTGACACCCTGATAACAAAGCTCAAGCTTTCCATAAGTGGCCAGGGAATGTCTCCCTGCTCCCAAATAAAGAGGCAGCAGGGAACTGATGTCTTCTCGGGTCCACCCAACATCCCACAGTGCACAGCCTCTATGGGAGACTGCCCCCATCCCACTAACTCAGTGCCTGCAGTTTTCCCTAATAGCTCTGGTGTGAGCCTGTGCCCCATGGCACTTGTAGTATTTATCTCTAATTCTAGGTCAACACTGGCTTTTATAAAACCACCCTTGAAAAACAGGACTTTTGGAAGCTGGCAGGGTAGTCTGGGATAGAAAGCTGGTATCAGAAAATTGGAGCTCTGCATTCAGTTCCATTGGGGCCATATTTCCTGAGCAACCACTGAGGGAGAAACCCAGTGCCAGGCACACATCATTCAGAGGTAAATATAATTCTAGTCCAGTTAGGGAGCAGGACTGTGGAACCAATGTTGTGCATTGTGCAGGAGTTTAAGTAAAGGTTGGATGAAAGTATCATGAGGGTTCTGAAAAAACTTTTTTGCCTGCCATTCACTCTGTGGGTGACTTTGTGAAAATCAGCACATGATTGCCGTTTTATGGACTTTGGTGCTGGTGGTAATGCTGGAGGTGGTGGTAATGATGGAGGTGGTAGAGCTGGTGGTAATGATAGAGGTTGTGGCAATGATGATGGTGGTGGTGGAGATGATGATAATGATGGAGGTGGTGGTAATGATGGAGGAGGTGATGATGATGGGGGTGGTGGAGGTGGTGGTAATGATGGAGGTGGTGGTAATGATGGAAGTGGTTGTAATGATGGGGGTGGTGGTAATGATGGAAGTGGTGGCAATGATGATGGGGGTGGTGGAGTTGGTGGTGATTGTGGAGATGATGGAGGTGGTGGTAATGATGGAGGTAGTGGTAATGATGGAGGTGGTGGTAATGATGGAGGTAGTGGTAATGATGGAGGTGGTGGTAATGATGGAGGTAGTGGTAATGATGGAGGTGGTGGTAATGATGGAGGTAGTGGTAATGATGGAGGTGGTGGTAATGATGGAGGTAGTGGTAATGATGGAGGTGGTGGTAATGATGGAGGTAGTGGTAATGATGGAGGTGGTGGTAATGATGGAGGTAGTGGTAATGATGGAGGTGGTGGTAATGATGGAGGTAGTGGTAATGATGGAGGTGGTGGTAATGATGGAGGTAGTGGTAATGATGGAGGTGGTGGTAATGATGGAGGTAGTGGTAATGATGGAGGTGGTGGTAATGATGGAGGTAGTGGTAATGATGGAGGTGGTGGTAATGATGGAAGTGGTGGTAATGATGGGGGTGGTGGTAATGATGGAGGTGGTGGTAATGATGGAGGAGGTGGTAATGATGATGGAGGTTGTGGAGGTGGTGGTAATTATGGAGGTGGTAGTAATGATGGAGGTGGTGGTAATGATGGAGGTAGTGGTAATGATGGAGGTGGTGGTAATGATGGAGGAGGTGATAATGATGATGGGGTGGTGGAGATGGTGATAATGATGGAGGTGGTGGTAATGATGGAAGTGGTGGTAATGATGGAGGTGGTGGTAATGATGGAGGTGGTGGTAATGATGGAAGTGGTGGTAATGATGGGGGTGGTGGTAATGATGGAGGTGGTGGTAATGATGGAGGTAGTGGTAATGATGGAAGCGGTGGCAATGATAATGCGGGTGGTGGACGTGGTGGTGGTGGTCTGTGCATGTGTGTGGTTTTGCGGTAGGGAAAGGGTTGGAGTCGGGGGAGTTGAGCCCAATAACACCTAAGACACCTTCAAGGGCTTTGACCTTTATTCTGTTAAACGTAATTATTTACCAGTCTATAATATAGGTACAAGTACTGCTTGTGTTCTTTAGAGAGATATTTCTTGAACAGGACAAAATGAGAGAATTTTCTAAGGACTTCCATATCTAACAATGGGATCAAATCACTTTCTATTTTGCCTCCAGGATCCAGAAGCAATCCCCATCCATGTTAATTTGGAACACATAAACTATGCACATAGATTGGAATTAGGAAATAGCTTCTATTTCATGAGGATTTTTTAAAAATCATGTGCTCTCTATTCAAGACTTCAAAAAAAGAAAGGAATAAAATTCACACATTTGCAAGAAACTGCTGGTGTCTTTGAATATCTTCCCATAAGCAGGGAAATCTGGTATTAAAAAAAAAGTTGAATTTTCCACGTATGAAAGAAAATGTTTATAATTGATATGGATGAATAAAATCATTAAGTAAATGTTGTATAGGTTTAAACAAAAAAACTGCACCCTTATTCTGAGTCTCTGAAAGAAACCATTCCGCTCCCCCGCCCTACCCCCAAAGGGCAAGGAATAGGTGGAAAATGATTGAGTTTTTTGTTTCCTGAGTTAGTACACAGGCAAAAAAAAAAAAAAAAAAAATGTAGATACATGCCAAGAATACCAACGATCAGCTGAATATATATTCTAAACACTTTATGTGCATTAACCCATTTAATCCCACAACAATCCTATAAGCAAAGTGGCTGTGATCACCCGTTTTCTCACGGGTGTGGAAACCGAGAGACCCAGTAACTCACTGGGGATCATAAAGCTGAGAAGTGGTGGTGCTGAATTTGAACCCAGGCAACAGAGCTTTAATGCCTCCAAACTTAAAAAAGAAATGTGAACCACTTACAAATTTAAGACTTGTAAAGACTTATAAGGTCTTATAAATCTGGACCACTATATTTGCTGCTTGACATTTTTCTTTGTATTAAGTCCCCTTGGCCCAGAGTCTTTCATAAAACTTTTATCAAAAAGTTGACCATCATGTATATGGGACCTCACTATTATTTCTTACAACTTCATGTGAATCTACAATTATCTCAATAAAAATTCCATTTAAGAAGAGTTGACTAGCGCCATACATGTCTCTAAGCAGTTTCTAATGGGCAAGTGGATTAAAATTTAAGGTATAAAACTACCAATTTTAGATTTAAAATCAGCTTGTAAATGTAAAGAAATATTTTATGTAAATATCCCAGCCGGTGGTGGTGGTAGGCTTGAAAATCAGACATGGGTCAAAGTCCCAGTCAAACTTTGTCTTGGGAAAGCTCCTTGACTTGTCTGGGTCTCAGTTTCCTAAATGTGTAAAATGGGATGGTGATGCCTACTTCATTGCATTGTTAGGGAAAAGCAGATTTGAAGTCGGGTTTGTCTGAATCCAGAGTCGCTTGCTCTTAGCCACTCCGTGCCACCCTGAGAGGAGGGACAGTGGGCACCAGCTGCAGGGAAGAGGGCCTAATGGGGCATGTCTGTAGCCCCTGACAGTTACCCCTTCAGCCCCTTTCATCTACCAGTTTCCCCAGAACCCATTCCTTTCTGCCAGGCCTGACCTCAGATTGTCACGTCAACTGCACTGAATCTTCCCAGTTCAACTTGCTTCTCTTTCTGGATTTGGAGTCAGAAGATCTCCGTTTAAGACCTGCTTTTGCTGGGTAGCTTCTGGCAAGCCACTTCCCCAGCTGGGTCCCAGGTTTCCCACCCATAAGGTGAAGCATCCATAACAGGGTACCAAAGCCCCTCCCCCCACTCAGTCCTTTACTCCACACAAGGAATGAGAAATGGCTCCTCCATCTCTACGTGAATCTTCCCAGTTCAACTTGCTTCTCTTTCTGGATTTGGAGTCAGAAGATCTCCGTTTAAGACCTGCTTTTGCTGGGTAGCTTCTGGCAAGCCACTTCCCCAGCTGGGTCCCAGGTTTCCCACCCATAAGGTGAAGCATCCATAACAGGGTGCCAAAGCCCCTCCCCCACTCAGTCCTTTACTCCACACAAGGAATGAGAAATGTCTCCTCCATCTCTACGTGCAATCCCAAAGCTGCACTCCCTTGCCATTTCCCTACTGCCTTTAAAAATATTGTGCCTAGGGCACATGAAAAGATGATCAACACTGCTAATTATTAGAGAAATGCAAATCAAAGCTACAATGAGGTATCACCTCACACTGGTCAGAATGGCCATCGTCAAAAAGTTTATACATAATAAATGCTGGAGAGGGTGTGGAGAAAAGGGAACCCTCCTATACTGTTGGTGGGAATGTAAACTGGTGCAGCCACTATGGAGAACAATATGGAGGTATTTTAAAAACCTGAAAATAGAGTTACCATAATATGATCCAGCAATCTCACTCCTGGGTATATATCCAGAAAAGATAAAAACTCTAATTTGAAAAGATACATGCACCCCAATGTTCAGAGCAGCACTATTTACAATAGCCAGGATGTGGAAGCAACCTAAGTGTCCATCAACAGACACTGGATATAGAAAATATGGTGCACACACACACACACACACACACACTGGAATACTACTTAGCCATAAGAAATGAAACATTGCCTTTTGCAGCAATGGATGGACCTAGAGATTATCATACTAAGTGAAGAAAGTCAGACAGAGAAAGACAAATATTAGATGATATCACTTATATGTGGAATCTAAAAAGATATACAAATGAATTTATTTACGAAACAGAAAAAGACTCACAAACAGAACAAACTTATGGTTACCAAAGGGGAAGGTGGGAGGAATAAATTAGGAGTATGGGATTAACAGATAAATACTACTATGTATAAAATAGACAAACAGCAAGGATTTACTGTATAGCACAGGGAGCTATATTATCTTGTAATAACCTATAATGGAAAAGAATCTGAAAAAGAATACATATATCTATATATAACTATATATCTATATCTATATATCCAAATCATTTTACTGTACACCTGAAGCTAACACAATCTTGTAAATCAACTATACTTCAATTTTTAAAAATTGGCTTAGGGGAGGACGGGTACAGTTATGAGGCTGTATTGTCCAGGAAAGGGCACTAGCTGGGCAGTGTGAAGTTTCCATCACGAAGGTACGAGGCAGCCTCTAGCCTAGGGAATTGAGAAGAGGCTATAATTGGAGAGACTCACTGTTGCTAAACTGAAAATTTTGTGAAATCAATTGAGAGAAAAATCAGTATGGGATTTTTTTTTTTTTTTCCACCATGAAAAGACAAGATTCCCACGCAATTAAGAACTGGGCCGTGGTTTCCACACTCTCTGCCTGTCATGTTCTCGTGTTTCACTGCCACAACTGTTCATCAGAAATAATTAAACATTTTCCCATGGGCAACAATTACTTGCTTCAAATATTATGAGTAAGGAGAATACATTTATAATTACCTAACCTTTCTGAAGGTGAAAATATATATTATCCTTTGATGGAAGGGAAAAAGGAGTTTCTGGATTCGCCAGTGCACTGTGCTGTATCTGTCCTGATTATGCTAATCGCCCTAAGGATCAGAACAATAACTTTTTACACACCCCAACCTTCTCTTTCATTTTCTGTAACTTTTAGGCATCAAACACGGTTCCTTTTTCTTGTTATGGTTGTTTTTTGGTTTTTTTTGTGTGTGTGGTACGCGGGCCTCTCACTGTTGTGGCCTCTCCCGTTGCGGAGCACAGGCTCCGGACGCGCAGGCTCAGCGACCATGGCTCACGGGCCCAGCCGCTCCGCGGCATGTGGGATCTTCCCGGACCGGGGCACGAACCCGTGTCCCCTGCATCGGCAGGCGGATTCTAAACCACTGCGCCACCAGGGAAGCCCCTCTTGTTGTTTTTGTAAGTCATTAAATAGCCAGCCTGTAGCTATTAGGATGGCCAAACAGCATCTCTAACTGCCCCAGTGCTGTGATATAATGAGAGTGGCAACGTCTCACTTTTTTTTGGAGTCAGTTTCCTTGTGAGCCACAGGCAGACACAAACCAGGAGCCCAGCGTTTCATGTTGTCACTAGTTTCCTGATTTTGCGTTAAATACCCACACAGTGGAAACGACAACATAATAATCACAGTAGTTAACACTTACTGAGTGCTCACATCCTGTTAGGTGTGTCTAAATGCTTTATGTATACTGTCTCATTTAATGCTCGTAATAATTCCATGAAGCAGGTTACTATGAACACTCCCATCTTACAGACGAGAGAACTGAGGCCAAGAGATGTTAAGTAACTTGCCTAAGGTCACACAGCTAGTAAGTGGTGAAGCTGGGGTTTGGTCTAAAGTCTATCCCTTTAACCACTATACTAAAATATCTCTCAGATTTCTCTATCAAGTCATTTTGGTCCAGTATTTTCTTTTAACTGACAATATATTTCCTATAAAATATTTCTCAAAAACCAGACTGCAATCATGCTTTTATGTTAAAGGTTTTATTTTTGTAACTTGTTTGGCCTTACTGCTAGTTTTCAAATCTACAAGCATGTGATAGTAGTAGTAGCAGTAGTAATAATAATTCTTTCAGCAGCAGTTATCACTTACTGATTATATATCCTGGGCTAAGCACTAAGATCTTCACTTCCATTCTGTCCCTTCCCTCATATACACAGCACAGATACAGGGAAGATAATATCATGCTTGGTCTACACACAGGTAAACTGAGGCCCAGGAGAGTAAGTGACATGACCAAGGTCATGCGGCTAGTCAACTGTATGGCAGGGACTTCAAGGGATCTGCCCATGCCACTCAGCCAGTTTTATCCCATGTATTGTGTGCCAGGTACTGTCCTTGACTCTGGCAATACCATTGTGAATTAGGCCTCATCCCTGATGCCAGGCAGGGCTTGGTTGGCTCAACACCCACTGTGTTTGGGGGTCAACAGTTGGTGCAGCTACATGCATGCTTTCCTCTGGAATGTTCTCTCGCTTATTTTAGAAAAACTGAGTTTTGGTACCTCTTCCACAGGATCTAAAGTTACATATAATTTTGTTGAGATTCCGCGGAGTCTTTTAACAACATCAGTGTGCATTTTTGTGTTTGCATATGTCATTGGTATGAGGATGTTATCGTAGAACTCATTTCCCATCTCTGATTTTATGTCTTTTCTTTAATAGTGGGCAGTGAAGCTCAGTATTCAGGTTCAGCTCATCTTCAGAGCTAGATTATTCTGTCAGGAATTATGCTAGGAATCCAACAAAATTTAAAATGTGGGGTCTCCCTTTCAATAAATAAAGTTATGTCTCCTCATTTTGCAGATTCTCTAGAAGCAATAGTATGATGATGGTTAAGGCCACAACTCTGGAGCCAGACAGCCCAGTGTCAAGCCTCAGTTTCAATAGTTAAGGTCCGTTCAGCTGTGTGACCTTGGGCAAATTACTTACCCTTTCTGTGCCTCAGCTTCCTCATCTATTAAATAAGAACAATGGAATCACAGTGGCTACTTCATGGGTGAATTGAATAAGTAAATATGCATCATCACTTAGGACAATAGGGCTTGGTGCATGGGCATATGTAAGTGTTGGCTATTGTTATTGATGGCCATCCACAGACTTGAATTTCATTATAATTTGAAAGGGACTTATTTTGTAAGAAAGGAAAATACCACTTCACTATCTGCTTTTTTCAGCTCTCAAGGGCCCACTGTATTCTTTAAATCATCCCTTCTGGGGATTATACACAGCCATTCTGTTAAGGATGCTCTCAAAGCAAGTCTTCTATGGACTTTTCAGCAAGCTGGAGGTCTGCATTGCAGCAACTTGCTACAATTAGCCTAGACCAGTTTAGCATGTTGTCTTTGAACAGTGCAATGCAAGTAGATTATTTGAATAGGATGTAAAACTTTATACTGGTGCAGCTGATAAACCTCTCCCCACACCCACCCTCCACCAGCTGTTAGGTGTTTCAGGTAGCACATTGCATAGAAAAATTAACTCCTGACTGATCCTTTCCCTTTTGCTGTTGCCCCTTACAAGCCTTTCTCCACAGGGCAGCCAGAGTGGTCTCTTTCAAATGCAAATCAGACATGACTTTCTTCTGCTGAAATCCTTCTAGTTTCTTCCTATTACACTGAGAATGCAATTCGGAATCTTCCCTGTGCAATACAAGGTCCACATCATGCTTATGCTCCAGGCACCCTGGCCTTTACTGAGCTCCTTCTAATACCCAGGGTGTTCACCTTTGTGATTTCCTCTGTCTGGAATATTCTTTCCTGGCTATTCACAAGGCTGGATTTTCTCATTCTTAAGCGCTCAAGTAATAAGATATCACTTCCTTAGAGAGGCCTGTACAATCACCCTACCTAAAGTGAGCGCTGCCCTCCCCCCAGTATTCTCTCTTAGCACACTGCTTATCTTACTAGAACATTTCTCGGTCTGTATAATGATTTCACTTCTTTATACACTTGCTTGCTTCTTGCTGCCTTTCCGGCTAGACTTCACACTTCCTGAGGGCAAGGGCCAGGCCTGCCTGGCTCTCGCTGCATCCCCAGTGCCTGGTGCAGAGAATCCAAGTCAGAAGTACACAGTACACCAAAGTTGATTTAATTGCCTCTAGATCATCTAAAACCAAATTCTCCACTTTTTTTTTTTTTTTTTTTTTTTTGTGGTACGCGGGCCTCTCACTGTTGTGGCCTCTCCCGTTGCAGAGCACAGGCTCCGGACGCGCAGGCTCAGCGGCCACGGCTCACGGGCCCAGCCGCTCCGCGGCGTGTGGGATCTTCCCGGACCGGGGCACGAACCCGTGTCCCTTGCATCGGCAGGCGGACTCTCAACCACTGCGCCACCAGGGAAGCCCTCCACTTGCTTTTGACTTCTGCTTTAAATGTCACTTGCTAATTCACCTGATTTCTTTTTTTTTTTTTCGAATAGAAAATAAAACCAGTTTCTAGCTGTGTTGTTAGTCAAATGCTATGATATTTATTTTATACTTCTTTCATGCTCCTGAATAGGAGAGGTAAAAATTCCCTTTGGTCGCAGAGTTTTTTGATAATCTATTTCTGAAACTGCTGTTGAGTGCTTTAGGATCTTTTGTGAAAGAAAACTTGAGAATTTATGAGGAGTAAATAAAACTGTGGTTTTGAAAGTGTGGTCATCAGACAGGCAGCAGCAGCGTCACCTGGGAACTTGTTAGAAATGCAGGCTTTCAGCTGCCACCCTAAACCTACTGATGCAAACTCTGGGGGTGGGGTCCAGCAGTGAGCGTTTTAACAAGCCCTCCACGTGATTCTGATGCTAGCTAGTTTGAGAACCAGTGAAATAAACTAACTTTTGTCAGAGAGAAGTGGAAAAGTTGCTAAATTCTATGAATGTTTATGCAGGTCAATAGTTTAAAAGCATGTAATTAACATCTACTGTATGCCAGGAATTGCCTGGGGTGCCTGGGATTCAGAATTAAACCAGAGACGGCCTGATGTGGAGAGAATGGCAAGTAAACAGTCTATTGCAATATATTATTGTGCGTGTTGGGATGGAGGAAAGCAGAAAGAGCTGAGGAGGCGGGGGCAGGGCTCTTTCAGCTGAGAATCTTTGAGAGTAGCATAGGATAAGGGTACAGAAGTGTGCGCTTCAGAGACAACTGGCATGAGTTTAAGCCAACGTCCATTATTTACCAGCTGTGTGATCCTGAGTAAGTTACTTAACCTCTCTGTGCTTCAGGTTCCTAGCTTAAAAATGAGTGATAATACAAATAGTAACCTACTTCATAGGGTTGTTGTGCTGATTAAATGAGTTAATAAATGAAAAGCACTTCAAACAGTGCCTGGTTCATTGTGAGTACTCAATAAGTATTAATTGACATTTCAGCATCATCTGCTTGCAAGCAAAGGCTATCAGATGTACCTAATCATTAGGGCGGTGAGTGAGGGGAGGTTATTTAGGGAAGGTCTCCACTGTAATTGTTGGCAGATCTTGCTACTCAAAGTGGGATCCCTTCACCAGCAGCGTCAGCCGCATTTGTGGGCTTGCTAGGAATGCAGAATCTCAGGCCCCACTCCGGACCTCCTGAATCACAACCTGCCTTTTAACAAGATCCCCAAGTAAATTTTTTTTAAATTCATTTATTTTATTTATTTATTTTTGGCTGCGTTGGGTCTTCCCTGCTGCGCGCAGGCTTTCTTTAGTTGTGGCGAGCGGGGGCTACTCTTTTTAAATTTATTTATTTATTTATTTATGGCTGTGTTGGGTCTTGTTTCTGTGCGAGGGCCTTCTCCAGTTGTGGCAAGCGGGGGCCACTCCTCATCGCGGTGCGCGGGCCTCTCACCGTCGCGGCCTCTCTTGTTGCGGAGCACAGGCTCCAGACGCGCAGGCTCAGTAATCGTCGCTCACGGGCCCAGCCGCTCCGCGGCATGTGGGATCTTCCCAGACCAGGGCGTGAACCCGCGTTCCCCGCACTGGCAGGGAGACTCCCAACCACTGCGCCACCAGGGAAGTCCCCCTAGGTAATTTTTTTAAAGCAAATTTTAAAAATGGAGAACCACTGGTGTAGAAGAGTGATTCTGAGCCCTGGCTGCACTAACCCGAAGAGAGAATATACAGGCAAAGGTACTGACTCCTGGGACAGAAACGCCTACAGGTCTGTGTTGTGCGACCGGCAGTGGTGGCGGGGAGAGGAGGTGTACACGCGCATGGCCATGGCGGGAGGGTTGGACCTCATCCATGGGCAGGTTTGCAGCAGTGAGGCCAGGGCTGTGGTCCCTTTTTATTCGAGAAGCTCAACATGGCGACCCTGCAAAGGCTAGAGGAAGGAGGGCCTTAAAACTGCCCTGAAAGAAAAGATGAGACTCGGAGGCAGTGAAGGTGGAGAAGAGGAAATGAGGTTGAGGGTTATGAGAAGATGACACAGGCAGGTAGGACTAAAGCATGGGAAATGAGGAAGGCAGAGGAGTCAAGCGTGACTCAGGCTCTGAACTCACGTGACTAAGTTTAAAAAGCTGCTCTTTGGAAGTTTTTCTTCCTAACTCCTTTCCAGGGTTTCTCTCTAGTTCAGTTTCCCAAAGACTAACCAGTGCAGAACCTTCTATTCCTAGCCAGCTAGGAATTTCTTGCAACACATTCAACAAGCATTTGGCATTGCCTCCTGCCATGCGAGGGTTTGGGACAAAATGTCCTACTGGATCCCAGGAATGATGGTGGGATCCTTCCATCTTTGTCTCATGTCTCTAGCCGTCTGTTCAATTATAGCAAAACTTCAGTTCCCCAGGCCCCTTACAGAATGAATCATCTCATGTAAGCAAAGTTTTCACGTAGCTGAGGACTAATCTTTCATGCGTGGGGAAAATTTTATTTAAAATATTATACTGTTTTTGAGGATATATTTTTATGCATTCGTTTTCATACTCTTTCTTAAGGCACTGGGGCCTTTTTTTTCAAGTAGAGTTATAGAATCTCAGTATATAAAACAGAATAAAGAGTTACTTTAAAGAAGTAAGGAGCAGGCCAAGCCCCTGGCACGTGCTTTCTAATTTCTCCATAATTTGTTTCCTGAGAGTCCTCCACACATACCTTGGACCCTGTCAAACAGTTTGAACACCTTTGTTTTAAAGTGAACTTATTCTCTGCTGATTTCTTAAACAAAAGAATCAAGTTTAATGTTTTTGTATGACTGGGATCTTTGTCTTCAATATCATTAATGTGATATGATTGAGTTGGTACAGATAACTTCCATTGCAAAGCATGCCTTGCAACTCTAACACCGGCAAAAAGATGAATTTATTGGCACATGTAACTGGGAAGACTTGAGTGGTTGTATATCTAGCCTGGCTGTATCCAGGTGCTAAAATGCCTTCATCAGGGTTCATCCTCTCTCTTCATCTATCGATTTTGACCTCTGTGATTTCGACCTCTCTCTGTTTCTAAATGTGTCAACATTTAGCAGTATTCACTCCTGCCAAAGGGAGCTCCAGGCTTCCAGCAAACAAGATAATTTTTGTTAGACTCGGGTAAAATCCTTACAGGTCTTGGAACAGAAACCCTCTTCCTCAATATCCATGTAGCAGTTCTTGTGGGAGCACTCAGTTACCCTGCCTGGGTCACATGCTGACCTGTAAGGCCAGTGGTCAGCTAAGTCATCATGATTGACAGTTGTTCTAGAATCCCACAGGATGGGCCAGCTATAAAAAGGATGCTGGGCAGATGACGGCAATATAAGTCTACTACTGTGCTGTAGGCTCCTTTTAAAAAAAAATACTGAATTTGTACTGGGTCCTGTGGCAGAGACCAAGGATGAAACAGAAGAGCACCCAGAATTGAGCAAGCAAGGCATACGCATAAACCACAGACTGTTGTTACAATGTGATGAGTTGTGTCTGAGGGGAACACAAAGTGTTCTGGGAGAAATGCTCTGGACTGAATAGGTGAACAGTAAACTGTGCTGGAGGAAATCAGGAAACACTTCACGCAGGAGGTGATATTTGATGGCATTTGCGTGGTGGAGGAGAAAAGTGATCTCAGGTGGAAGGAACAGAACATGGAAAAGTATGGAAGTATGAAAGAGGTTGGGGCAGTCGGAGGTGAAAAGCTGGGGCTATAGGCCTGGCAGCAGAAGTGACTCTCTTCCCTCAGTTTACCTGTACGCTCCCTTCCCCATTTACCCCTTGCTGGTGTTCCTCCCTGGTCCTGAGAGTGGTGTTACTTTCTCAAGAGCTGGAGAGATGGTCTGTCAGTCCATGGCTACTGACCAGCCTCTCCTCCCCGAGACTGCAGACCTGCTCTGGCCCCCATCTCCGCGATCCTCAGGGCAGCACCAGCCCCTGCTTTAGTTACCATTTACCCCTCCTCCCCTGACCACGAGATCCAGACCATTCTTCCTGCTCTCCATCTCTTCTTCTTTCGTGTGATCTGTTTTTCCTCTTGTTTCTTCCACACTTTTCAACCTTCTTGCGTAAAGAAAGGCCACCAATTTTAAAGACCATCAGCCAGTCAGAACATTTCTTTACTCCAGTGAATTTTTGCAACCTGGGCTCCCCATTACAATAACCTGGAAAGCTTGTAAAATTTTTCTAATGTACAGGTTCTACCCCCAGAGACTGATTCACTAGGTCAGGTGGAGCCTGATCATCAGTAATTTGTAAAGTTCCCCAGGTGACTCAAATATGCAGTTTGAGAACCACTGCTTCATTCTATGTGCTCAGTGCCTCATGCACTCAACAGAAGCCTCTCTGTGGCTCCCCTGCCTGAAGATCCCGCCACGGCAGAAGCCTGGTCCCTTGATGGTCACCAAGACTTTACTGTAGTTAGGTTTAATAAGCTAGTCCCAGGCTTGTTACGCTATGGTCTTGTTCATAAAAAATTATGTTTTAGCCTTCCGGACATCTAATTTTGCAAATCAGTGTCAGGTACAGAAAAGATCCTGTCACTTGAGAGCAAGGCATTCAGTAGTTTTAAAGGTCAAAGACCCACGTGGAAATTAGCTTTCAGCTATTGAAATACATTGACTTACACACAACAGAAAATGTGGTCTCAGGGCACACTGGGTATTTACACATCTGTAAATTAGTCCATTAGTTATATGGATCCTGATATCTCAAGTACTCACTGATGATCCCGGTAGTATGGTGAGAAACACTCGTAAATGAATAAAGGGATTCTGTTTAAAGCCTATTGTAATAATAGCTCTCATCGATGGAGCGTCTACTTTATGACAGGCACTGCACTGCAAGGTGTTTACCCCAAATCCTCACGACAGCCCTGCAAATAGGAAACTCAGGCTTATTAAAAAAGGGAATTTACCTAGAATAATACAGTTTCAAGTGCAAGAGCTAGGATTCCATGCCAGACCATCTGAGCAAAAAAACGCTCCCGTCTGTGCCACACGTTCCTGATCAGTTCCTGATCGTCGATGACAACAGTGTGCTGGGGGTATGCTGCGTGTGACCTGGCATCCCGGGAGCAGGGTTACCTCCAGTGCAGGGGAATCTGTCCCCAGAACCTTTGCCCACACTGTATTTTTTTTTTTTTTAGCCTTAATAGGGTTGAACTGGATTACCATACACCTGAAGTTGGAAACAGAAATCAAAAAAGGACTTTTAACAATTAGAATCTTAGCTGCCATATTTGTTTGTCCAACACTCAGGACAGAGGCACAATTTTAAACAGCTACACAAAAATCTTGAACCAACTATTTTTTTTTTTTTTTTTTGCGGTACGCGGGCCTCTCACTGTTGTGGCCTCTCCCGTTGCGGACAGGCGGCGGACGCGCAGGCTCAGCGGCCATGGCTCACGGGCCCAGCCGCTCCGCGGCACGTGGGATCCTCCCGGACCGGGGCACGAACCCGTGTCCCCTGCATCGGCAGGCGGACCCTCAGCCACGGCGCCACCAGGGAAGCCCTGTATTCTTTTTTAAAAGGGTATTATTGATTTGACCAATGGAATATGAGGGCTCATGTTAATTATTTTTTCAGATGTTGGTTCTGATCAGTTTCCTGAATTTTGAATGATCTGACTCGAGAACATTGTATTGAAAGTAATTCAGAGGGCAAGGATGCGTTGGTTTGTTTCTTTGAACTATGAACCGAGGAAGGGGAAAAGAACCGCAAGATTTCGAGCACTGATTTTATAGTATTTATTGACATACCAGTCATCAAGGTAGAGAAGTAAAAATTTCCAGTCACCCTCACCAAAAGGTTGCAAAGCATGTTTTGTTTGTTCTGTTCAGTTGGTCAAAAATTGTGTCTCCTAACTGTTCTGCATCCGGGGGTAAAACTGAGCTCACTAGCAAAATGTCTGTTTTGATAAATCGGGAACAAAAAGACCAAAACTAATGACTTCCACAGTGGAAGGTGCCCTGGGAAATATAGAATAGTGGAATCAGGGGCTTGTTTACCGTGATTCTGTGTATCCATCTGATGGGGAGTATAAATAGTTTTCTTTGCACAAAGGCACCCAGGGAATAGTGAATCAGGGAATAATTGACTTGTCTTGGTATGTTTGTGAATGTGCATTTTTATTTGATGGCAAATATGCTGTTGGCCCTGGAGTCAGTCACCCACGGTAAAATTTCCTCAGCATCGTGTGCACTACGATAGCATGCCCATCCCCCCAAAAAACACACATTTGAAATTAACGTTAATCAACCAATGTTGTATTTGGGGCCCTATGTGAAAGCCACCTACTGCAGCTGACTGCCATTCAGCAGGCAAGAAGTGATTTGCAATATAATTTAAATGAAGAGTTGGTTTCCTTTCACATTTAGAACACACCAGTATGGAAAACTGATCGTCAGCCATTCTGGTGATATGCATCAACTTGGCTATTCAATCAGAAAATGAAGTTTCCCGAGACACTGGCACATTTAATTTATTTTTTTTCCGCTGTGAAGTTAACTTCAGCTTGTTAAATACAATGATGATCCAAACCACAGAAAAGCCAACACCATTAATTTTAATGCTCATAATGTAGTGGAAAGAGATTATATTCATTTGGGATTTTTTCCCTTTTAATAGAATGTTTACTTGCCCCTCTCCTTATGAGTTAATTATTATTTTCCTTCCGTAATGCTCTACTTATATCTGAGCAGCCAGTGTGTCTATTAATGTCTTGAGTTTATGAATTGCTGGTGAATCTATCATTTTGCAGTGTCTATCACTAAAATATCAGTAGCTTGGCAGTGTGGTGAGTGAAGATGCAGCTGATAGGGATGAGATGGGTCCCTTTACAGAACCTTCTCATCTGTTTTTATAAAATATTTACTTTTAGCAGAGTTTCTTTTCTATGCTTTGATTGGGAGATTGACTTTTCAGTGAATTATATAGTAGTGAGTTAAGAATTTGGTAACTTTCCCTTGTTTATCATTCAGGGGTTTTTTGTTTGTCTTAAGATTTTTTTTTTAACTTTTTTAAATTAAATTTTTTTTAAAATTTTTATTGAAATGTAGTTGATCTACAGTGTTGTGTTAGTTTCTGGAGTACAACAAATATGTATCTAATTCTTTATGTATGTATCTATTATTTTCTAGATTCTTTTCCATTATAGGTTATTACAAGATATTACAAGATCCTCAGTGTCTTGTAATAACCTTGTATCTTGTTCCTTGTGCTATATAGTAGGTCCTTGTTGGTTATCTCTTTTATGTATAGTAGTGTATATATTTTAATCCTAAACTCCTAATTTATCCCCCCTCCTTTCCCTTTGGTAACCATAAATTTGTTTTCTATGTCTATGAGTCTATTTGTGCTTTGTAAATAAGTTCATTTGTATCTTTTTTTTTTTTTTTTTTTTTTACATTTTAAATTCATCTATTTCTTCATTTAATAGACACAGAGCAGCCAGTCATGCAAGTAGTGTGCTAAGTATTGGGGATTAAAAATAACTAAAACGGGCTTCCCTGGTGGCACAGTGGTTAAGAATCCACTTGCCAATGCTGTGGACACGGGTTCAAGCCCTGGTTCAGGAAGATCCCACGTGCCACAGAGCAACTAAGCCCATGCGCCACAACTACTGAGCCTGCGCTGTAGAGCTCGGAGCCACAACCACTGAGCCCGTGTGCCACAACTACTGAATCCCGCACGCCTAGAGCCCGTGCGCCACAACGAGAGAAGCCGCCGCAGTGAGAAGCACATGCACCGCAACAGATTAGCCCCTGCTCACCACAACCAGAGAAAGCCTGCGCACAGCAACAAAGACCCAACGCGGCCCAAAATAAATAAATACATTTATTAAAAATAAATAAATAAGGCATCATCCCCATCTTCCAGGAGCGCATAGTTCTGAGCAGGACTGGCAACAAGGAATTGTAGCACAGTAAGATGAGGGGTACAGGTGAGCTGGGCACATGGTAATAGAGGGAGGGATGGAGGGAGCTCTCTCTCTGCAGAGGGGGCTATCAAGGGAGGCTTTACAGAGTAGGAGATGCTAGAGCAAGATCCCAGAGACCTGGGCCTTGAGTTCTCCAGGTTGGCAGTGAAAGGATGGGTGAGGGTGGGAAAAGGCAGCACAGGCAGAGAGAATAGCAAAGTCGAAGTGGTGACTGGGAGCCTTTTATTGGAAACCAGCTACCTGCTATTTAAATAGCAATAATAGGAGCTGATACTTAAGTGCTCACCATATGTCACACACTGTTTCAAATTCTTATATCTGCAAACTCAGTTAATCCTTATGATGGCTCTTTGAGGTTGGTGTTATCAGCATCCCCTTTACAAATCCAAATCAATGCCTGGAGAGATTTGGTAATTTGCTAAATATCACACAGCTGATAGGATCAGGACCAAGACTGGAACCATGTTCTTTGACTCCAAAGCCTACAAGTTTAAGTATTATGCTCATGGCCTCTTTGCCCTTTAGGGCCTTCATTCCAGCTTTGCAGATAAGACACGCTAATAGTGACTGACAGTCAGGACTGTCTAGGAGGGATAATAACAGTACCTATCTGTCACCTGTGGGGAGGATTAAGTGAGATACAGAAAGTGTTTAGAACAGTGCCTGGTACATAGGAAAGCATTTTAAAACTAGTAGCGTGATGATTAATGTCTTAAAAGTAGTAGAGCCCAATAAATAGGAATTCAATAGTACTCAGGGATTAAACCACTTAGGGGTAGTTTACTGCAGAGGTCATTATTCAAGAGACACTGTGGAGTTGGTGGCATTTGATATAAACCTGGATGGCTTAATGGTAGAATTCCTATAGGTAGGACTTGGGGACGGGGAAGTATTTCAGCAAGAGAGAACGGAATGCAGAAATGCAAGCAGACTGGAAAATTCCATCATGCTCAAGAAAAGTGAATAAACTAATCTTCTGAAAGCAGAGGGTCTGTAAAGAGAAACAGGGAAAATAAACTCAAACAGGTAGTTAGAAATTGCTTATAACTAATGATGTTTGTTGAATGTTTGGCACTGTTTATATTTTGTATTATTGAGTCATCGTAAACGTTTTCCTGGGATTATAGACTCATTGTTTTCACTTGAAGAAAATGAGGTTCAGAGAAGTTACATAATTTGCTTACCATCATCCAGCTAAAAAGTGATAGAACTTGAACTCGAACCCAAGTCTACGGGTTGGGTTCTTAAGTCTATGGGCAACTTAAAGTACCATGTTCATTTGACTACACCATGCTTTCGTCTTTGTAGCTCTGACCTTTCTACACGTCATGAATATTGATAGAATAATTTTTCTAGTGAAAAGGGTAGGAGGAAAAAGTAAGAATAATGTGTCAATGTGTTCTTCTTAGAATTTTGCTTATCAACCACTATAGCCCAACATTTTCCCACTTAATAGGCTGTGTCTACTTCTATTAAGATGGAAAGAACTGGTCTCCCTGATTCCCTTGACACATACCCCCGCTCCGGTTTCCTATTTGTGTGTACCTCTTACAGCAGGTACCAGGTACTGTAGTTAAACGCCCCACCTCCTAGAATAAGAGCTAATGGTTAAAAGTTTGGGTGTTGAAGTACTGCCAGGTGCCAGGGCTAGAAGCCCAGCCCCACCCTTCATAGCTGTGGTCAAGAACAAGATACTTACTTTGTCTATGTTTGTTTCCTTATCTATTTAATGATGACAGTGTGGTACCTATGTCAGTGGGTAACTGCTGGAAATAAATGGATTATTCCATATAAAGACTAAAAACTGCTCTTAAAAGGCTATGATCGTTCGTTATGTATTAGCATTATTGTTGTCATTATTATGCCTTATATCTTGTGTCTCCCCAAATAAAGACCTGTGACCAGCTCTGTTGGGGAGGACAAGGGAAGGTTGTCGTTTCATATATTGCTGAAGAGAATGTAAAATTGCACAGCCTTTGTAGATGGTAATTTGACAATATCTATCAAATATTATAATACATGTTTTCTTTACCCAATAATTCCACTTCTCGGTATTTATCCTACAGATAGATTCATAGCAGTGAGAAATGTGGAATTTGTACATTTTGAATTTTAACCTGTGTATGTATAACCTAGTCCAAATTTTTTAAATACAGATTGATGAATATGTTATGCTTTGTTTGTACCCTCCACGTAGTCTGACACAACACTTGGCACAGAGACACTGACAAATGCCCTTTTGTTTAGCCTGGTACAATTCCTTCGGATACCTGTGCCCCAAGCCCACCTACATGCACCGTGTACACTTTAGATGATGCTTCATCCTGAGCCACTCAACTCTAAACACCGTTAGGCTGCTAACTCTGGTTTGCTTTCAAAATTGACATATACTTCTTTCATTATAGCGATGTCCTTGGCTTCTCTCCATGACTATTCCTGACTCGTGGCCCTGGCAGTCTTGGGAAAACATCATCCAGTTTCTTGGATCCAGATCCTGGGGCCTCCGTTTCCCCAGCATTACCCCCACCCAGCCTGGACGCATTGACCCAAGCGTTTCCTAGGACACGTGTAAGTAAAATACTTGACTCTTCCATGAAAATAGTTTAAATCATCCCCTCCCCTCCACTGCACACTCCACTTTGGAGCATGATTTTGTTTCTCTCAGATGCTTTTCCAATTCTCTCCCTTTCTGGAACTAACTGCCTGTCCTAAAGTTTATACCCTCAGGTTCAGTATTTGTTTAATCACTGATTATTCAAGGAGCCGGGAGGCAGTAGAATCTGAGAACTGAAAGGCAGAAGCCTTTGTTCTCCTCCTGTGTGGTTTCATTCAGGTTACTTGTCTTTGACTTAGATTGGAGACTAAATGGATTAAAATAAAACCAATTTAAGGGGAGAAAAGAAACGTTCACAGACACAGAAATAGAGATTCCTGCTATCTTGGCTGCCTAGAAGATCTGCAGGCCTCACCAAGGAATTTAAAAAGTAATGTTTCTTATCATAAGTGACAGAAATATGCTGCTTTCTGCATCAGTAGATATGAAGATTAAAGGGTCTGACCGTGTTAAACAATTTTGCACAGCACCAGGCACCCTGGGCTCTGCTCTCTGCCTTATTACCCTTCATCTTGTGGCTATTTCAGGCCCAATTTAAGAATACAATGTGGTCTGGCTTTGCAAATTGACATCCTTTAATTTAAACTGTCTTGTGGGAGAATTAAGAAATTATGGAACAATTATATGCCTTGAGTTGAAAGCTGGATGGCATCCCGAGATCCTTGTACATCAGCCATTTGAATTGATTAAGTCACGTAATTGAATTACACCTTTGCCCCCCATAATATCTTGTGGCAAATATGTTGGTATTTCGTTCTGGGAAAATGCTTCCATAAAAGTAAAATAGGGGTTGGGGCTGGAGATTGACCTGCGTGTCAAAGGAAACCTAGGGGCAGGGTGGGATGACATCTTGAGATTTTGTGCGGGAGGTTGATTAGCAGAGCAGGTGTTCCATTTGAAGTTTAAATGGAAGTTCGCAGATCAAAACTCTGTACATGATACACGGGGAAGTATGCTTTCCCCAGTCTCCCTTTGTGTTGTCTTTCAACCTTCAGCTTAAGCGTGTATAATAGCTCATTCTCAAGGCTTTTTTTTTTTTTTTTTTTTTTTTTTT
>NC_041217.1:135717855-135744536 GCF_002837175.3 Physeter macrocephalus
ACGCGCAGGCTCAGCGGCCACGGCTCACGGGCCCAGCCACTCCGCGGCATGTGGGATCTTCCCGGACCGGGGCACGAACCCGTGTCCCCTGCATCGGCAGGCGGACTCTCAACCACTGCGCCACCAGGGAAGCCCCTCAAGGCTTTTTTTTAACATCTCCCATGAACAAAGATGCTGGGCTTGGTATAGCTTCCTTTGTCCCCCATGTTTTCTCATATACCCTTCCATCAGAGCACCTCCCACAGTGATGACAAGTCTCCTTTACCAGGCCACGTGGCTGAGCAGGGAACTGTGTCCAACTCGCGTAGCATGGTTGTAGCGCTCAGTCAGTATCTGTTGAATGAGGCTTTATTTGGAAGCTTCAGTGGTTAAGGTTCTAAACTCAGTCTTCTTTTGTAGAGTGGAAATCAGAAGGATGTGGAATCTGATAGTAATTTTTAAAGCACTGTTCTTAAGTAGGGGTTTTTTGCCCCCACTTTTGTCATTTGACCCTTTTGTCAAGGATTTCTTAAACAACCAACTCTGTCCATTTAACAAATGTTTATTAGGCACTTATTATATCAAAAAGCTAAGGTAGGTGCTGAGGGGGAAAAATAGCCAAAAATTATTCCCTGTTCTTTCAAGGAGCCCAAAATCCTACTGGGAATTGGAGAGGTTGGTGTGGGAAATAGGCTAATAGCCTTGGTGACTGAAGGAGCAAGCAGGCTGCTGTTGAGTGGTCCAGGACTATGAAAGGGGGTGATGGTAAATTCCATTTTACTCCCCTCTGAAGCTTGTTCTGCCCTTGGTCTGCCCTGCACCCCCCCCACCCCCTCCCACATCATCCATTTTGGAACCCAGCAGGGAAGAAAACTCTTGGACGAATGGCCTGTGGTCAGGCAGAATGTGTGCCTTTCATTTGAAAACTCCTCCAAGGAAGAGAGCTTTTAAAGCACTGTTCTCCCCCACCTCCTTTCCCCACCGCCCCCAGCTTCCAACTCTCCATCCTCCTGTGCAGCCTTCTGGGTCTTCATATTCTTTGTCTATTCCGTGCAGCACAAGAACCTCTCTCTTTTTAAAAGCTCTTTACCTTTTCTTTACCTTTATCAAAGAACACTCTTGGAGCTTTAAAACCCAGCTACAGCTATCCTCCTGAATATATTTGTGTGGAAGGGATTAATCAAGTCTGTCAAACATTGAGCTGTGAAACCTTTAATATTTCTAAAAGGTTTAAAGTCTGCATATTTATCACATGCATCACTGAGAATAATCTTTCTTTTTTGTGTAAAAAAAAAGTTAAATGCCCACTGTAAAATATTGTGGTGATGAGCACAGAGGGTGACAGGCTCAAGCAGGGGCCTGTTTGTGATACTGGAATGGAGTTTCTGGTAAAATCTTTCTCTGACATCAGTCCCCTAGAGACCACCCATCATCTACCCCTCATCCATGTGTATGAATGTTTTATATTGTGGAATTCTAGAACCTCGGTACTCAAAGGGAAAGGAAAGAAGGAGAAAGGGACTGGTCTTTGTGGAATGCCTGCTTTGTGCCGGGTGTCATGTCTGTGTGCTTTGAGTGTTGTCGCGTGGTCATTTTTACAACAGTCCTTTATAGCAGGCAGTATCACCACTGATTTATAGACAAGGAAGCGAAGATTCAAAAAGCGAAGCGATTTTCACACGATCACGCAAATATTCCTTTTGCAGACCTGGGACTTGACCCTAAACTAAGCCTCTCTAATTCTTTCACTCTGTTTATGTGGCATAAGCTTGGCAAATGCTTAATACAAAGTAGGCACACATGAGAGGGTCCCCAAAGTTGGTTGTTTTTTTGTTTTTTTAAAAATTAATTAATTAATTTATTTATTTATTTTGGCTGTGTTGGGTCTTCGTTTCTGTGCGTAGGCTTTCTCTAGTTGCGGCGAGCGGGGGCCACTCTTCATCGCGGTGCGCGGGCCTCTCACTGTCGTGGCCTCTCTTGTTGCAGAGCACAAGCTGTAGATGCGCCGGCTCAGTAGTTGTGGCTCACGGGCCTAGTTGCTCCGCGGCATGTGGGATCTACCCAGACCAGGGCTCGAACCCGTGTCCCCTGCATTGGCAGGCAGATTCTCAACCACTGCGCCACCAGGGAAGCCCCCCAAAGTTGTTTTTTAATGAAGAATCTTTGTTCTACAGACAGAGAGACAGTGTAGGTTATTGGGCATGATTCTGAGAATCAGAGGTGTTAGATTTTAAGATGTTTAATCCAGAAATGGTGGTAGTTTCCTTAGAGTAGGGAGAGAGCCATTCAGGGCTTTTTATCACAATAGCTAATACAAACACCTATTTATTTATAAAGTGCTTTTACATGCACAACCTGACTTAATCTACTCTGCAGGCTCGTGATGTCACATCAGCATTTTTGCCATTTTGCAGATGGGAGAACTGAGGGCCAAAGACATGGTTAGTCCTGCCTAGGTCACTCAGCTAGAAGCAACTCAGCTGATGCTCCAGCTTTGTTTTTCTGGTGCCAAAGCCACAGTCTCACCGCTATACTGTACCATTTTTAAAGCATTTGATTATTATTCCTAAGAATGCAAAAAATAAAGTTTTGAAAAGAAAAGCATGAAAAGACCTTAGAGACCCATCAGTCTTGCTTTCCAGATTTGACACCAGAGGTGCAGACACTGAAAGTAGTTTAAAAGAGGCCCAAGCAATGTGTCATGATAACATTGAAGAAAGGTGAATGTATTCATATGGAGTGTAAAACCAGGGAGGGCTGCCCTGAGGTGGTGACCCTTGATAATGTCCTAAAATGAGGAGGATTTTAATAGAGGGTGAAAATTCAACAAATGATGCTAAAATGGAAGAAAGGAATGATTGTGTGGCAAAATGACAATATGGTTGTCCCATGGGCAGGGCCCCTTCAAGAAAGCTCGAGTTTGTTGTTTCAGTATAATTAGTTGTGTAACTTGCACTGCCAGAGTGCCACCATAGCGCCACACACACGTGTAATTAAACCCCCTGCCAGCCAGGCAGTGTCTTCGTCATGCTTCCACTTCATGCCCCAGCTTTGCATCAGAGCAAGCGACCAGAAGAAAGGCCCTGAGGTTGGGATGATTTGAAATTTCAAACTCACCTTGTCTGTGAGTGAACCTTTTTGTGTTTACCTGTCTGTGTCGTATTGGGAGGAAAAACAGATACAAGACTTAGAAGGAGGCAGAGCTTTCTGCTCCCAGGTTACTGTGAAGACAACAGGCCCGTTTCTGGAACTCTTTTGGGTGGGCGAGATGTTTCCCCAGTTTACATTTAGCAAACTGTAATTAGCATCAGCTGGAGAAGAGAAACAACTGTGTTGGGAAATACCACTTTCCTCTGCACAACAGCCTCTGTTCCTAAGGGTGGTCCCTAGCATTGGGTTTTTCTTGTTGGGAGGCAGTGTACAGATGCCCTGTGTAGCTGAAATGGGGTTATTCTGGGAGTGAAGCTCTTTACATAGAGACCAGATGATGATCCACTTCAGCTGGCAGAGTGTACCTTGCTTACATATCAGCCAGTTGGAATTGTGAGGTTCTTGTATGTTTTCATTCATTCCTTGAACACACATGAACCCACACCCGGGTAAACCTTACTAGATGCTGAACAGTAGGTTAGATGCTAGGGGCTACACATCAACCATACCTCTGTGAAAAGCCATGCTGGTCAAAAGCAGATTTGTGGATGGATACACAGAGAACCAGCTGAGGCTTTTTGTTTGGGGCCTACTGAGTAAATCAGACACTCCCTGTGGATTAGTTAGGATAAGTAATGCTAGCTGCATTAACCATAACCCCTCCCAGCCTAGATGAACACAGAGTCTTGTCTTGATATTCCCTTAAACTCAGTTCCTACTCAAACAAATGCAAGATCATCTGAAAGATTGCGCTTTGCTACCACTTTGAGCGGACCTTCCAGGAAAAATTATCTTCCGGTGTAAAATGGAATTCTACTGGTGAGGATTTAATTAATAAAAATCATCTGGAAGAGGCTGAAATGACTTCATAACTTCTGACCTCAGAATTCCTCTTTCAGTATTCCATCCTAAAAATAGAAATTACAGAGATGTATGAACAAACAAGTTTATTTCCACATTACTTGTAGTTTTGAAAAAGGGAAAACAACCAAAATTTCCAGAAAGGAGGAAAATGCTTCACCAAAGTTTTTCATATTCAAATAAAGTAGTCATTAATAAAACATTCTAAAGAATTGTTTATTGTTCTTAATGGTATATGGACATGAAAGTAAGCTTCAGGACTTTATGTACAGCACAATTCCAATTGTGATGCAAACATATCTCTAGGCATAGACCCCTAAAAAGGCTGAAGATAAGGCATTAAGATATTAGGAGTGAATTTCTCTGTGTAGTAGGATAAGGAGGGCTTTTATTTCCCTCTTTATATTTTTTCTTCTAAATCTGATATTATGATTGAGTATACATCACTTTTATGAATATAAAAAGGTACATCATTAAAAAAAACTGTTTAAGTGTAAAGAAGAATGGCTTTGGATCAGGACTGACTCATGTAGGGGAGATCTCAAGTATCTCAGGAGGGAAGAGCCAAAGGGCGTGTGCAAGCCGTGTTCTAGAACTGTGTCAAGTCCAGAGGGGGAACAGTGGGCTGGAGACCAGAGGACATCATAAAGGTCAGGATTTCTGCAAACTTAAGGGGCCCACAACTGGGCTGGAGAGCATAACTGTCAACTCTAACTGGTATGCAAAATGGGAAAACTGAACCGATTTAAAAATTTCAGATTAGGACAGTGGGTTCAAGTCCTGGCTCTACTGCTTAACAGCTGTGTGGCTTTGGGCATGTGTCTTAACCACTCTGAACCTCATTTGTAGAATGCAAATAAAACCACATTCTTTATAGTATTGCTGTGACATTAAATGTGACCGTTATTTTCAAATACCATATGAGGTAAGGGGGCACTTGGGCTGTGATGCTACACAATACTATATATATATGTATGGTGTGTGTGTGTGTATATATATATATATATATATATATATATGTATGTATATATATATATATGTATATATACATATATATATATATACACACACACACCATACATATATATATGCCAAGTAGGGCCCGGGGTCAAAATATGAGGGGCTTCAGTGGTTGGACCTATGAACACACTCTCTTCAAATAACTAGAAAACAAGGAGGTAAGGATGGAATTGCGGTGTGGTGTTATTGACAGCATTGACCACCACCTGTTATTAGCTGTGATCCTTTTGGCCTCTGGGGAAACAGAAGAGACAGAATCTAGCCTGGCTTACAGCAGCTTGGGGCAGATTATCTGTAACACCGTGGAAGCTAAAGCCTGGCATCTCCCATCGCGTTCAAAGGGGCGCCCCTTGGGATAAAGCCCTTTCCTCATTGCAGCTTTACATAGTCCTCTCCTGCCTTCATTCCCCACCCTGTCCCTGCCCCCACAGGACCACCACCAGGACCGCCCGGAGCCTTAGTCTGAAGGAGTCTCTGTCACCGTGACCCTCACCTGAAATTTGGGGGTGTTCATCCCGGGAAGTCTCCCCCATCTTTTCTTTGCATGTTCAGCTTGGCATCCAGGCAGTCAAGGCCCACTTCATGTCCAGCCGGCACCTCAACCAGGAGAAAGGCGAAGCGTCCTGAATGAAATGTTCTAAGGCATTATCGGTTCTCACCAGATGATTCTGAGTAAGGGGGCCCTCGGGCTGCTACCCTGCACCATTCTACAGAATCAAAGGAGAGGAAAGTCAGCCAGCCCCGGAAACCGTGACTTCACCTTTATCTTAGCTCAAGCTGCTGTACCCAAAACACCATAGCCTGGGTGGCTTAAACAACAATTATTTATTCCTCACAGTTCTGCTGGCTGGGAAGTCCAAGATCAGTGTGCTGGCAGATCCAGTGTCTTGAGGGCCCATTTCCTGGTTTGTAGGCAGCCATCCTTTCCTTGTATCCTCACCTGGCAGAGAGAGCAGAGAGAGGAAGCCAGCTGTCCTGTCTCTTCTTTCTTTTATTTTCTTTCTTTCTTTTTTTTTTTTTTTTTTTGGCTGCATCGGGTCTTAGGTGTGGGTTGCGGCACACGGGATCTTCTGTTGCGGTGCACGGTCTTCTCTCTAGTTGTGGCGTGCAGGTTTTTTTTCTGTCTAGTTGTGGCATGGGGGCTCCAGGGCGTGTGGACTCTGTAGTTGGCGGCATGCGGGCTCTCTTGTTGAGGCGCGCGAGCTCAGTAGTTGTGGCGTGCGGGCTTAGTTGCCCCACGGCACGTGGGATCCTAGTTCCCCAACCAGGGATCAAACCTGAGTCCCCTGCATTGGAAGGTGGATTCTTTACCACTGGACCACCAGGGAAATTCCCTGTCTCTTTTTTTTAAAGGCACTAATCCCATTCATGAGCACTCCACCCTAATGACCTAATTACCTCCCAAAGGCCCCACCTCCTAAACCCATCACATTAGGGATTAGGATTCCAACATATCAGTTCTGGGGAGACACAAGCATGCAGTCCATATCAGCATCCCTGCTGCTTAAGCAAGGGGTCCTGGATCATTTTCCCACTTCTGTCTGAAGCCAGTCTAAATGGATTATCACAACCATCTCCTCTAGTGATGAAGACATCTATGTGCCAGATACTGTGCCCAAGCATTGTCACATGCGGTACACCTGGCTTTCATTGCATTGTGTTTCCTCCAGCAAGAAGAGTTTTGTTCTTCTCTGCTGACTGCTTTTGTCCCCCGCCTAGGCACATCTTTAGTTATATGGCTACTAAACTGAGCAAAGGTGGGATGGGAATTCCTGAAGGTGCTATGGGATGTGTTATTTTGGGTGTCTACACCATCTTTCCCTGCATAGTTGAGGGAGACTAGTTTGCTGGGTTGCCCTTGAAATTCAACCCAAAGATTTTCAGCTTAACTTAAATGGTGCTCTGTGACTTCTAAGAGAAAAGAGCATGAAAGGAAATTGCTCTGTTTGCAGCTTAGTGACTCCCCCAAATTCTAGGCTGGTCTGTGAGCTATGCTGCCAAGAGGCCTGTTGCTGATTATGCTGGATGCCCCATAAATTAATGAGGGCTGGACTTGGAGGTGACAACGATCACTGAGTCTCTGGAGCAGAAAATGCAACACTAATACATATGTTTCAGAAATGTCCTTTGTCTATATGTTTGGAGGAGAAAGTGCTGATGAGGATCAATTTCATATTGACTTTAAATTTTTCAATTGACCCAGAGACCTTTTTATTAAGTAATGTGCACAAAAACATTTCATCCCAGGCCAACTTGATGGCTTGGAGAATTCCCTTCAGAGTACAGCAACCTGGAGAGAATTAGAAAAGCAATTCATTTATTTACTCTTTTATTCATCCTTTAATAAATATTTATTGAGCACCTGCTACGTGCTCCGTTCTAGAAACTACGCTAGACAGTGAGCAAGACCCAATCTGCCCTCAAGGAATCTGAAATCTAATGAGCTTGACAGACACATCGATAAACAAGCCTGGCCTAGTGTGATGTGTTTTGTTAGACGTAAGTGCAAGGTATGTGGAAGAGTAATGAGGACGGAATCAGAGGCATCCTGTGTACTTGGTGAGTACTTAGCTCTTGTTGATTGAATAAATGAATGAATGAGTGAGTGAGTGAATCAGATGGCCCTCAAGCTGAGATTTGAAGAGAAGTAGAAATGGAAGAAGAGGTAAAGGGCATTTGGGGCTGAGGAAAAGCATGTGCCAAGACAGGGTGGTGTGATGTTTTAAACATAGCCCAGCTGTGAAAGGAAGCACAGGTGGGTTCCAGGGAGTCAAGAACTGGACATGAGGACCTTGGGTGTTGAACCACCACCTGTGCAAATAGACATTCTCATAGAAGGCAGAGTGGACCCAAGGGGCCTTGCACCCCTTTAGAGGACAGGTCTCACCACACAGCAGATTCCTCATCCTGCTACATTATTTTCTGTGTTTAGAGAGTAGATCGTACGTGAAGGAGGTAGTTGCCCATTGGTTCCTTTGGACACTTTCCTGAAGAGGCACAGCCCTAGAACCAAAGTGCCTGCTCTGAGAAAGATCTAGTTTCAAGTCCTGGTCCTGCCATCCTATGCTGAGCAGATACTGCTGCTTGCTGCAAAGCCAGCCTCTATCTTCAGTTCTGACTGAATGTTGGGCAAAGCAATGTGAAATCTCCCTGTTTGCTGCCTTCCTGTACTTTTCGCAGCTCGTCTTTCCCACATTCTTGTTACTGTCTTCCTGTTCATTGGTGTTGCCATCTTGTTTTCTTTTATTTTAATCTTGTTTGGATCATCAGGCCAGTCTGGGGAATCTTGAGTATCACTCTTCTGAGCGTGTACCTCTGGGATGTGGTCCCTGGGCTTTGACTTACAGGTTAGAAATTCTGTCGCACTCCCCTGAACTTGATTCAATGGCTGCAGTGGCCGGGCTGATTTATGGCCGTTTCTTTCCATGTTTGATCTTAGCAAACAGACAGCTGTTATAGAGCAGCTTCATTTTACTCACCTGCTGGCATCTTCATGTTTGGTCTAATAGCTTGTTAACTGTTCTGAGGACAGGCACTGCCCTTCCTGGCTACCATGGAGAGATTGGTCTCTATGGAAACCACATCACATCGGGGACCATGCTCATTCTTCAAGGCTTTCCGTCTCCATTTTTCTCTGGTGGCTTCTGGGTAACCTGTAATGGTTGGAGCCCTGCTTCACCCTGCCAGGAAGCCACTGCTAATTTAAAGCCTCTCAAAGGATCTTAACAAGACACACTGCTTTCCTCTGGCCTTGTTGCTTATTCTCTGTCACACCTGGTCCAGGCCTGCAGGGAGCTGTCGTCCCTCCTTTATCAGCTCTCTTTTTGGCATTCCCCAGCTATTGTTCTCACTCTCTCTCAGAAAGCTTTGACACAGTTTCTCCAGATCTCTTTGCTCATTAATGTCTTGCAACAATCCCTCTGAATCCTGGCATTCCACATGTTCTTTGTTCCCTCATTTCTTTTTGTTTATACTCTTTTACTCATCTTTTCAGAAATGACTCTCCCAAGCTGTTTGGTCTTCATCTGTACCAAAGAGATTTTTGTCAAAGAGACTCATGTAGACTGTTCAGTTACAATATATGAAGAAAGAACTGATTTATGTGTAATAGGACTCTAGAGTGTTCGTTCTGCTGAGTGCATTCAGGGTTCAACAATAATACTACTGGTAATTGTGAGTGTTTATGTAGAGCTGATTATGTGCCAGGCATTGTGGTAATAATCACCTATGTCTTCACAATAATCCTGCAAGGTAAGTACTCTTATTGTGTCCATTTTACAGATGAGGAAACTGAGACACAGAAAGTTAAGGAACATGCCCTAGGGCTCCCAGCTGTTAAATGGCAGAGCTAGGACTTGAACCCTGGTCTCAGAATCCATGCTCTTCACCACTGTACCATACATTGGGCAGTGACTGTTGATCTCTGTACACATGTTCCCAGAAATGGCCCATTTCTGCGAAGCTAAGTTGTACTCATCAACAAGGTCAAGATTAAATGTCACCTGCTCTGTGAAACTACCCAACTTCCTCCACATTCACGATATAAGTTCATTTGTTCATTTGACGAACATCAAGCATAGTGGTTATAGCCCATTCATTCATCCATTCAACAAGATTGTATCAGGTGCCTTCCGTGTTACTGTGCTAGGCATTATGGCTACAATGGTGAGCAAAGAGCAAGCAGACCCTTCTCTCATCCTACTTATTTTTTTTTCCTTAACATCTTTATTGGAGTATAATTGCTTTACAATGATGTGTTAGTTTCTGCTTTATAACAAAGTGAATCAGCTATACATATACATATGTCCCCATATCCCCTCCCTCTTGCATCTCCCTCCCACCCTCCCTATCCCACCCCTCTAGGTGGTCACAAAGCACGGAGTTGATCCCCCTGTGCTATGTGACTGCTTCCCACTAGCTATCTACTTTACATCTGGTAGTGTATATATGCCCACGCCACTCTCACTTCGTCCCAGCTTACCCTTCCCCCTCCCCGTGTCCTCAAGTCCATTCTCTACATCTGCATCCTTATTCCTGTCCTGCCCCTAGGTTCTTCAGAACCATTTGTTTGTTTGTATTTTTTTTAGATTTTATATATATGTGTCAGCATACGGCATTTGTTTTTCTTTTTATGACTTCACTCTGTGTGACAGACTCTAGGTCCATCCCCTACTTATTATTGAGAAAAGAAAAATAGGCCAGAAGATAGATAGACAGACAGGCAGATAGAAAGACAAAAGGAGTCAGAGATAGCTGTATATATACATATCTATAAATTATACCTATGGATCTACATTTATAAGCCTCTTTATCTATTGATGAATCAATCCATTGATATTAAGGTTTTTTTCCAGTCAATTTCTTCTGCCTCTTTATATGATAAATCTCTCTTCCTGAGCCTCACATTTAAGATCCTCCATGATCTGGCCCCAGATGACTTTCCTGGCTTATCTCCTACCAGTTCCTGCTTCCTGTTCTCCAACGACCCACTCCAGACCCTGTCTCCCAGAAAATGTTTCCTCATTGGAAACCATCCAGGCACAATCACAGCACCGTGCTTTAGCTCAGCCTTTTTTTCTCTGCCTCAAGTTCCCTTTTCACATTTCCCTTCTCACATTTCTCCGTATCCAAGTCCTTTCCAAACACCAAGGCCAAGTTCCAGCACCCTTCTCTGTGGAACTGCTCCAACATCCCCTTATCCACATTCCCACCAACAAGGAATCGGTCTGTATGTCCTCTGTGCTCCAGTGACACTGGACACACCTCTCTGTGACAGCGTCTATGACTCCAAGCCCAGCTGTCCATGTGCACGTTTGTTCTCCTGACTAGGACTGCAGACCCCTTGATGGTGAGGAACAGACCTTATTGCTTGCTGTATTTGAAGAACCTAGGACAGTGCCTGGTAGATACTAGACTTCTATTTTTTTTTAATTAAACTATTCTTAATAATAATAACTTTGAAAGTATCTGATTGCCATCTGTATCTGACACTCTGCTAAGCATTTCACTTGTTTTATTACATTTTTCAATCATAAGAATCTTATAATGTAGATTATGATGGAGAAGCTCCAGTTTACAGATGAGAGACTAAGGCTCAGAGAGTGTATGGTAGCTGCCCGGGTCACACGCCCCTAAGCAGCAGAGCCTGTCTAGATCCCACGGGGACTTGCTGTACGGCATGTGAGAGTGGAGTCTGTTTGCTCTCTGCTTCCCATTGTTGCCCCAGCGTCTAGCACAGTAACCCTGAAGACACTTGATCAAATCCTGTAGACTGGATGAATGAATGTTCTGTAGCCAGTACCCTTTGATGTTGCTGGAATGAACAATGAACTTATATCTTCAGTCGGGAGTAAAGTAGGGATCTAGAAGTGCTTTCACTTTCATATATAGTCTTATACACACACACACACACACACACACACACACACGGAAAAGGAAACCAGAGAAGGATTCTGTAAAGTAGGGATCTAGAAGTGCTTTCATTTTCATATATAGTCTTACACATGGACACACACATACACACACACACACGGAAAAGGAAACCAGAGAAGGATTCTGTAAAGTAGGGATCTAGAAGTGCTTTCATTTTCATATATAGTCTTACACATGGACACACACATACACACACACACACGGAAAAGGAAACCAGAGAAGGATTCTGTAAAGTAGGGATCTAGAAGTGCTTTCATTTTCATATATAGTCTTACACATGGACACACACATACACACACACACACGGAAAAGGAAACCAGAGAAGGATTCTGTAAAGTAGGGATCTAGAAGTGCTTTCATTTTCATATATAGTCTTACACATGGACACACACATACACACACACACACGGAAAAGGAAACCAGAGAAGGATTCTGTAAAATTCTGGTAAGATGACCACTGGCTGCAAGCTGTATGTTTTTATTTTTTGTAGCAGTTGCCTTTGGGTTTAGGTGAAGTTGCTAGCAGATCCAGAACAGTCTTTTAGATATTTGTAGCCCAGAAGAGTCAGACTTTGTAGTCAACAAAGCCAGTATTAATTCCAGCCTTGCCATGGCCTCTGTGTGACGTTGGGCCAGTTAACCCCTCTGAAGTTCAACATAGTGATTAATGTGTGAGAATCAGATGGCCTGGCTCTACGTTTACTATCTGTGGGATCTCGGGAAAGATACTTAACTTCTCTGTGCTTCAGTTTCCCTACCTGTAAAATGGTTATAATAATATCATTTCCCTCATAAAGCTGATGTGAGAATTAAATGAGTCAGTTCATCTGAAGCCTTTAAAATAGTACCTGACACCCAGAAAACTATAATTAGCTCTTAGATAATTCTGTCTATTTCAGAGTGATATAGTGAGAATTAAACGATTAATACATTCATGAAGCATCTAGACTTCTAAAGCTTAGGCTCAGAACTGGTACTACATCACTTCCACCATATTCTCTTGGTTAAAATTGCAGAACAAGCCCAGATTCGGGGCTGTGGAGGGGACGAAGTAGGGATCTAAATGCAGGAGGAGAGATTCATCAGGGGCCCCAGAGGGGTAGCCTGTCACAGCATTAATAGAAGAGGTGACATGGGCTGTAGATCTGAGTTGGTGTCAGTGGGTATTAAAGAGGCAAAATGGATATCAGTAATTTCACACATTGACACTCACCTATTCTACTCTCGGAAGAGCCCTCAGGCCCTCCCCTCAGAACCTGTTCCTCATTTTCTACAGCACTGTAACCAAGTGTTAGTATATGCTTCACACAAGAAATCAGAAGAATGTGTGAGAGATGGAATTGTTTCTAGAGACAGGTCCCCTGGCAACAAAAAAGGGAAAAATGACAAAAGACAAAACATGAAACACTATAATAAAATGGAAAAAAAAATCCTACAATGAAGGGGAAATGAGAGCATTTGCCACAGACTGGCATACAGACAAGCATGTATTTTGCATGTGTGCTGTTTCATCGGAAGCTGGATTGATACTGCGTACGGTAGCCTTTCCAATCCCTCCATCGTTGATGAGGAGGAGGAGGAGAAGGGGTTGTATTGCTGATGCTTCCCCAAGGAGGCAGGGGTTGTCTCGTTCACAATGGAATCCTCATGACTGGCCCTTAATTGGTGCTTTGTAAGCATTCGTTAATGGTGTTGTCAGCCATTTATTTGAATGGTTTGCTATTTGCTGGTGCTATACTAAATGTTTTCCAAATATCATGCAATTCCGCTTTACAGTTTAAAAATCCTTTTCACCAATATCAATTTTTTATCTTCATTAGGATCACCTTTTTATAGATGAGAAGATTGAGACTTGGGAACATGGGTGTTTGCTGAATTGGCCAAGTTGGGATATAAACTCATATGGTTCTGTCTCCTAATCCAGTGTTCTGTTTCCTTTCCCCAGACATCCCAGATTATAAGTAGTTCCATCCAGAGCATTTACTCATTGACCACATTTACTGAGTCTGTGCTAAGTGCCTAAGAGTCTTGGACCAGTCTCTGCTGCATACTCATTGATTTTGATCTGACTATGTGCTGTGCATTTTGATCTACACGATATAAATTCATTTTCACAATTGCCACATGAGGTAGAGACTCTTGCTGGTGCTGCCAATGAGAAAATTGAGCTCAGAGAGGTTAAGTGAATTTCCCAAAGTCCTGCAGTTGGATGGTGCCAGAGCTGAGATCCAAACACAAGTCTTTGTAATGCCTAAGCCCATGGTCTTTCCATTATATCATGCTACTTCCTTCATCTTCCTCCTACAAGATGGCCTTTCAGCTGTACTCCAGTCATCTTCCCATTATGCTGGACCCAGAGCTCTTTCCAGACCCAAGCGCAGAGCCTGGAATCGAGGCTGAAGATGTGTCTGCACTCACAGGCAGGGTCAGAGTTTTCTGTGCCAAACGCCTAGACCTATACATAGGTATAGGCCAACACTGAGCATCTCCTGTATGCATCTAGCAATGGGCATGCCATTTACATCAGTATTGCATTGCAACCTCACGTCAAACTTACAACGTTGATGCTATTGCCCCATTTTACAGAGGAGGAAACAGAGGCTAAGAAGGGAGAAGTACCTTTCCCAAAGTCATTTACTCTGCCCAACTCCAAAGTACTATTTCCTCTCTCAGATGCCTCAGAGAGGGTTTGAATTATACAGAACACTGTCTAGGAAAACTTTATGAAAAAGGTGAAGCCTGAGCTGTACCTTGGAAAATGTATCATGCAGACAAGATAAGTCTGCTGAGGGCCAACGAGCCTGCTATTACAGTTGTGATTAGGTTTCCATGTGTTTCTCAAATCAGATGTGTAAATATAATCAAAAACATTTCTCTTTGCAGCACAGACCTCCAGCAGATTCCACCCGGCATCGTAGCTCTGAGGAAAGATAATAAATTAGCTCTAATTAGCTTTCCTGCGCATCGAGGCACGTTTCTCCTGTTGCCGCTTTGCAAACAGGAGAGAGAGGGACTCTGCTGGGCTTCTCCTAAGGAAAATGGTCTGCAAGGGGATGGTGGTAGCGGGTTTGCCACATGACTTTCGGTTCTGTATCACCTTGTGCTGCTGTGCACAAGCTTTTTGTACTCCCTGGCCTTTGGTTTTTCCCTCTTGTAAAATGAGGAGCTCAGACTAGATTCTTTCTTCTCTTACACAGTAAGAGTCCATGAATCTACTGTCCTGGAGGATTTCCCAGCTTGAAGCACCAACTGCTTTTGTATATGCAGTAGAGTTATTGAGTATCCACTGTTTATCAGGCATTGACCTAGATACTGGAGGTATAAAGATGAGTAAGAACTGGTCTCTGTCTTTTTTTTTTTTTTTTGACTGTGGCAGAACCTGCCTCATGATTTTATTTTTTATTTTTTGAATTTTATTTTATTTTTTTATACAGCAGGTTCTTATTAGTTATCTATTTTATACATATTAGTGTATATATGTCAATCCCAATTTCCCAATTCATCCTACACCACCCCCCTGCTTCCCCCACTTGGTGTCCAAACGTTTGTTCTCTACATCAGTGTCTCTATTTCTGCTTTGCAAACTGGTTCATCTGTACCATTTTTCTAGATTCCACATATATGCATTAATGCAAGAGGGTTCCCTTTTCTCCACACTCTCTCCAGCATTTATTGTTTGTAGATTTTTTGATGATGGCCATTCTGACTGGTGTGAGGTGATACCTCATTGTGGTTTTGATTTGCATTTCTCTAATAATTGGTGATGTTGAGTAGCTTTTCATGTGCTTCTTGGCCATCTGTATGTCTTCTTCGGAGAAATATGTTTTTAGGTCTTCTGCCCATTTTTTTATTGGGTTGTTTGTTTTTTTAATATTGAGCTGCATGAGCTGTTTATATATTTTGGAGATTAATGCTTTGTCCTTTGGTCTCTGTTTTTAAGGAACTCTCATTCTAGTAGGGAGAAAAATAATAACCGCTACTTATTCCTGTGTACCAGGGACTTGGCCATGCCCATCAAATATGTTATCTCATTTAATTCCTGCAAGAGACCTTTGAGATAGTATTGTTATCTGTCTTTTAGAGATGGAAAAATAGCCTCTGAGACATTAAGTCACTTTTCCACAGTTTCACTGCCAGTATGAATGGAACTCTAATTTCAATTCAGAGCCTGGTCTCTTAACCACTGGATTAGATCATCTCTTTCAGAAAGTGTTAGAAGCCATAAAAGTAAGAGACAGCAGATCATAAGGAGGCCATGGGATGGTGAGATATATTCCATGTGGGTGATCAAGAATAGCTTTAGTTAGGATGGTGTTTGAATGGAATCTTGAGGGAAAGATGGGTTTTTAATCTGTCAAGATGGAGGAGGAAAATATTTTAGGTGGAAGAATAAGGACATAGAGGTAGGAAAGTCAGAGAGTGGGCATGGGTGAGGAAGAGGATGCTGTGTGAAAGAGAGCCTAGTGGATCATAAGACTGGGTGCTATGCTGCATTCATTCAATGGCGAATTGTTATTGAGTGCCTACTATGTGTCAGGCACAGTTACAGTCTCTGGGAAGGACACAATGTACAATACAAATTCCAGTACTCTAGTGCGGGGGTTCTCAACCGAGGGCAGTTTTGCCCCCAGGTGACATTTGGCAATGTCTGGAGTTAGTTTTGTTTGTGACAACTGGGATGGTATCACTGGCATCCAGTGAGTAGAAGCCAGTGGTGTTGCAAAATATCCTACAATGCATAGCACGGTCCCCCACAACAAATAATTATTGGTCCTTTTAAAATGTCAGTAGCCCTAGTGGAATGACAAGCTGGGGACAGCTCATGAAGAACCTTGCAGGCCAGGCTGAAGAATTTGCCCATGCCTTTTCCAGATCAGGTGACCTCATGCAACCAAACATAACAGCAGAAATGACACTAGCAAACCCTTTCCATTGCAAATGACCTCCCAGAACAAAAGACATCATTTCAGTTGCCTCAGTTATTTTGTTACAGGCCTGGGATCACCTGAAAATGCAGTTCTACCACCTCTGGTTCAGGACCCCTCAGGGCTTATGAGAATATATGCTCGCACTCCCCCACCCCCAAAGGGATGGCTTCTTCCTTCTTAATCAAATTAAATAAGTAGTATCTCTGCAGAAACCCCGCACAGCTAAGGAATTTATTACAAATGACCCAATCTCATGGTTCTCCCCTGACAAGGAAATAGACTAAACCATGTCTAACTCTCTTCACCCTGAACATTTTGAAGTACTGGAGCTGGGCCAGAGTCTATTTGTTAAGTTAAGCAATATTTACTGGATCTAGCTTGTGAGTGTCAATATGGTGGAACTTAACTGCCTTTTAAAATGAAAGTCTACTTTTCATGATCATCTCAAGTATCCAGTGCTATTTTGCTTCTCTACTGCTGGTTAAGAGGGAAACAGGCATTTAGTTGTGGCTTCGAGGAAACTTCAGATGGCAGTCTAAGAAAGACAAGAATAGCTATCAGGCACTTCGAGGTGGGCATCTCAGAAGCAGCACAGGCTCTGCAATCTGGCATGCCCATTTGGACACCAGCTTTGCCTTTCACTCTGCAGCCGTGGACAAGTCTCTTAACCTCTCTGAACCCTAGTCTCTTTACCAAGAAAAACGGAGATCCAAATGCCTCTTAGAATCGTTGTTAGGTTAATTGTGGTGAGGAAATGGGCACGAAGCACCATGCCTAGCCCAGAGCAAGCCCTCGGTAAATTGTAACTGATGATATCAGGTCATTTTCCCACCCAGATTTGTCTGCAGGGCTGTGGGGTCTGGCAGAAAAAACGAGGATCTGCTCTTGAGGTTTAGTTACTTTTGTTGTCAAGGGCAGGAGAGAGGGGAGATTTCTTGTGCACTAGAGGCTTCTTAGCAACTCATACAGTTCAGGCCAAGTCTCTGGGTCCAGGCAGAGGCTGGCAGGTAAGCTCTCCACCAGGTCGGAGGGAATAAGAAAGAAAATCAATTAAAAGGGCCTTTCAGGGAAGGAGGGGTGGCAAACGCCCAGGGTTAATCCTGGTGGGAGATCTATATTTCCATAACAGGCGAGGCTTTCCCTTTAACCCACTGGCACCGTGAGTTGGAGTTTTCCGGGGTGAAGTCCATTACTGGCAATGGGTGTGCCACGTGTGATTAATGACCCTGGTTACGGGCCGGTTAGCAACGGAGAGCTCCATCCATCTCACTTCATGGAAGCATCACACACCATTTATTGTCTGCGGCCAGGATGTGTTCTTTTGCAATTAGGTAAGTGCCTTCTTTCAGAATAGATGTGCTAATTCCTCCATTACTGCCCCCATGCCTCTGTCCCACACTCGGTGGCGGAGAGGGAAGGCAAGGCCTGGGACAAGTCCGAGATGGAGACTGTATCAGGTGCTGTTTCATGACCTCAGATAAATATGGTCCAGGAGCTTTTTCCTGCTCTCAGCTACCTCTTTTCAAAGGAACATAACAACCCAGCGAGTCCACAAATATCATGGCTTTAAAATCCACCCAAGGGAAAGAAGGAAGGGCAAAGCATGTTAAATGAATCCCGTGCTCATTTCCTGGTGTCAAAAGAAACCCTCACAACTAATTGTTTTAAATAGCAACTATGATTTCTGGGGGGGGCCTCCTCTGTGTCAGGCACTGTTCCCCCCTCATAAGAGCTCTACCAGGCATGCCCGATTATCATCTCCAGTGTACAATCAGGGAAACTGAGGTGTAGAAATGAGAAGAAAATTCCTCTGTGTTGGACCCCTAGGAAATAACCAAATTGGGCCTCACAGGCTCGTTCCAAAGCTGTGCACGTCACCACTCAGCTATCCTGCAATTCTGTCTCATTTGTAGATGAACATGGGCCAGCGCAGGAAGAGTGACAAACCACAGATACATGTTTCTTTAAGGGAACCCACCATACACAAGGAACAGGAGAGCATTACTTTATTTCACAGTTATTTAGGGAATGCCCACTATGGCCAGGCACTGTGTAAGTTCTGAGAATATAACAGCGAAGAAGGTGGACGGTTACAGAGCTCACCCTCATGGCAGTAACAACGACAGCCACTAGTTATGGTTTATTATACGCCTTGGGCTACACTAAGTATTTTACCTACCTCGTCTTGTTCAATCTTCACTATAATCAACGAAGGATGCATTATAATTATGCATATATTTCAGATGAGGAGACGGTGGCAAAGTAAGTTATACATAACCTGGTCAAGTATTAAGACCCCACCAGTTGATTGTAGATGGGTGCTTTGAATCCACAGCCTGATTCTAGCTGTGCTTTCAGAAACTGAATAAGTCATTGCACGTGTGTTGAGATTGCCTGAGAGCGTGGCAGAGAGCAGATAGAGGGGTATGGAGATGGAGGTGATGTGTGCTTAGGACAGGAGGAAGTAGCCTAGTCTGGGGGTACAAGGAGAGAGCCCAAAGTGAAAGGGAGTGAAAGGAAATCCCGTGAAGAATGGGGACTGAGGAAAAGAGGAGGAAGACGGAGAGTTTATCATGCTCAGTGAGCCTTGAAGAGCATGACATTTTTTAGGCCTAGAGAGACCACTGTCACTGGAGTGTTGAGACCATGGGGACAGCCTGATATAAGGCTGGGTATGTGGGTCAGGAGGCAACTTACATAGGCCTAGTAGGCTGTGTTCAAGATTTTTGAATTTCATCATACAGAGCTTAAGCCAAAGCGGGAGGGGCTGTGTGAGAGCATCTGGTAAGCCACCAAAACTGTGTGGTCCTCACTCCATACTATGGGCTTGGCCCTGTGGGCAGCTGTCTAAACAGGGACTGCCTTTTCTGCCCCACCCCCTTGCTTTCAAGATGTGGGCACATGACTACTGCCTGACAAGGAATGTGAATGGAAGTGATGTATATCCAGGCTGGGGGTTTGAAGAGGCAGGTATGCCTTCTCTGGGGCTCTTTGGATGTTTCCACTTCTCGAAGAAGGCAACTCTGAGTCACAAGGTAGAAGGAGCCTGGGTCGCTAACTCACCATGGGGCTCGTAGCTTCGTGAGGATGGGATTGCTTTGTGCATGAGAAATTAACTTCTACAGGCTTAAGCCACTGAAGTGTTGAACTGTATTTGATACAGTAGGTAGCATGAGGATAACTAATTATGGGGACTTGATTTGAATTTTAAAGGGATTACTCTGACACAGTAGAAAGAATGGAGAAGAGCAAGAGAGGATTGGAAGACCCGTGGTCCAGGCGAGCAGTGATGGTAGCTCAGACCATTCCTAAGATGCCAGCAGCCCTGTGCTCCACAGCAAGACTTCTTTAAATTCTCCAGTCTGACGGTACATGGAGCAGAGGGAGTGACTGGCAAAAATGTCAAATTCGATTTTTCCAGAGTAATTCTAGGTATTTTATCTTTATGTAGTATGTACTTTCATGAGTCATATGAAAGCAGTGCAACATGAAACCATGACAAAGCAACGTTTCATCAGAAATGAGCAAGGAAGGAACTGGATACGGGGCCGTTAACTGTGAAGTAAAAATAACTCATCCCAAGTCCACTGCTGGGGCTTCACGAACCGATGCACCCTGACGTGGCTACTAGGTGATTACGAGCTCGGGATCGAAGGTCAGACAGATCTGGTGGATCTGAGTCCCTTCCTCAGCCGATCATTACCTGTGGGTGCACTTTCTGCACCTTACATGGTCTCAGTCTCAGTTTTATCAGCGGCGAAATGAGAGTGACACGAACACCTGCCTTGTGGGGTTGCTATAAGGATGAAAGCACTTAGTCAAGATCATGGTGCATAGGAAAGACTCAATAAGCAGAAGCGATCATTATGTTATCGTTAGCAGTATTCCATTATGGAAAGACTTACTGAGCCCTGGCTTCACCTTCAGTCTCTTATGAATTATAGCCCTTATCCCTTCTTCTCCAGAAGGGAGTCGTCTTCTTCAATCCCCACCTGGCTCATTCTGGTTTCTACCGACCTCAAACAGTGCCTGGTACCACCACCGCCCCCTGCTCTGCTTTACTTTTGCTTCCGAGCAAACGTCGCTCTTGATTTTATACGTCTTCCTTGACGTATTGATGTTCTGTCTCATTCCACTGGAATGTGAGCTCTGTGAAAGCAGAGATTTTATCTCTTGCTCACAGCTGTATCTCCAGCATCTAGAATAGTGTCTGCCATAGCGTAGGAGCCCAGTACAGATTTGAGGAATACAAAGAAGAATTAATGATGATTTTATCACACGTGCACTATGTTCCAAGTCCTAGCTTTACTTCAGATCTTCCTGTTTCCTTTTTCCTCTGTGGTGCCCTAGTGGATCACTTATCAACCCAAAGCCTGTGTACAAATTTATTCTTCTTCTCTTCTCTGAAAGCTACGCTCCCACCATCTCCAGTTCCCAATCTGCTTCCACAGAAACCCCGTGCCTGAGACAAAGAATCTGCAGCCTTACCAGAAGGGGTGACAGACCCTGTCTTGAGTGCTTAGCAGTTCCCTGTGGCATTCAGTGCTGGTGCTGTGGAATTTACGTGCTTCCACACCATCCAGGTTATCAAAGCCTGCAGATTAGAATTACGGCTCAGAAAACTGCCCTGGACCACAGGGCCATCTTGTTATGTGATCACATGCTTCCACCAAAAAAATGTTAACAGTTTTATTGAGGTATAATTGGCATATAATAAATATACATATTTAAAGTGTACAATTTGATGAGTTTTGACATATGCATCCACCTGTGAAACCATTACCACAATTAAGATAATCAACATTTCCGTCAAAGCCCAGATTTACCTTATGCTCCTTTATAATCTAACTGCCCTCATTTCAACCTCCCATTCCCCCCCACACACAACGATATCTGTCCCTCCAGTCACTTTGCCTTTTCTAGAATTTTATAAAATTTCAATCTTGCGGTATAAAATCTTTGGATTCTTTCTTTCATCATAGTTACTTTGACATTCATTCATGCCATCAAGTGTATCGATGGTTTGTTCCTTTTTATTGTTGATTAGTATTCCATTGTATGGATTCACCACGTTAGTTCATCCGCTCAGCTGTTGGACGCTTGGGCAGTTTCTAGTTTCCGGTTATAACCCATAAAGTTCCTATGAACATTTGTATAATGTCTTTGTGTAGGCATATGTTTTCATTTTCCTCCGGCAAATAACCTAAAAATGGGATTGCTGGGTTGTGTGATAGGTGTATGTTGAATGTGGGTTGCTCTTATGGAAGTGTCACGATCTGTCGCTGGTCCATCCATTCAAGTCTGGTTGACAGATATTTCACTTGGAAGTATGTATATATATTTGTGTGTGTGTGTGTATATATATATATATGTATATGTATTTAGAAGCTAAGGGAGCTTTAGGAATTATTTGTTTACATCCCTGTTTAAAAGATTGGGAAACTATGGCTCAACACGTTTAAATAACCTGCCCCAGTTTCCTGGTAGCTTAGAGAACTTCCATTCCCATAGTGGATTCAATCATCTGCTTGACTTAGTAGCAGTGAAAAGATAACTAACTATCTGTACAGATGAACTCCGAACCACTTTTCTTAGTCCAGCTATTGCAAAGTAAGGCACTTCTGTACCCTATTGGTCTTAGCTGCTCCATGAGTTCCCTAAGCTCTGTGATGTGGATAGGTGATAATTAGTGCTCAGATTTAACAGAAGAAAGCCACTCTCTTTGAAGTTATTCACTGACACAGATCTCCAGCTCCCAGCTGCTGGACCTAACTTCTGCCAGGACAGATGATTCTTGGGGGCTGCCTGCGGTAGCCAACACAGCCAGGAAGCTGAGACTTAGGATTGAGTGACTGATGGAATTCATTTCAAGTTCTCTCTTTGCTTCGAGCAACTCCTTCGAATCAGGCTCCCTGAGGTCAGAAGTCAGGGAGACAATGGCCAAAAGGCGTCTTAGTGTTACCTGATTAAGAATAAACTGAATTCGGGGAAACTGGTCACTCCACTAACCTGAGGGGTACTTAGTCACGTGGGCAATTCTTAAGGGAAATCCCGTTCCCTGACATTCAGGGATTGTGATTCCAAGTGCGGAATGCAGACCTGTCATTGCTCAGAACCCTGTGCCCAGAGCATTAGCCTCCTCTCTAGCTAACAACCTATTTTCCATCAGGCACTTCTGCAGGGGGTTGTCATTTGAGTCCTGACGGAGAAAGAGATGGCCTGTAAAGGCAAAGACATGAAGACAAAGCTTCCCTAAGGGGCTGACACGTCTGTCCTGCTCTGTGCCTTTTAACTGGGATTCCGAAACTGGGACCTACTTCCTGGCCTGGGCTCCAAATTATTCATCTCCACCAGTTCACCTGCTGACATATTTCTCATCTCCCTGCCTCTTGACTCCCACATTTATTTCCTCTTAATTGTTCAGATTTGCTGCTTAGACCAAACATGTGGAACCGTTCCTCTGCTTGGCCTCTACTTTCCTTCTCAACTATAGTTATTATTGCCATTTTAATGTTGTATTGAATACGTATTATATATCAAGAATATTCTGTTTGCCAGCCAATTTACTAGGTATTTTATATTCACTGCTCTCATCCTTTCAACAACCTTGCAAGATAAGCTGTAAAACACCCACTTTGCAGATGTGAAAACTGAAGCTTATTGAGGTAAATGATTTATTCAAGTCCTCAGAGCTAGGAGGCAGTAGACCAGGGGGCCTTCAAGCCCTGTCTACTTTGCTCCAAAACTTTGCATAATGCTGTATAATTCACCTTCATCCTTTGGGTCGTTCTGATGTTGGTTTCTCCAAGCTAACTAGTACAACTACAACCCCGGAACACTTTTACCTGCCCTGACAATGAGCTCTGTTGGTATTAGGAATTGGAAACATTTCCTGAAACCAACATAGAGATTAAAGTGAAAATAAATAAGGGGGGGTGGGTGGGTAGATAAGCTTCAATGTGATTTCAAATATCCATTTCACCGATATGAATACCAGGGCCATACCTAGATGAAGGTAAAAGCTACTATTAAATAAAGGTCTCTAGTTAGCATCCTAGTATGCTAACATCCCTTCAACTAAATATAACACCAGCAACATATTTAGTTTACCTCTTGCGTTCATATTCTGATATTCAGAGCTTTTTCACATCCCTAATTTCAAGTGGGCTCCAGAACAACACTTATTATGGTCCCCATAATTCAAACAAGGAAAATATTTCAAAGAGAAGTTAAAAGACTTCCTTAAGGACACAGCAGTTTACTGTGTAGTCAAGTAAAGGGTAGAAGTAACTAGATCCTGGTCCTTCAGATGCTTAGATTTGTGTTTTTGTCAAATGTAGCACGGAAAAAAAAAAAGTATTTTGAAGGGAACTAGTATTCGTTGAATACCTACTTAATACAGAATGTTGTCGCTTGTATTTTATTTTCATGCATTACATTCATCCAATATGTTCAGAGCATTAGCATGATACTGTTAGCATAGGTACTGTTATTGTTCTTCATTTTCTAGGTCAGGAAACTGAGGCTCAGAAAGTTTAGGCAACTAGTCCAAAGTCATAGGAGTCAGAGAGTCAGGGTTACACAAAGGAGTGTCCGACTCCAAAGCCTCAAGGCTTCCTCATGGTGTGGCATGCTTTTATTCTCCATAGTATGCAAGATGCCTGAAGAATTGCACTCAGAACACAAGGGCTCCCCCCAGCCTAGCCTGCTGGTTGCTAGGTAACATCTGTTTGGCTCCACCTGGTAAATATCCTCATCGTTATCTTGCCAACAGGTGCGGGTAATCAGGATGGTGGTTAAGCAGGCACTTGTTTTCAGAAGGCTGGGCCTGGTTTTGAAAAGCCACAGAAGTATCTTTGGGTGATTAAGATCCAGGGTCTCACAGCTTTACAATGACAGCATAAATATTGTAGGCTGGATGGACAAGCACCAAACGGGGATATTCCCTACTGCCTTGTGAGAAAGCTGCCTCTAGTGAGGACTTCCAAAACAAATAAACACCCCATATGCCAGAAGAAAAAGCCCAGGAAGAAAAAGCCCAACTCCAACTGGAGTTGGTGAACGTCATTCCCCCAGGAAGCTGGTTGTGCCTGGTGGAAAGCAATCTAGGTGGCTAACTCCAGCATGACTGCCCTGGTCCTGGTCGTTGGCCACTTCCCTGGGTGACCTGCTGAGCCAACAGAAGAGGAATCCTGCAGCTGTGGACCAAGACCTAAATACTTATGCCCGCTGGCTCAGAGACATGCTGCAGTGGGACTGGGGCACAGGTGTCGGGGACTCATTTGTTTCAGCAGCACTTGGCTACGACTAAGAAGGAGACTGGCCACAGAGTACCCGGGTTGCAAATATGGACTTAACGCAAACGCACCTGTGCTCGGAGATCTGCTCCTCCAAGCTCTTTGTTATTGGGCAAGTTATTTACCACGTCTGAGCCTATTTTTCTCATCTATTGAATAGAGATGGTACCTTAGGTGATTGTTGCAAGATTTAAATAATACTTTTTAAGTCTCAGCACAGCAGTATATCCTTAACAATAATTTATTATATTACATATAATATACATTATATATTATGTATGATATACCATATATTATAAACACTACCTTATGCGTTATAATGTGTTATATGTGCTATAAAATATATACACATGTTATTATTACCATTATTAATATTAATAACAATATATTATTATTATTACCATCATTTCTTACCAGAAGTCAAACATTTTTTAGGAACAGCAGAGACACAGGAGTCCAGGATTTTTCTCAAGGTAGCAATCATCTCTTCTAGAACTTGACCAAATGGTTATTTTCTCTCTGCTTCAATGCTTCTGGGCTGATGGGCAGCCCAGAAGCTCATGTGGCCATTTATTTCATTCCATTTATTGAACAGCAATGGAAAATAATTCACTAAACTGAGACAATCTGCCTCCCTATGATTTCAACCCTTTGGACCCACTTCTCCTCCCTCAGATAACAGAATAAAATAGTGCTAATACTTGTTAAACTCTTACTCTATTCCTAGCATTGGTCAAAGAAATCTATTCACATTCACTCACTTAACTCTGACAACAATCCACTGAACTAGTTAGTTATCTTGATTTTACAGATTGGAAAATTGAGGAAACAAAGTCACCTTTCACGTGCTTGGCCTGAAGTATTTAAAGTTAGAGGTTTCATTCATTGAACTGAAATTTACTGAATATTTTCAATATGTAAGACTGTTGTGTTCTAGTTTCTAGCAATATAGAAGGGAATGCAAGAAAACTGCTCCACTCAGGGAACTTGGAAAAGAGATTGAAAAGGCAAGTCACAGACTAGAAGAAAAGCAAACTTATGGTTACCAAAGGGGAAAGGTAGGAGGGAGGGATGAATTAGGAGTTTAGGATTAACATATACACACTACTATATATAAAGTAGATCATCAACAAGGACCTACTGTATAGTACAGGGAATTCAATACTCTGTAATAACCTATAATGGAAAATAATCCGAAAAAGAATAGATATATGCGTGTGTATAACTGAATCACTTTGCTCTACACCTGAAACTAACACAGCCATCTGCCTCTGGAGATTGTAAATCAACTATGCTCCAAAATAAAATTTTAAAAGCTGAAAAATATCATAAAATGAAAAATTACATAAATACATAAAGAAATAGATAATATCTGTAAAAGGTTTATCTGACAAGGACCTTGTATCTGGAATAAGTAAAGAAATTCTTACCACTCAAAAATATGATAATCCCATAAACTCCACCAAAGAAAAAATAAAGATGACAAACACATGAAGAGATGCTAAAAATCATTAATAGGGAGCTACAAGTTAAAAGCACAATAAGATACCATTATAACCCACTAGACTAAAAGTAAAGAGAGTAGACAGACTAATCGTACTAAGTGTTGGCAAGAAAAAAGAACACCTGGGACTCACATACACTGCTGGTAGGAATATGAAATGGTACAACTACTGTGGAAAAGAGTTCCCTCTTGATAACTCATGTTATCTTTCCAAACTGAAAACAAATGAAACATCCTGCATGATTAGAGAGTTGAATGATCTTGTTCTGTCACTAATCAGCTGTGCCAGTGGGTAAGTCACCTCCCCTCTCTGGGCTTCAGTTTCCCCATTGGTAAAATAAGAACCTTGGACCAGGTAATGTCTAAGATCTTTTCCTACGTTAACTTCTGTGGCTCCATGTTGACAAAATTGCAATACTTTTAAAATACTTTTATCTTGATTAATGACTTTTTTTTTTTTTTTTTCGGTATGCGGGCCTCTCACTGTTGTGGCCTCTCCCGTTGCGGGGC
>NC_041217.1:135744580-135745616 GCF_002837175.3 Physeter macrocephalus
CAGCATGCGGGATCTTCCCGGACCGGGGCACGAACCCGCGTCCCCTGCATCGGCAGGTGGACTCTCAACCACTGCGCCACCAGGGAAGCCCTTGATTAATGACTTTTATCAAACCTTAAACGTTTCTCTATAAAACCCAAGTCCAACCTTTAGCATAGTGCCTGGTACACAGCTAGTACTGAGTAAATGGTAGTTGGGTGAATGGATAATTCCCACCTACATCCATCTTATATTTTTCACTTGCTTCAACTTTCTAGCTGTGTGACCATTAACAGATTGCCTAACTTTTAAACTCAGATTCATCATCTATAAAATGGAGATCATAATAGTACCTGTATCAAAGGATTGTTATGAGGATAAAATGAGTTATTATATGTAAAGTGCTTACAACAGTGCCTGGCACACAGAAAGCCCTATATAAGTTAACTATCATCATTGTCACCATCATCACTACTTATTTTGTTATTCCTCATATATTTCCATTGTCTTCAGAACGCTTCTCCAGATGTCGTTATTGAGTTAATCCAGATGTTACTTTCTTGAGACTCCTCATGATGCTATGGTCGGTGTTTCACTTTTATGGTTAACCCTGTTTAGCCACATTAAGAATTAAACCTGGGCTTCCCTGGTGGCGCAGTGGTTGCGCGTCCGCCTGCCGATGCAGGGGAACCGGGTTCGCGCCCCGGTCTGGGAGGATCCCGCATGCCGCGGAGCGGCTGGGCCCGTGAGCCGTGGCCGCTGGGCCTGCGCGTCCGGAGCCTGTGCTCCGCGACGGGAAAAAAAAGAATTAAACCTAAGATTTTTTTCTCAGCACTTTTGGAAATGAATTTTTCTTTGTCTGATAATGCCTACTTGCCTTTCTTGCTTTTCTTAAATTATTTCCAATTACAGTGTCTCATAGTTGCTTTACTCTCAAGTTTCTCATCCTTCTGTACTTTTTTTTTTTTATTTACTTTTGGCTGCTTTGGTTCTTTGTTGCTGTGCGCGGCTTTCTCTAGTTGCGGCGAGCGGGGGCTACTCTTCGTTGCAGTGCGTG
>NC_041217.1:135745780-135755805 GCF_002837175.3 Physeter macrocephalus
ACTGTTGTGGCCTCTCCCGTTGCGGGGCACAGGCTCCGGACGCGCAGGCTCAGCGGCCATGGCTCACGGGCCCAGCCGCTCCGCAGCATGCGGGATCTTCCCGGACCGGGGCACGAACCCGCGTCCCCTGCATCGGCAGGTGGACTCTCAACCACTGCGCCACCAGGGAAGCCCTTGATTAATGACTTTTATCAAACCTTAAACGTTTCTCTATAAAACCCAAGTCCAACCTTTAGCATAGTGCCTGGTACACAGCTAGTACTGAGTAAATGGTAGTTGGGTGAATGGATAATTCCCACCTACATCCATCTTATATTTTTCACTTGCTTCAACTTTCTAGCTGTGTGACCATTAACAGATTGCCTAACTTTTAAACTCAGATTCATCATCGATAAAATGGAGATCATAATAGTACCTGTATCAAAGGATTGTTATGAGGATAAAATGAGTTATTATATGTAAAGTGCTTACAACAGTGCCTGGCACACAGAAAGCCCTATATAAGTTAACTATCATCATTGTCACCATCATCACTACTTATTTTGTTATTCCTCATATATTTCCATTGTCTTCAGAACGCTTCTCCAGATGTCGTTATTGAGTTAATCCAGATGTTACTTTCTTGAGACTCCTCATGATGCTATGGTCGGTGTTTCACTTTTATGGTTAACCCTGTTTAGCCACATTAAGAATTAAACCTGGGCTTCCCTGGTGGCGCAGTGGTTGCGCGTCCGCCTGCCGATGCAGGGGAACCGGGTTCGCGCCCCGGTCTGGGAGGATCCCGCATGCCGCGGAGCGGCTGGGCCCGTGAGCCGTGGCCGCTGGGCCTGCGCGTCCGGAGCCTGTGCTCCGCGACGGGAAAAAAAAGAATTAAACCTAAGATTTTTTTCTCAGCACTTTTGGAAATGAATTTTTCTTTGTCTGATAATGCCTACTTGCCTTTCTTGCTTTTCTTAAATTATTTCCAATTACAGTGTCTCATAGTTGCTTTACTCTCAAGTTTCTCATCCTTCTGTACTTTTTTTTTTTTATTTACTTTTGGCTGCTTTGGTTCTTTGTTGCTGTGCGCGGCTTTCTCTAGTTGCGGCGAGCGGGGGCTACTCTTCGTTGCAGTGCGTGGGCTTCTCATTGCAGTGGCTTCTCTTGTGGCGGAGCACGGGCTCTAGGCACGCGGGCTTCAGTAGTTGTGGCTCACGGTCTCTAGAGCGCAGGCTCAGTAGTTGTGGCGCACAGGCTTAGTTGTTCCATAGCACGTGGGATCTTCCCGGACCAGGGATCAAACCCGTGTCCCCTGCATTGGCAGGCGGATTCTTAACCTCCGCGCCACCAGAGAAGCCCTATGCCTTCTATACTCTTACCACCTTCTTTCTTTGGCTTAGACAAGGCCCTTCCTTACTCCCTCTAACTTCTGAGACAACGTCAGTGACACCAGTGAACACCCTTAGAGATGCTTGTGTTTTAGCTGAGTGGGGCTCCCATCAAATATCTGCATGGGTCACGTGAACACAGCAGCTTTCAGTCAGTCAGTGAAAGTGCATTTATGGAGCGTCTTCTTCATGCAGGCTCTGTTCTAAGTGCTGATTATTAGCTTTACACCCCGAGTGTATCATCCAAAGCCCCTCATAGACCCAGTCCTCAGATAAACACATCCCCACTGAGACCCTTCTGTGAGAGGTATAATAATCACTTTTATAGATGTTGGTCATAAGCTTTTTGTATGTACAGTAGCTACTTCATTGACAGGGGCGAGGTGCTGGAAATAAAACACTGTATACAGCATGCTGGTTGCCCTTGAGTAGCTCTTTGTCTCATGGGGCGGGGGCAGATTTGTGGAAGGATTGCAGCATGCCATGGTAAGCGTCTTGAGGTGCAAGGTGCTTCTGGAGGAACAATTTTCATGGCTGAACAGAAGCATCCTGCTTATCTGAGGTCACCTTCTTTAATCGATAAAGTGGGCGTAATTTTTTTGTTTGTTTTTTTTTTGCGGTACGCGGGCCTCTCCCGTTGCGGAGCACAGGCTCCGGACGCGCAGGCTCAGCGGCCATGGCTCAAGGGCCCAGCCGCTCCGCGGCATGTGGGATCGTCCCCGACCGGGGCACGAACCCGTGACCCCTGCATCGGCAGGCGGACTCTCAACCACTGCATGTGGGCGTAATCTTACTCATCTCCTCGGTTCTTATGAGGCAACCCTCAGCTTTTGCTCTCCTCTGCCTACACTTCCTGTCTAGGGGATCTCATGCGGGCCCATGGCTATGGATACCAACCCTCTGTGGATGCCTCCAGCCCGGCCCCCGTTCAGGCCCAAGCCCTTGTAGTCATCCTCCGTGCTTCTCTTCCTTCCACACTGCACATCAATCCAACAGCAAATCCTGCCTACTCTCCTGATTCTTACTGTACATCTGACATTCTCATCCACCTTCATGAGATTATTGCCGTACCTCCGGAGTCTCTATCCGTCTGTCCTTGCCCACCTCCTGTCATCTCCCTACACAGCAGAGAGATAACTTCAAGACTGAAGTCAGATGGCATCATCCCCTTCTCAGATTTCCCTGTGGTCGCCATATTATGCCCAGGAGAGAACCCAATACACTGTAAGAGGCCCTACAAGGCCCACGTGGTCTGGCCTCCACCTACCACTTTTCTCCTTTTTTCCTTAATCTTCCTGACACATGTCCCCTCAGGTGTGCAGACCTTTTCTCTCTTCCTCCCTCACTTCCCCTCCACCTATGTGTCTGGCCCTCCTTTACTCCATTTCAGTCTCTGCACCCTTGTCACATTCTCAGAGCCTAGTACCTTCCCTGACTAGTACCCCCATCACGTTTTCATAAACTCATTTACAGCATCTATGGTTGTCATCCATTACAGTAGTTGTTTATTTTATTTGTTTATTAAATGACCCTCAGCTAGAATATAAGCTCCGTGAGGACAGGGACGTTGTCAGCCTTGTTCATTCACGTGTCCCCGGGAAGATATGGCAATATGGTGGGCACTCAGTAAGTATCTGCTGAATGAATAAATGAATGAATGTGGATGAAATAAGAGCATATTTGTAAAACGCCAAGCTTCAAGTTTTGCGTTTATAGCACTGGTTGCTTTTTGCTCCTACCTCACTTCACCCCTTTCTGTCCCCTTTCAGTCACCGCCACCACCACCCCTCCTGCCCCCAGGCCCGGCTAAGGGTACTGTGCATTCACAGATGCCTCACAGTCTTCTTTCCATTTCACGAGGAAGTAATTAAAATTCAGCCTCCTGTTATTCCTCTCCTCAGGCTCATTCACTCTGAAATCCCCTACTTTTTTCGAGGCCGTGACATTTATTCCCCTGAGTTTAAGAAAGAAAAAGTACAGAAAAATGTAGTGATCATTACATTTTACAGTGAGTCGACAAGTCATCGGCTTTTCTTTCATTTCTTCATGTCTCTGGAGATTTGTATCCAAGACTTGAGCATAACTATCCCACGTGAAGAATGCACATAAACAGCCACTTCAGGGTCTTATTGTTGGAATTCCTGGTCTCAGCATCATGGCCGCCCTGGCCAGACCTTCTCCAGGTAACCCAACACATCAATCTTCTGCTGTCATCTTCTAGTGGAGCTCATTGCATTCACTCGCACACCAAGTGCAGTCTGTATGTTAGGGACCAAAAGGCAACCAGACCACCAGCTTGCAAAACCCTGACTGTTCCCCAGTGTGGTGAAAAGAGAAGGGCACCAGCTGCAGAGACTTGGGTTCAGATCCAAGTGTATCAAGTTTATGATCTTGAATAAATGTCTGGGACCCTTCATCATCTGTAAAATCTCCTCCTCAGGGTTGTCATGAAGATTAGAATAAATAAACTTTCAAACAGTGCATCGCTCAGAGGGACTTGACGAATGCAAGCCTCTCCTCCTTCCCACGATGGGCTCTTCCTTGGACCATGGTGACGTCACACTCCCTTTTTTCCCCCAGAAAAAGGGGCATAGGCCCACTCATGGGACCTTGTAGACACCCTACAGTAGTATACTGGGTAATAATTTTTACTCAGCTTGTGGAAGCATCAGTCTTAGAGTTGGAGTCTTAGGGTTCCAGTATCATTTGAAATTTTTTTAAGCTGAAAACTATTTTCATAAACAGAGTTGGAGAGCACAGGGAACTATATTCAATATCTTATAATAACCTATAATGGAAAAGAATCTGAAAAAGAATATACATATATATATATATATATATGAATCACTTTGCTATACACCTGAAACATTATAAATCAACTATACTTCAATTTTAAAAAAAAGAAAAAAAAAAGACTTGCAGAGAACCAGTGCAGTATTTGGCACATAGTAGGCATTTAGTATTAACATGTATGTTGAATGAATGAATGAATATGTAATTCAATTAAAAAATAGCTGCTCTGGTTAAAACAGACATTGAGGTCTGAGAAGCCTGCATTCTAGGCCCTCTCCCATCCCAGGAAATAACTTTTGAAGCACAACCCCTAGAATCTTCTAGGCTTCATAACATTTTGGAAACCACTAATCTGGTCTAATGCCATTTCTACTATAGACATTTCTCCTCCAACTTTTTTTTTTTTTTTTTTTTTTTTTTCGGTACGCGGGCCCCTCACTGTTGTGGGCTCTCCCGTTGCGGAGCACAGGCTCCGGACGCGCAGGCTCAGCGGCCATGGCTCACGGGCCCAGCCGCTCCGCGGCATGTGGGATCTTCCCGGACCGGGGCACGAACCTGTGTCCCCTGCATCGGCAGGTGGACTCTCAACCACTGCGCCACCAGGGAAGCCCCTCCAACATTTTTGATGAGATGATTTTCCTGTTGCTGATTGGAAAAAAAAAAAGTGGGGGGGAACAGCTCATTCTAGTTCTGGACATTAGGGGATTTTAAGAAGTTTTTCATATTGAGACAAAATCCACACCCTTAAGTTTCTACCGGTTGGTTGTGGTTCATTTCATTCATTCATTCATCCATTCATTCACTCCATGTATTGAACCTCAATTCTGTGTCTTGCCTGAAGCTTCACTGTTGGGATATACAGATGGCCTTTCTTTTTCCTTTTTAAGTTCTTCATTCTTATGTGTCACATTCAGTGAAAATCAATGTGGATTTTTACTCAAGGTTTTCTCAAGCAAAGACATTCCCGTCACAATATGTAGCTAGAACGTCTGAAAATCTACTTTCCAAATATCTACCTTAATAAACCGATACAATAAATCAGCAGCTCAAGTAATCACCCCCTCCTGCCAGCCCCCTGGATTTTTACCTCTCTTTTCTCATTTGTTATTCAAAGTGGCTTTTCTCCAGGTAGCCCCAAACACTTGCATATGTATTGCTATCTAATAGCCCTTTCAAAAGCTTCTGCCACATCCATCATCCCAACCAGCCATGCAGAAGTTCCTGCTGGTAGTCTGTCCATTCAACAAATATTTATTGAGCACATACTACATGTCATTCACTCTTCTAGGTGCTGGGGATACTACTATGAATAAAACAGACAACGTTCCCTACTGTCATGTAGCTTACATTCTGGAGGAGGGAGGTAGACTGATTAAAAAAAAAAAAATAGGTAAATTATGCATCAGTGTGTCAGATGATAATAAATATAATAAATGCAATGGAGAAAAATAAAGAGAGGTTGGGGTTACATCATTACCTATAAAGCCCTATGATGATTAGAACCTGCTTGAGGGATGGCGTGTGTGTGTGTTGTGTGTGTGTGTGTGTGTGAGAGAGAGAGAGATTATTTCTGATGGCCTCAAGCAAGATGGCAGTGGTGAGATGATGAGTGATGGGGCAGAGAGAGAGGTGGGGTCCATGGGTGAGCCATCTTTTTTCCTGCCAGTGGTGATACAGGGGCTGGTGAAGAGGTGGTCCTCTTTGGATCTCATAGAAGTCCTTGGATCCCTCGTGATTTTTACCAGTGAAGGGAAGAGGGAAACATGGGGGCGCTATGGAAATACATATGAAAGTATTTGGAACATAGAGGTAGGAGGACGCAATTAGGAAGGATGCTTCAAGGTAGGAGACAGCGTAGGAGTTATAGCCATTTGTGGGATGTCAGGGCAAAGTACATTCTGATGACCAGAGTGAGCCCTACCTGCAAAGACCTGCAGGGATGAAGGCGGCTTGTAGGTGTAAAAAAACTGCATGTGGTTCACCTTATCTGGAGTCCAGGATGCAAAGTGGAGGCAAGAGCTGCAGCAGGAAGGAAGAGCCGTGATGAAGGAATTCACCTATCATGCTAGGATTGTAGCTTCCACACCCCTCCAGCATTGGGGGAACATTGCAAACTGAAGAAGGAGATGACCAGATCTTGTGTTTCAGAAAGGCTCTTCTGGTATCCATGGTTTGCAGGGAAAAAAAAGACTCATTGAGAGGAAAGAAATGAGCCAGAAGCAAGGGCGGCGGGCAGGTAGTAGGGAAGGAGAGGCGGAGACCAGCTCAGCCATCCAGAACAGTCGCGGTCCTCTTCTGCTCAGCAGCTGAGCAGCTATTCCAAGACTTGCCTGGGGTCTTCTTTACACCAGACAAAACTTCCCAAGTGCTAGGGTCAGCCCACCTCAGAGGTGTGCACCGGTAGTTGGGGCTTTCAGTACGCGCCGTAGATCATGGCAGCTGCCCTCTCTCTTCCCTATCCTGTTGTCCTCAGGCAAAAGTCAAGGTCAAAGTGAACAGGTGTTGCTAATGGTACGAGAGACTAGGAAAATCAGGAAACAACAACTTGGAGCCTGAAATAATAACATTTTCATTGGAAATCTGTGAAGAGACTAACCTGTGTAGTTATATGCAAATCCTATGCAAATACACATGTGGTCTTTCTAACTATTGTCAGAACCTCGATCTGACCCATGGGAATTCATAACGGTAGATGCTAGCTTTCAGCTGAGGCTAAGGGCCGTTGATGAACAATTCTAGGTTTTACCTATATTTAAACCATAATTAAGAAATCTATTGATGGCAACCTGAACTTAATTAGCTTAACTGAATGTTGGAATTGATTGGGTCTGGAGAGAGCCCAGTCTCTGAAGCTAAGCCTTGGGGAGTTTGCAGGGGGTAGAAAGAAAACCAAACTTGAAAGCACCTAGCAGAAATGAAAAGGAATGGGCGAGGAACCACTGGGAGCATTATTAAAGGGAAAAGATTCTTATCAGAGAGTTGAAAGAGGAATGCTTACATTTCAAATCACGCATGGCTGTTCTAGATCAGGCCCCTCAGTCAAAGGGGGAAAAAAATGATGTTGGGAAGCAAGATTGTGTGAGATACAGAGGGGCAGCAGGCGTCCTTGTGTGGGAGTGTATCACACTGAACACACAGTCGCATTAGACTGATGGGGACCAGGCCAGGCCACCAGGCTCCATACAAGCACTTAGGGCACCTAATGGTTAAAAACAAAGGATTTCAGCTATGATGTATGTCTTCTTCTGTCTTTATTAAGACCTAATTATGTAAGCTATCAAATTGTATTTTATAATACATGGTTTAATTTCCTTATTTCAAAACACCTACATTGTCTGGAGTTAGGTGATCTTAAGCTTCAGCGCCAGCTCTGTCCCTTTGTACAACGTGACCTTCACATCTTGACGACTCAGTTCCTTTACCAGATTTGATAGTACAGATCCAATGTGATGTGCTGGTAGAAAGGTGCTACACCCCCGGGCACTGATCAGTCCACACCTCATGTTCTTGTTGGGTCCTGTGGTTTGTAAGTGGTTGAGCTGAGGTGCAAACTGTGGTGCCTGGTTGTGTTACATGTTTCTGCCTTAATCCCCTTTTGCCCTCCACCCTGGTTCCCCCTTCTCTTCAGAGAAGCTCTCTGAGTTGTGTCCAGAGATGTAGTCTGCCCCACCTGTGTGCCCTCACCTTGTCAACAGGGACGTTCTAGCTAAATTCAGCATCAGCTTTTCTGTTTGTATCTCACCTTCCATGCTCAATTCTTCCCTAAAATCTCCCCCTTCCCCACAAACGACGATGACATAGAGCATGAAGTGGGATATAAAACACGAATGATATTTTCCATTTTGCTTTTATAGTGATGTACATATGCATGCATACACATCTCTGTACTCAGAGAAAATAAATTACTGGAAGGAAAAAAGCCAAAATGTTACCAGATGTGCATTCTGGTCATTGTTGGGATTTTCCAACTGTCCACAAAGGATATATTATTTTTCATTAAAAAAAAATCGACATTAAAAACATGACTGTATTTGCCTGGGAAGTCAGTTGACCTGGATCTCAACCTTGCTGCTTACAGCCTGTGTCCTGTCCCTCGTGAGGGCACTCCTGGTGGCATGGTCCTCCAGGACTGGTATTTGAGAGAAACATAAAATCCTCTGACCATCTCTATTGTCCTGTCTCAAGTTTTAGCTGCACAAGAAGGAAGCTCAATCTCAGGAGAATAGCAGCTTAAATTTACAATACTGTAGAAACCAAAGCCCCTTTTGTGGAAAATTCAAAGAGTCCCTGGAGGTAACATCTAACTTTCTAGGAATATCTTCAGGCATAACCTCCAGTCTTGATGTGGCCTCCTCTTCCTTCAGGTGTGAGGATCGCGTCTTGGAATGGACGCTCCTGGGATTTCCAGGCCCTGTTAAGTGTCTAACCTCATGGGCACTCCCTTCACAAAACTGGATCATGTAGTTGCCCCCACTACCTACATACACACAGACACACCCAGCATCACCACCCTGCCTGTGATGACCACATAGAGCTTCAGATCCAGAGCAAGGCCTTGACCTTGATTTGGGACAGTTGAGAACCAACTGAGAAGGTTCCTTCAAGCTTAGATTGTTTTGCAACTAGTCTGGCTTAGCCACTCATGATCATTTCTGCATTGTTGCTTGTGTTGGAGTGATTGTTTTTGGTAACTCATGTGGTATGACAGCCCCTTCTGTCTGGCCTCTGAACACCTCCAGCCCTGCTCACCATGTTATAAGGCTACAACTCAGTAGGAACAAGTGATCTATCAAGATGACCATGTCATTTTTTCCTTTGAATTACTGGTAAGAGGCATTATATTAATGTATTTATCCCTGTAGTACAGGAAAAAGTCACATTTGGTCATGATACTTCTTTAATAAGTGGGTGAAATAGGTTTGCAAATGTTTGATGTGGAATTTTGGTATCACATTCCTATGATTAACCTACATTTGTGTGTTTGTGTATACATGTACATACACACATGTTCTATCTTGGTCAGCTTTTGGTGTTATAATGTCTTGATTTACTACATTACTAATCTACATTTTTATGTCAGATTATTTAGACTATACTTTCTGTCCATTCTGATTTTGTTGAGGTTTTCTTTGTATCCTGGCATACTCTTACTTTGAATGATCAATGTCCTAGTTTGCTTTCAAAAGACATGCATTCTTTCTTTGAGATTAACATACTAGCTGAAAGGGCAGTCTCTGGGAATACCTGCTTCAGTTTAGAATGAGGCTTAACCTCTTATGACAATGCAGTTGTGTTATAATCTTGGGTAAATTAGTTAACCTCCTTGTGCTTCAGTTTTCTTATCTTTAATACAGGGATAATAATTTTCTAACTCACAGGGTTATTGCGAGGATTAAATGAGATAAGAGTATATGTAGATATTTAGAACAGCGCCTGGAACATTGTAAGGACTCATTTAAGTTAGTTTTTAGCAATTTTTAGAGATGGATACATAATTTAATAAAAATGGTATTCTATGCTCAACATCATTAATCATTAGAGAAATGCAAATCAAAACTGCAATGAGATATCATCTCACACCAGTCAGAATGGCCATCATCAAAAATCTAGAAACAATAAATGCTGGAGAGGGTGTGGAGAAAAGGGAACACTCTTGCACTGTTGGTGGGAATGTAAATTGATACAGCCACTATGGAGAACAGTATGGAGGTTCCTTAAAAAACTACAAATAGAACTACCATACGACCCAGCAATCCCACTACTGGGCATATACCCTGAGAAAACCATAATTCAAAAAGAGTCATGGACCACAATGTTCATTGCAGCTCTATTTACAATAGCCAGGACATGGAAACAACCTAAGTG
>NC_041217.1:135756246-135757142 GCF_002837175.3 Physeter macrocephalus
GAGGGAGACGCAAGAGGGAAGAGATATGGGAACATATGTATATGTATAACTGATTCACTTTGTTATAAAGCAGAAACTAACACACCATCGTAAAGCAATTATACTCCAATAAAGATGTTAAAAATAATAATAATAAAAATAAAAATGGTATTCTAGTTTTGTCTTTCTTGTTGTTAAAGTCAATTTCAGGAAGGTTATTTCTGTCGCTATCTCATATTTCTAAGAGTTTTTGCTTTATATATTTTGCCATTATGTAACAGCACACCTCTTATTGCTTTATTGTAAAATGAGCCGTTTATCAATATAAATAACCTTTGTCTCATATAATGCTCTTTGCCCTGAATTCTACTTTGAAATGTTGCCAGTTGCTGCTTTCTGTTTGTTTGCCTTCTATGCTTGATAAATATTTGGCCAGCTTTTCCCCCCTTTTCTTTCTTGTTTTTGTTTTACTGTTCATCTCTTGTAAGCAGCATATGGTTGGACTTTGCTTTTAACCCAATGTGAAAGACTTTATCTTTTATTAGGGGAGATTTAAACCATTTATATTTACTGTCATAACTGATAGGTTTGATCTTATTCCTGTCTTTTTGTTTTATGCTTTCTCTTCTTTATACTTTCTTGGGGCTTCCTTTGTTTCCTGTCTTTTTTTATATGGGCTAGCTCATCTTCCTACTTTTTTTCCCCTTCTAGTGATTTAAAAGCTGAATGTCTGTTTTTAGCCAGTCCTGAGTGAACCTAAAAAATGATCTCTGAGGGCTTCCCTGGTGGCGCAGTGGTTGAGAGTCTGCCTGCCGATGCAGGGGACGCGGGTTCGTGCCCCGATCCGGGAAGATCCCACATGCCGCGGAGCGGCTGGGCCCGTGAGCCATGGCCGCTGAGCCTGCGCGTCCGGAGCC
>NC_041217.1:135757221-135803412 GCF_002837175.3 Physeter macrocephalus
CTGGGCCTGCGCGTCCGGAGCCTGTGCTCCGCAACGGGAGAGGCCACAACAGTGAGAGGCCCGCGTACTGAAAAAAAAAAAAAAAAAAAAAAAAAAAAAGATCTCTGAGCTCCAATAGTGACAGAAGTGTAATGGTGGGCGAGTAGCCAGGCCACTGAGCATGGAAGTCAATAAAATTGGTCCTAAACCTCAGAGGAATAGTGATGGTTGTTCCCTGAGGCACCTTATCACAGCTATATGAAGCCCAGACTCCTTAAATCTGTGTCACATTCTTGTGCTTCACACTTGGGTCCCAGCCTACCTATCTGGCCCGATCTCCTGCCAGCCTTAGCTAAGTACTCTGTGCTTCAGACACATCTACTACTAACCATCCCCCAAATCAGACCGATTCTTAAACATCTCCACACGTTGGTTCAGGCTGCTTCCTTTTTGCCTGAAAACACCCTTCAAGACCTGATGCAATGCCATGTGTGTGAGTGTGTGTGTGTTGCCTTCTCATTATACTACCCCATTCTTCCATAGATACCATTAGGTAGCAGAACTCACGGGATAAACCTACCTGGCTTTGAGTTTCAGCTCCCTTCCTTGTAGCTCTGTGTGCCCTGGATGCACCTTTTGACTTAGAGCCAAAGTTCCCTCATTTGTACAATAGGGATGCTGACATTATATATCCCTTAGAGTAAGGACCGAATGAGATAATGAGAGAAGCATGGGAAGAGCTTAGCAGAGTACATGGCACAGAGTAGGTATTCTGTGTATTTGAAATAAACAGACAAAGAAGAAATACACAAGGGGGAGAGGACGGATTGATTTTTAAATATGCATGATGTCCTTTTTAAAATCAAGGTGTACAATATCTAGGCTCTCTTTAGAAAGGCCAAAGCTTGTGTGTGTCACTACCACTGCTGGTTCATTTTAAATGAGCCTCCCCTACTTCCCCTCCATCTCTGGTAGGGTAGCAGTCACATGGTCTGTGAAGCACTTCATGTGCAGGCATCTTCTTCATTTATATTGCCTGCCTTGCAAAGGGCTGCAGGCCTAGGGAGAATTTATTAAAGTGGAGTCTATTTATTCAATTTATTAAACAGGAATATTTGAAGGGTTTTCATTTAGAAGAGTGAGTTGATTTATTCTGTTTGGCTCCAGAAGGCAGGTCTAAGTCCAATGGGTAAAAGTTAAAGGAGGGCAGATTTTACCTCAACCTAAGATAGAACAAAAGGTTTGTTGAAAGAGGATTTATTTGTTCATTCATTCACTCAGTCAATCTATTCATCACTCAGGAGCCAGAGAAGAGAAAACTGCCTTTGATCTGGCTCTTGCTGTGTCTGGGATACTGTGGTCAACTCTCTCAGAAACTTTAACATCATGACATTCCTCTTTACTGTGTAAGGAGGCATATTTTCCCATTATATAGATATCAAAAACTGAGGCTCAAAGAGGTGGTCGCTTTTGCCCAAGTTGAACAACAGCCTGATTGAGTGTGGCTTAAATGCCAACCTCTCTGTTCTCTGCAGAACTCACTCTCTTTCCACTTGACTGTGGTGTCTGCCAAAACAGATAGAGGGTCAGATCGGTAAGACCACCAGAAATTGGATGCAAGACTGAAAAATCGATCAGCCCACCTTTCCCCCATTGTTCTTTCCCTTTTCCCTTCCTCCTGTCTATCCATCCATCTCTGCCAACCCCCAAACCAGCCCCAATGTGCTGCACAAAATTAGACACTTCACGGTTCCAACCATCAGGTGGTGAATGTTGTCAAGACCAATTCTCAAAGTGTTCCTGGGTGGGCACAGCTGCTGCAGATGAGGCTCTAAAAGCAGAGCAGGAGAGGGGAAGAAATACCCCAGGCTCTTTTCCTTACTGCCCCTTGACCTCCCCTCAGAGCTTCTCATTGGCAGAACCCAGCAAAGAGCCATAAGTCAAAGAAGCTCCCGTGAAGCTGTCCACAGGAATCCTGGGTCACAAAGCAGGGCAGAGATGGGTGAAGAATGGATGGGGCAGGGACCAAACAGAAAATAACCAGCTCATGAGGGGAGATTGGATAAGTGATCTGGTGGGCTGAATCGAGGGGGAGAGCCCACATTGAATCATCATAGCAGGGACTCTGCTTCTCTGGGCCCAACCTTCAGAAAGGAAGGGGTTAGAGGATTCTGTAATGATTTCTTCTTGAGGCAGCCGCCATTCACACTGCAGCCCCTGCCAAACGCCAGGCTGGTTTCAGTGTCTCAGTCTCTCGCAGGATTCCTCCTGGGTGTTAGGATTCACTCATTCATTCACCAGAGATTTACGATGTGCCATCCTTTATCCTATATACTGGGAATACAGAGATGAGAAAGGTAGGACCCCTGTCCTTCAGCACATCACAGGACACGGAAGGAAACAGATCTGGGAATCAATTATTTCAGGGTTTTAGATATAAGATGAAAGTGTGAATGCTGGTCTGTGGGGTCCTAGGTAGAGTGAGTAACCCTCCCTGAGAGAATTTAGAAAAGTGATGCTTGGGTCTTAAGGGATGACTTGGAGTTTTAGCGTGGCAGGAGAGGGCAGGACAGTTCTTGGAAGACGGCATGGCAAATGGCGTGTTGTGTAAGATTGGAAAGAGATGGTGTGTTCAGGGAACAGTTAGAGAGTAATTGTGGCTGGAGCTACCAGCTCATGGGGCTACACAGCTTCCTGGGAGGTCAAACCTGGTCGAATTCCTGCTTCTTCCAATATAGCAAGTCAGGAGGAAACATGTCCAAAAAGATCAAGCCCTGCTGTTCCTGCCTGTTTCCTTCCACAGCCTTCTCAGAGAAGGCAAAAGGGAAGGGTGTCCCGGTGCCTAGGGTGTTCACCTGTCGGGACAAAAGAGCTTGAAGGTACACTGGAGAGGCTCCTAGGTGAGCAGACTACAAAGCCAAGTTCATTCCATTTGACTGATCTTTCTCCAAAGCTTTCTGTGTGCAAAGTTTTTCTGGAAAATAACAATACAGAATGTGTCCCTTCCCTTAGGTAATTTCTAAATTGGTGAATCTTTTTTTTTTTTAATTTTATTTATTTATTTATTTTAATTTTGGCTGTGTTGGGTCTTTGCCTCTGTGCGTGGGCCTTCTCTAGTTGCGGCGAGCGGGGGCCGCTCCTCATCGCGGTGCGCGGGCCTCTCACTGTCGCGGCCTCTCCCGTTGCGGAGCACAGGCTCCGGACGCGCAGGCTCAGCGGCCATGGCTCACGGGCCCAGCTGCTCCGCGGTATGTGGGATCTTCCCGGACCGGGGCACGAACCCTTGTCCCCTGCACCGGCAGGCGGACTCTCAACCACTGCGCCACCAGGGAAGCCCTAAATTAGTGAATCTTGAAAGGCTTCTTGGGAGAGACAAATTTTGAACTGATAACCTAAGTATAGAAGGAAGGAAACCAACAATTTTTTGAGTCTCTGCTATGTGACAAATAATACACTGGGTGCCTTTGATGTATTATTTTGTAGAAGTTTCATGGTAATCTTGTGAAGTGGGTATTATTACCCCCATTTTGCAGATAGGAAACTGAGGCTCAGAGAAGTGACTTGTCTAAGATCACCCAAATGGATAATAACCAAAGCTGAATTCAGACTTAACTGGACATGAATCCAAAGTATTCTTGCCATGGTGTTACGTGGGCCACTAAAGTGTAGAAGGATTAGGGCAGAAAGAGGCTTTCCTTCTGTTAAAGGGGTGCTGTCCACCTAGCAAGGTTGTTGGGAGGACTTCATGAAATAAGATGCACTCTTGTTTCATACTTCTTTGCCTTTGCATATGGTGATCTCACAGGCTGGAATATCCTCTCTCCCATCCCTACAGCTCCCCATATCTCTTGCTGCCTGTTTTCCCTTGCTCTTTCTTAACTTGGCTCAGCTAATCCTTTCACTAGGAAGACTTACGCTCGTCACATAGCATTGGATGTACCCGAATTGTTTGTTTGCCTCCCTGACCTGATGTTGAGCCCCAGGCTTACTCTTCCATGTGGCTTCAGAACCGTCTACAAAGCGTGTCCTGTTGAATGAATAAAAAGCCATCTGAGAGGGCCTACAGCGTAACAGGGGCTCCATAAATAATAGTTTCCCTTTTTTTCCCCCTCCTTTTTCTGGAGGCAGCAGACATTTTTAATAATCAAAGGCAAACAGGAAAACAATTATTTTATTTGAAATGAGCATCTTTCAGGAAGCTTGGGAATAAGGACAGCCTCCCTCCTTGAAGGAAAGGAGACCTGGAATGCTGTTCTTTTTCTGGGCTGACTCTATCCAACAGGTCCCAGGTCCCCTTAACCTCACACGGAGAGGCCGGGGCCCTATGGCTCCTGGTGGCTGCCTCTTACCTGGTAAGATGTGGTGGCCCTTCCACTTATGGGGCAGAGGGCAGGGCTAGCTGATGGACTGACACAAGCATGGTGGCACACAAAGTAACAGTGAAACAAAATGATAATGCATTTCCCAATAGCCTCCTTCACAGCTGTGTACACTGATTTAATCTTTGCAAAGCACTCTATTGTTTATGAGGCCTCTGGGTACAATTTTCTGCCTGACTGAAGAGGTTGCTAATAGTTTCCATATTTGTGTTTAAGGACCTGCAAAGGATTAAACAAAGTATTTTAGAGCAATGAGCCATAATAAACTAATAATACATTGCAAATAATAAATGTTTTTTAGCCAATAATTGACTACAAATCTTGTGAACCTTAAATGACAAAAATACTAATTATAAATGCACTTGTTCTATGTATCCTTCAATGGGGATGGAAGATCAGAGAAGGATAGGGGACCCGGGGTACTTCAGGTCACTGGGGACTGTGGTGTGGACACTTATCTCTTCCCCTGGTGTCATGGTTGAGAACTGTCAAGGTCACTTAGTGAAATGCTGGGTTTCATTTCCATCCTGTGGGGATGGAACAAGAGTCTGGGGCCTAAGCCACCCACTTAAGTTGGTGGGGTTTGTTTTAACTTACTCATTTTCTAGTCCTAAGGTTTCCAACACTTGGTTTGCATTTGGGAGAATTGCAGAGACATCCCCCAGAGCATCTTGGAAACAGACTGGTTCTTAAGAAAAGCTCATGTTTTTGTTAAGCTTCTGCAATGAGCCAGGTTATTTTTTTTTTTTTTTTTTTTTTTAGTGAGAAACCTGAGACACAGAGAGATGAAGTATTTTGCCTGAGGTGTCATAGTTGGTAAGTGGCAAAGCCATAGAGCCAGCTGTGGAACTCCAAAGCCCATGCTCTTTTCCCCAAATGTTATTACAACTCTTTTTTGTTCCTGAGCCTCTTGGAAGGGAGATTCATACCCTTTAGAATATATTTCTCTAAGTTCTATATCTCTCAGTCATACCAGTTATTTTTTTTCTTTGCACGTGGGTAATATATAATCATGATCTAAATTTTAGAAATTTTTAAAAACTCAAGATGAAAATTAAGATCACCGGCACTTCCCTGGTGGCACAGTGGTTAAGAATCGCCTGCCAGGGCTTCCCTGGTGGCGCAGTGGTTGAGAGTCCGCCTGCAGATGCAGGGGACACGGGTTCGTGCCCCGGTCCGGGAAGATCCCACATGCCGCGGAGCAGCTGGACCCGTGAGCCATGGCCGGTGAACCTGTGCGTCCGGAGCCTGTGCTCTGCAACGGGAGAGACCACAACAGTGAGAGGCCCGCGTACCGCAAAAAAAAAAAAAAAATTACATAATAGTTAATGGTATATAGTCCCTATAGATCAGTATTTAGGCTGTTTCCAAATGTTTCCTTATAATTAAAAATTCAATAATTATTGAGCCTAGCACAGTGCATGGCATCTAATAGACATTTCTGTGTGTTATATGAATGAGCAAATCAATCTTTGCACATTTCTCATCATTTCTTTTGAACAAATTTTCAAAAGTGAAAGTTATTAGATCAAGTTATGTAAATATTGCCAGACTCTTAATATATATTACTGAATTGCTTTCTAAAGGGACAGTACCAATTTCCAGTATATGACAGGCACTCATAAATTCTGGAACCTGTTTTTTTTAAAGGATAACTTAGTTACTAATATGTTTGTATTTATCTTCCTTACTGTCATATATTGAATGAAGCACAGTTACCAAGACTCATTCCTGAGACATTCCCTATTTAGTGGGGGAAAAAGAAAAAGAAAAAATATATATATATGCACACATGCACACACACACACACACACAACATTTATTGAGGACTTACCATATACCATGAATATACCATGAACTATTCTAAGCACTTTACATGTATTCGTAATTTTAATCTCTTGCTAATCCCATAAGGCAGACAATAAAACTCTGAATGTTCATTGAGTTACCTAGGGTCAGATAGCAGTTTTATGATGGGGCCTACACTCTACTTCACACCCAGTGGTTGTAGGTATGAATGAAACAATTAGATAAAGAGTTAATTAGAATAGGTGTGGTCAGTGTTATGATAGAAGAATGTAAACAAATCAGAAGAACACAGAGGACTCCGAAGGGTTCAAGGAGACATTCACAGAGAATGTTAAAGGATAAATGGGAGTTTGCAAGGAAAACAAAGTGGAAGTGCACAACAGGCAAAAAGAACAGCAGATGCCAAACATAGAGTATAGAAAGCAGTTGGTGGGGTGGGGCTGGGGGGCAAGGAGAAAGCAGCCTAGGACATTTAAGGAGCTACAAGTAATAAAGGAAGGGAATAATAGTTAATATTCTAGGCTCTTGGTTCAAATCCAGCTCTGTGATCATCAGCCATTCGACCTCGTGATGCTTAACGTGACAAAATATGTAAAGGCTTAGCAGAGTACCTGACACAGAACACTCAGTCATTATTCACTGGTGGTGTAGGTGTGGACATGATCTAATTTGGAATGAGGGAGATACCTTAGGACAGGAAGCCCTGAAATCCTATCATCTGGGCATCCACCCACTTTCATACATTAGAGGGCAGATCTGATTTGGAGCAAAGACTAACCATGTTTCAGGCCAAAGGAACACAGCCTGGAAGTTACCTTGGACAGGTCAAACGGGATGATATGAGTACTGGAGGGCATGGCATAAGGGTAGAGACATGACAGTACAGGAGATGTTCCCCCTACAAGAGAGAGGAGATCTGGGGACATTTTAATGAACACCTGGCCCAGTGTCCACAGTGGCCCACACTGAATGGTAAGGATGGAAAGCAGTACAGTCAGATTTGTGCTTTTTCAAAGATAAATGGACAATGGATGGGGAATGATGGTAAGGGGAGGAAAAGAAAGGTGGGGTGGGAGAGAGAGAGACCTGTTGTAGGTCTCTGTCCGAGGGAGCAACGCTGATAGTTTGGATGGTGGCAGTGAAGATGGATTTGAAAACTATTCAGGAGGTAGATTTTGATTTTAAGATGGACTTACTGGGATCAGTGAAAGAGAGAGAGGAGCCAGGGATTCTACCTGGGTTTCTGGCTTGAGGAGCTGGGTGGATGGAGATGCAGTTTCTGAGATGAGGAGACTGGAGGGGCATCATGTTTTGGGGGCTGTGATGACGTGTTCAGTTTGTTGAATGAATAATGAGACTTTATGCCATAGATCAAGGCATATTTCTGGCTCTTTTCGTGCAGAGATGGGAAGGGTGTAGGAGGAGGAAGGCGTGGAAGGCTCTGAAATGGGGTAAAAGACAAGATCTCTGTTAGCTATTATGTGCAGCAATAACCCTTGCTGTGTTTATTGCCCATTTAATAGAGTGTACATTACAACCCACAGTGAAAATCAAGAGACGGGAGATGTCGAATGAGATGCGGAGATACCATAGATGGGAAATTTGTTTCACTGTGAACAGGTTTTCATTTATGAACAGGGATTCTGGATAAATCTTAGCCTCTGCCTCCCTCCATCTCTCCTTTCCTCATCCCCCAAAGAGGGAGCACAGATTCTTTCGAGACACAATGTTGGGAGGCAGAGAGCCATTTGGAAAAGACGGTTTTGCCGCAGGAGAGAGAGAGAGGCTAGGGAGTGACTCCCCAGGGATTGTAGAGTCAGTTATTTTATCTGAAGGTGAATGACATGCTAAGTATCGAAAGTCATCTTTGCTGCCATTTTCCTTGAAAGAGAACAGTGATGGAACCCTTCAGACCCATGGTCAAGCCCTTCTTGACCCAAGATGAGCTGTGTTATATTTTGATGCTTTTTTCACTTTCCTCTAGCTTTGGTTTGCTCATTTGTAAAACAGGGATCATAATAACGTTTTCACAGAGTCGAGGTAAAGATGAACAGTCACTAGACACCAATTGTTAGACACCAGATGCAGTAGTGGTCATGTAGTAAATGTTAACTGCTTCCTTTTTCCCCCCACTCTTTTCTTTCCATACTTTAAAGAGTCAGACTGGGCCATGAGGTAGGACTGGCCTTGAACTGGGTTTTGAGGGAGGCTCATTGAAAGTGGGGAGTCCTCATATCCAGGAACACTAATTATCCATTTTCCTTGGGGCCTTGCCCAAGTGGGTGGAGTGTCTATATCAGCAAAGGTTCAGAGTGACTACTGATGAATGTTGTGGGGCTTTGCTAGTCCAGGTGGTCCTCCCCGTGTGTCCTCGGAAGCTTGGCTGCTTTCTGGTGTCTTTCAGGGACAGCAGCATCTGGTGGCTGCCTGAACAGTAACCAGGCTGCAGGCTTCAGGGGGAGCAAATCACAGCATCTGTGTTTCTCCAGCAAAACAGCAGGACTATTAAAATAGCTCTTAGGCACAATCTATCACTGCACTGTCTCCCTTGTTTGCACGGGCTATAACTGGGGAAATGAGAGTCTGGAGGTCCTGATGTGTTGGTGGAGCGCTAGAATGGGAATCAGGAGACTTGGGGTCATGTCCAGGTCTTGCCAACCACTGGATGACGTTGGCCAAGTCACCTGGACTCTGTAGGCCTCGTTTCCTGATCTTAAGTGCCCAGAGGCTGTCTTTGATTTATAATGACAATTGCTGCTTGGGCGATATGGGTGGGATTCATCCTAGTAGGCTTCTTTATTATATGACATTGGAAAAATTGCTCAACTTCTCTATGACTTAGTTTCCTCATCTGAAAGCAGGGATGCTGATGGCTACCATAAAGAAGGGTTCTAAAGATTGACTGGGATGCTGATGTTAAAGTCCTAGAATTGATTCCTGGCATGTAATGAGCACTCAACAAATGTCAGTTGCCTTTCTGTCCCTAAGTCATAATATTGCTTAATATCGATGCTGAATTACAGGGCTACTAAACTGTTTAGTCTGAGCATAGAATCTAAAATCATGTTAGCAATCATTATGATCAAGTGGGATGCATGTATTATTCCCACCCTACGCTAGCACATTAATTTCTCATTGGCGCACATATTGATCCATTTGCCAAAGAACGCCCCTCCTTCACTTGTTCTTCAAGGTTGAGCACAAATGATTCTCCTTCATGAAACTTTGAACCCTCTTTAAGGAGATCTGATGGCTCATTTAGTGAAAATGAACGCAGACCCCTCAAGTTTAACAAGAAATGGAGACGGTAGACTTGAGAAGGTGCATGGATTATGCTGTTGCCTGACTACACGTCTGTCAACCACGTGGGAGGATGCGGGTGGCCCTCAGCCCTGGAAGACGCACTTGGCCACCTTTCTGTTTCTTCTGCTGCCCTGTATGTATTCCCTTTTTTCCTTTTTATGAATAACCTAGTGCCTGGTACATAGTAGGTATAATGGGTTTAATGAATATTTGGAGAATGAATGACATATGTATCTAATTCCGCAGTACTTTTTCATTGAGCATCTATTGTGTCAAGGGGCAAAGCAACAGGAAGTTTCTCTTCATATTATTTAGCTGTGTATATTTTATTTTCAAAATGAGGTTAATTGATTCTTAATGGGATGGTGGGAGCACAGGCAGCACAATTTATATTTCCTTAAGGCTCCATTTGGTACCTCACACAGGCATTCCTTACCTCAGTGTGATATTGTAGTCAAAACTCTGTAAATTTACTGCAATCTGAAATCACTGCATCACAATTACAGTGCTTATTATGGTTTGCAGTTGTTTAATGTACTTTATATTTCCACATTTTATATTCGAATGCATTCGACTGCAGAAGAGTCCAATTCATCTTCTGCTTGGGATTTTAAATAGGTTAATAGGATGCAAATACAAGGCGCATTTTTGCATTTTGTTACAAATATCGTACACAGATCTTACTATGCTCTTTGGGCAAAATGTAATGAAATGCAATTTAATATGATACTTTCAAACACATAAGATTTTTCCTGAGGGTTTTGTGACCGCGGTCCTAAACTGTGTTAAACCATAGCTCAAACAAGTCTGAGCAAAGTGAGTTTCTTTCCTCATTTTATTGGCCTTTCCGAGTTTGATGACTTTTGGTTGCCCATGTTGAATGATGCTTGGGGTTTCACACGGTTAGGCTAGGCTAGAAGTCAGTGTGAAGATATCCAGCTCTCTTTGTGAGAATATATTGCTGTTTCTACTTTTAGCCGGCTCCTCAATTCACCACCCATTCTATTTATTTATTCACTCACCAAACTCACTCACTCATTCATTTATTTATTCAACTCTACATCTTGCTCTGTGCTCCTGGCATTAATCTTTCTGTTTCCCCACCCTCTTCTCTGAGATGGAAGCTGTGTGGTCCTGGGCAAACCTGCCTGACTAGAGTGTAGGACAGTGCCTGGCTCTTAGAAGGGGCTGCATACCTGAGAACAGGAGGCATGGATGTGAGTTTTCTCTTTTATATAGTGAAGATTTCTTTATTTTAAGGATGAAATGAAATAAAGCTGTAAAGTACTTGATGCAATGTAAGACATGCAGCACTTAATGTTCATAGGGAAAATGCATAAATGAACCCATTTCTAAATGTATAACGTAGGAACTAAACACCTAGGTTTGTTTTCAGAATTAAATAATACGCCATCAACACCTAGAAGAGTGCCTAGTATATAATAGGTATTTAATTTGACCTCTTTTCTAAAGAAAGATAGTAGGATCTACCACCCATAATATGGAATAGCAATGACCAGTTAAACCCATTAGGGGCAGATTTATAAAATCCTGACTTTTGCATATCCTGGAAGAGGAAGGAGCCCATCTCTTCTTTTGTCCCAGGCACTACTGCGTAGGAAGTCCTTCCCAGGCTCACTTTGTTTCCCTTTTGCTCTACAGAGCTTCCCTCCTCCCAGCCTGACCTCACATGACTATAGGATCAGGTATGTTATGTCAGGATTCACAGTGGAGAAGGAAAAGAAGGGAATCTTCACAGTTCTTCATCCCTCTCTCCCAAGCCCACAGTGACCCCCTAAGGCCAGTTTTAAATGGAGCCCAGTCCATCTCTAGCCCCTGTCCTATCCCACTCCTTCCCCTTCCCAAATGCCCAGGCATCTGAGTTCAGTTCCCTCTGAAATATAGACAAATCTACTCCAGTCCTCTGAGTAACCAGAGACTCAGGAGAGAACAAATAGAAAGTCTGCAGCTACTTTGACTCCCTCTATCTTTTTTTTCCCTCTTTTCCCCTCCACAAATTGAATCCCCTCCATTGACTGCACATCTGCATTTCAGGAGGCAAGCTGCAATTATTCAGTGACAGCATGCCCTGATTTCCACTGTGGAAGACCCAGGGCTGGCTGAGATGACCCAGGCATGACCATCCTCTGTCAGCAGTGCTAGAGAGAAGCAGCTGACTTAAAATCACACAACAGTGGAGAGCACTGTTGTCTGGCATTCTCATAAGTCATTCAAAATGCTGGGACAAGATTGCCCCCACAAAGGGCCTATAGAACATTCTGGAAGATTCCTCTTTCCTGACACGTCAATAAGGTCCCACTGATGGCTCTTACAACTATCCTCATGACAAGAATGGCTAGTCGGTGGAGTGTTTTTGTTTTTTCCTTTTATTTAAATAGTCCCAGGTTTTAAAACTTGGAAGAGAGATGAGAGGTATCCCCCAAAATCCTGCTCTTCTGTTCCCCATCCTCCCTTCACATAGTTAACTTGACTTGGTGTTCAGACTTCAGCTGAAATGTCATTTCCTCAGGGGAGTCTTCTATGATACTTCCATCTAAGTCGGACAGGCCTGCCATAGTTTGATATAGCTCTTTGTGCTTTCCCTTTGTATCTTGGATCATCATTTATTGTGTGTGTGTGTGTGTGTGTGTGTGTGTGTGTGTGTATGTGGGTGTGTACGATTTTATTAATATTATTATGTTTGTCCTATTGTGTGATTCATGTGCATCTTCTCCACTAGAATATAAATTTTATTCCCTAGCATAATCCCCGGCACAGAGTAAGTTCTTGATGAGTATTTATTGAATGAATGGTTGGACAAAGACAAGACATATGGTCAAAATAAAAAGAATAAAAGAAGGTAGTTAAATATGCAGACCTCCAGGTATAAGATAAATAAGTTCTGGGCTATAATGTACAGCATGATGATGATAATTAAGAATACTGCATCATATATTTGAAAGTTGGTAAGGGAGTAAATCTAAAAAAGTTTTTATCACAAGAAAAACAAATTTGTAACTATGTGAAATGATGGATGTTAACCAAACTTATCGTGGTAATAGTTTTGCAGTGTATACATATATCAAATCATCGTGTTGTACTAAGACTAATACAATGCTGTATGTCAATTAGATCTTAATAAAACTGGAAGGAAACAAGTTTTAGGAGTCTAATAAAGAAATATTTACTAATTGGTTAATTTGAGGACATTGTTTTCATAGCCTATAAGTGAGACAGTGTTTTACGGGTACCCAAGATCATGTACACATTCATTACTTCCCTGAGAGGACTCACAGGACTCAACACACACTCATACTCACAGCTAAGACTTCTTGCAGAGGTACAGCAAGGAGGCACACCTAGATCAGTAAGGGAAAAACTTAAGTGGAGTCTGGAGGGATCCATGTTCAGCCTTTCTAACCTCTCTCCCTCCCATGAGGTGTCATACAGAATGTGTTCTTCCCCCAGCAGTGAACATTCAGCACTGTTTGTTAAGATGTTTCTGGTCCAGTGAAGCTCATTTGAGATTTAGTGCCCAAGGTCTTTACTGGGGGTCTGGTCACATATGTACTCTCTGCCTAACAATTACAAAATTCCAGTCTCCAAGAAGGAAAGCAGATATTTAGCCTAAACCAAATTATTTGTATAAACAGTCTAGGTACAGTGGACCAGTCTTAACAGGTAGGGACCATTTTCAGAGCCAAGTTCCCAGTCATCAGCCAGGGACTAATCTTGCAAATAGGTCCTTTTAAAGACAGCAGCCGCAGGCCTGTATGTTAATTCCGTCCCGCACAGAGGACTAGATCTTATTTTTTTCATGTGCATGGGGAGACACACATACTCACATCCATGTACACACATGAGCCAACACCTGGGTAAGAGAGACTATTTAGGGAAGCAGTGAAGAGGGCCAACTTTGGCATCCATCTGCCTGGGTTTAAATCCTAGCTATACTTGCTGTGTTGTCTTGGGCACATTGCTTTACCTCTCTGTGCCCTTTACCCAGGTTTAAAAATGGGAAAAGTAATAGACCTATCTTATAGTATTGTGGCCAAGACGAATGAGATCCAGCATTCTCTCCACAGTGCTTGAGAAAGAGTAAGTACAAGTTAACTGATGGATGGTGTCATCATTACTGCTATCATTATTATTCAGAGGTTACCCAGTATTTAATGGTCCCTCTAAGTTCAGTGCATGTGAGCTGAGTGACTGAATGACTCTGCAAGTGACAACGCACCTGGGTTCTAATATTGTCTCCACCTGTCACAGCGTAACAGCGGGTGTGTTAGTTCCTCTCCCTCATCTCAGTTTCCTCATTTTCACGATGAAGATGTCAGTCCTTGTCTGGCCAGTTCCCATGGCGGAGCAGGAGTGAGTGTAGAGTATCCCGGGGAAGCATTTGACTTGTGGAGTTAGATAGATTTGGGCATCTCTCTCTGCACCTCAGCCTCCCAACCTGTAAAGTGAGGATAGCGACAGAGTATCATCCTTCTGAAGTGTAGGCTGTTGCTCCCTTGAGATAATGGGTGTAAGCATCTTCTGTATTTACCCAATTTTTTGTCTGGTAATACCAGACAAAGCAATTGGGGGCTGTAGTAGCTGTACTGGAAATAAGCTTACCGAGGACTTATGGACCTTCAGCTGGGGTGGGAATCTCTAGATGGAAGAGGGCAGGCTGAGCAAAGAGATGTGAGAGAGAGAGAGAGAGAGAGAGAGAGAGAGAGAGAGAGAGAGAGAGAGAGCGAGAGAGCGAACTAGCTGTGCTACCACCAGACTCTGAGTTCCCCAGACCTCGAGACTGTTTTTCATACTAGGTCTCTGGCATCTAGCACAGGGTCTTACCTGGTAGGAAGCTCTCAGTCAATGTTTGTTGGTGAAAAAATGAATCCTATCAGCTGAAGGTATTATTACTCATGAAAAAACCATCGAGTGAGTGCCTGCAATCTACCAAGCACTCCGTGCATTAATTTTTTGCAGCATGAGAGCAGTCATGCGCAGTAGGCATTATTCTACTCATCTTATGCAGATGAGAAAATGGCGGTCCCGGGAAATAAAAGTCAGAAGGCAAACGGGAGATAGAGCCTGAATCCAAGCTCAGTTCTGTGAGGCTTTTAAAGCCACAAGACACTTGCAACCATCTAATGCTAAAATTGTCATGGTTTTCATACTTCATTTTTCTTAAGTGGAATTCTTCAGAATTTAATAAAATTGTCAGTCAATCTCGAAACACAGTTTCACAGCTCTCTTTTTAAAGTTTTCATGCACCTTGCCAAGAGAGGAACAAGCCTCATTGCAGACACTGTAAGTGGACCTCTTGTCTGTCGTTTAAGGCTATCACCCTAACAAGGTTATTACTTGAGGGGAGGGGGTAGTTGGAAAAAAATGAAACGTTTATTATCCAAAAGAGGGGCTTCCCTGGTGGCGCAGTGGTTGAGAGTCCGCCTGCCGATGCAGGGGACACGGGTTCGTGCCCCGGTCCGGGAAGATCCCACATGCCGCGGAGCGGCTGGGCCCGTGAGCCATGGCCGCTGAGCCTGCGCGTCCAGAGCCTGTGCTCCGCAACGGGAGAGGCCCGTGTACCCAAAAAAAAAAAAAAAAAAAATTATCCAAAAGAGCATTCTACTAGGTTTCCTTAGCATGTACTTTCAAGGTGATAGATTAACTGAAATAAAATTATTGAATTGAGAAGCCATTCATTACAAGGGAATTTCAGGAAACCAGAATGCTTTTTATAGTATTACCGCCAGAGCTACCTATTAATGAAAGTTACGTGTTCTCTGGCATTATTGAAACCTCTGGTTTGTCATCCTTTCCCGTCATCCTCCTTTCTAATGGTGCAAAAACTTATAATTTACAACATAATTGGAAATTGGAAAGTTTCTGACATAATTGGAAAGTTAATTAGTTTTCTTCAGATTTCGCCTGCTTTATTTTTTATTTATTTAATTTTTTTGGTGTGTTAGTTTCTGCTTTATAACAAAGTGAATCAGCTATATATATACATATATCCCCATATCTCCTCCCTCTTGCGTCTCCCTCCCACCCTCCCTATCCCACCCCTCTAGGTGGTCACAAAGCACCGAGCTGATCTCCCTGTTCACCTGCTTTATTTTAACCACTATTTTCATAGCCTTTGTTTTCCCCCTGATTGTCACTTATGTCAGAGGTTTGATAAGTTTTTGTCTTTGTATATCCTTGCTGTCATTTGAAATCTAAGATTCAATACATAAGTCAAGTCAGTCTCTGCCTGCAGACATGGTTGCATCCATTTTTCTTGTCTCACTTTTTTTCTTTGACTTTATTCCTATACCTCAATCAACAGGCTTTTGTTGAGCATATCCTGTGTGCTATGGCTGGAACAGGGGAGGGGGCAGAACACAAGGAAGAAGGAACAAAGGCCCAACTCCAATTCCCAAGATTGCTGGGCAAGGGGGAGATAAGACAGAAATGTATCAGAAGAAAACCCATAGAAATGGATACTCAGAATGGCTGTGTGGCGCTGTAAAAAAGCATGGGTTTTGGGCTACCCTGGTGGCACAGTGGTTGAGAGTCCGCCTGCCGATGCAGGGTACGCGGGTTCGTGCCCCGGTCCAGGAAGATCCCACATGCCGCGGAGCGGCTGGGCCCGTGAGCCATGGCCGCTGGGCCTGCGCGTCCGGAGCCTGTGTTCCGCAACGGTGAGAGGCCACAGCAGTGAGAGGCCCGCATACCGAAAAAAAAAAAAAAAAAAAGCGTGGGTTTTGAAATCAGATCTATAGACCTACCATGTATGAGCTGTGGGAACATCAGCCAAGTAGTAAACCTCTCTGAGCCTCAGTTTCTTCCTCTGTGTAATGGGGATAAGCACATCCACATCATTGGAGTGTTGTAACATAGAAAGATAATGCAAGTAAGGGCCTGGCATAGGACCTGGGACAAAGCAAGCTCTTGGGCTTGTCAGTGACTCCCTCTTCTCTACTCCTTCCTCATCCCCAACCTAGTGCCACCTTGTGACACCTACAGGCAGACCAAAGGGAGTGCAGAGAGAAGCAAGCTTTGTGTGTTCCAGGGAAGTCAGGATAAGCTGGAAGTCATGGCTTTGGAACTGGACCTTAACACATTAAAAAGACAATAGTCATTGCCGTCATCATCATCATTATCATTATCAAAATTGCAGGACGAAGAAAAGAAAAAAAAAGAATAGCTACTAATTATTAAGCACTAAGTATTGCCTCTCGAAATACTTTGCAACCTTCTATGATTTATTTTTCCCAACAAAACTCAGCGAGATGGATGTCACTATTTTCCCCATTTTTGAAGATTATGAAGTAGGTCCAGGAAGTTTCATTGCCCAAGGTCACAGAATGGCTGTGCAGCCAAGCTGGAATTCAACACAGGTATGTTGGACTGCAAAGCTAGGGTTGAGCTACCTCTTGAATTCTCCTGGGCACAGACATCCACCTCTATTGTTGACTTTTTTCCCCTTGACCACTGGGCCCTGGTTAGTTTTCTGTGGTAGAGGATCCCTTCAACAATGACTGAAGCCATCCTTCATCCTGATGAGTATTTGATGTCCTATAGGAGAAGGGCAGGTTATGAAGGGGAAACAGGCAGAAATGTTAACACACACAAAAAGAATCAAAAACTGAATCTGGCCTTTGGCAGCATTAATTTTTCTCCCAGTAACTTATCTAAGATTTAGCTAGTCTTATATTAAACAATAAGGAGTTACCATAGCAACCTCATTGCCATGTAATAACACTCACATCCTTCCCAACTGTAAAATCAAAGCCAGAGAAGCAAATAGAAACCATTAAATTACCAAATAGCCATCTTCTTCGTCTCTCTTTTTCCTTCGTAGAATGATTATTGATTCCTTTTTTTATTGTAGGTCATGACACTATTACTAATGTTTTTCCCTTCCCCCTTTCTGTTGCCCTCTCTGTGAACAAGGAGGGTCCGGAAAGGAGCACTGGGTGAATGCCTTCAGTCCTCCGAGTGGTAGAGAGCCTCTTATTCCAGGAGGACAAAGCTGGAGTCGGTGCCATCTCCTGCCAGCTGCTGCCAATATTGCCCTGGGAGCATTTGTTTCTCTTGCTGGCTGCAGAGTGCTTGATTAACCCCATGCACTTGCCACATCTGCTCCGACGCCTGCTCACTGCATCTCTTCACCTTCTGGCAGAAATTCTCTGTCCATGTTGGAGCTCTGGGCAGCTGTGTCTGCAGCAGATGTTCTCTCCTGGTACACAAAGTGGGGAAACTTTCTCCCTGCTCCCCTCGGCCACCGATGTATACCTGGCCCTGCTTTTTCCCTTTTTTCTTCTTGGTGAATTCAGTTTCCCTTCAACATTCAGATTAGGCATTACTTCTACCAAGAAGCTTTCCCTAACATTCTCAGCTTGGGTAAGGTGCCCCTCCTCTGATATTCTGCAGGTTCTGTTTATTCTCCTGTATATTGCACCTGCTAGCATGCCAAGCACATAGTAGGAACTCAATAAACATCAAATGCCCCACTTCATTAACTGTGGATGATATGAAACTGTTTACTGGCACCAGTCTATGGACAGTTAATCAGACTGACTGGTTCTTCGTTTTCTTCTGCGATTTTCACATGTGAATAAAAGTAGATGGACTGAGAAGCAAGTTTGGTTTATCTGCTGTATCTCTAGCAAACCACATCTTTTTAATTTCATGCATCGATGGAATGATATGTCATGCCTGTTACAGTGTGACAGCTTGCTACCTTGTATAGCTCAACATTGCTGATGCAGCTGGGCATGTGAAATTATTCCAAGAGGGAGTCAGAACCAGGAAATCAGAAATGGTATCAGTTTTCCCAAGATGGTGTTTCTTTACCCTTTCCCTGGGACCTCATCCACTGTGGGACCCAACCTGAACAACATTCCCACATTAGCTCATTGAAGGACAATTATGCTTTTACTAGACACCAGGTACTAAGGAGCAAAATGCCTAAGGAGGAAAGTTTTTCTTATTGGGGACCAAATGGTCACTTATTCGGTCAACAGATATTCATTGAGGACCTCCATAATTGTTTGTACTATGATAAATGAGTGAATGAATGAAAGAGTAAAGTCTGTCTGCATTCTCCAGTCCAACTTCTGCCCTGCTACCAGATATGTTGTTCTAAAACCCACTGAAGTCACCCCCTCCATGGCATGAGCACTGGTGATGATACTCCATGTTCTACAGAATAAAATCCGAAGGTCTCAATTCGATGAAACATTCAAACGCTTTTACCATCTACCTTCAGTTCCTGCTATTGCCCATGTTCCTTCCCGGGCACAGCCCTGCCTCCTCTGATGTTCTCATTTATTGCTCTCTACTAGATAGGTGATACTCTCTTGAAGGGTAATGTTCTTGAATTTGAGTGTTGACAAAATAAGTTCCCTTTGAACATCCAAAATCTACTGTCTCAGGCTGGATGAACATCTCCAGAGATGGTGAAGATGTGAGAGCTTCCCTTCCGGGCGAGCCGGGGGCCCTAAGCTCTGACTCAGCCTGAGATTCCCAGGATCTGGGAATGGGAGTGGGAATGAGCTGGAATAACTCAGCATAGAATTGGAAGGATCTTGCATGAAACTGAGCCAGTCCCTGCATGTTACTTTTGAGAAGGCTGAGACCTGGAACAGTTAGTGCCTTTTCTGAGGTCATGGGGTTTAATGGCCACAAGAACACTAATCCCAGGGTAGGCCTTTCCCCAGTCCATTGGGCTGATATCTGACTCCCTCATGGAAGGTACCCCTTGAGGCCACTCGTCAGCCTGAGGTCAGCCATGTTCTTCTCCAGGCAGGTCACCTGTCAACTCCTCCTCCCAGCTCTGAGGTGGTGGATTTTTCCTGAAAACTTGAGTGCTCTTCTGCCTAGCTGCTGCTGGAATCCCTGAAGCTCGACAAAGCGCTCTCTGCTGGCTAGAGCTGGGGATGAAAGCCATAAATATTAGCTCAGGCAACGAATGACTGACTCGGGTAATAAATATTTATTTTTTTCTCGGAGGTTACGCTGTGGTATTGGTTAAGAGGCATAGCCTACTGTTGGCTTCGGATAAAATTGCTACTGAATATCTGATGTCTATCGGTCTCTGTACGTGCTATTGTTAAGGTCAAATATCAATATAAATCCTGTGCTGAGAACATCTGCAGGTGTTGTACCCCGCTCAGTAATGAAGCTCTCAACCCGTTTTGAGGTAACCCATCTTGGGTGTCCTATTTCTCTAAGTCACACCCCGGAAGAACAATCAGTCAGATTTGAAAAGTGATCAGCCCTAGTCCCAGGAACAAAACCTTGTGCTTCAGTGTCTGAGGCAAATTCCTATCTTCTGTCCTACAACTTGACCACATGCATAGCATATAATGCAAAACCTTCCCTGATAGGCACTGGGGATGCGGGGGGAGGGGAGGTAAATCTGTGGACTCTGGAACCAAGCAACCAAGCCTCGAATCCCAGCTCAGCCACTCACCTGCTGTGTGACCTTTGACAAGTGGCTTAAATTCTCCTTATCACCGCTTCCTCTGTAATGTGGGGATCATAATAACAGCTACTTCCTGGGGTGACCTTATGGACTAAATGAATTAAAATAGAGTAAGTGCATGGAACTGCTCTGACAACTTAGCAAGTAGTATATATGTATTAGCTCAGGACGTCATCATCATCATCATCACTATTATTCCTCTCAAAAGACAGCCACCAGCTGGCTAGACAGCAGTGGTCTCATAGAGCACAGGCTTCATAACCAAACAGTCTTAAGTTCAAATCCCAGCATTGGTGGTTACTAGTGGGGAAGGCCTTTGACAAGTTAATCGACCACTTTGGGCCTCTGCTTCCTCATCCTTAAAGTGGGACCAGCATTTTTGACCTCGGTGTCACTGTATGAGATGACATAGTTCATGTGGTGCTAGAACATGCAGGCCACCCACAAATGGTAGTTACCCTCCCTTCATCCCAGGCCCAGTTTCCTTGTACACGTCAGAGCCTGGAGATTGATCTACCCAAGAGTTATGGAGTTACTATTCTGCACTGGGCACCATGTTGCATGCTGGGGATATGAAGATTAATCGTGTGCTTGGACCTTAGGGGGCTCCCAGTCTCATCCAGATCCTGTTTGATTCTCTATTTCTTGCCTAGAAACGCAGGATGTGTTCTCCTGTCTTCCATAGGTACATCACCTGCTTCTCCTCCAGAAGGCCCAGCTTGCTTTCTGTATGAAGACCCTCACGCTTACTTTCCAGGGTCTGTGTGTCATCTCTACCTCCTCTCTTCCTCTGAGTTCCACCTCTCACTCACCACCTTTTCTTCCAACTCAGGTTTAGAATCCCCACTTGGTTAAAAAACACTCTTTCTTATAGGTCAATATATCTCAATAAAGCTGGAAAAATGTGGTTCTCTTTTTTCTTTTTTAAAAAAATTTTCTGGCATAATTTTCTTCATTCTATGTGGAAAGTATAGAGAGTTCTTTCTCTCCTCTTCTCCTGGGAGCCCTCTGTCTCAGCACCTTCAAAACCTACCTACTTTCCAAGATCTAGTTTGAAAAACAGAATGCAAATATTATGTTAATGGTTTCTATGTATTGATTATATGCTGAAATGATAATGATGTAGGTATCCTGGGCTATGTCAAATATATTATTAAAATTAATTTCACCAGTTTCTTCTTTTTAAATGTGGCTACAAGAAAAGATAAACTTACATCTGTGGCTTGCATTGTTTCAATTGGACAGTGCTGGTCTGGAATAATATCAGCAACCTTTTTAGATAAGAACTTTACTTGAATGACTAAGTAATCCTTTGAGAGTGACAGCTTTTAGCCTGTGACCATCCTTCTGGATTTTTCCAAGAAAGTCCCAGTTTATGCTTATTGTTCAGCTATAAATTATTAGTCACGTCCCCTTTCATTATCAAAAGAGTCTTGGTTCAAATGATAAATTACATGGTGACCCTACTTAAAAAACATACACCCGGAGCTCTTAGGTTACTCTGCAGAACCTTGTCTCTGAAGAACCCTTACCCAATATGGCTATGTCCAGACTGACCCTCTTTTCTGTGGTCCTCACTGCTATCTCCCTGCTGTATCAGCATTCCCTTTAGCAAGAAAAGACACTTCCTACTTGGATTCTCAACTAAAAACTGTCCTCCCTTGCTAGTTACCATGGCCAGCATGATACTTCCTGTCCAGCACTGTGAAATATTTCCCTGGGGGTGGCAGATGGGGAGAAGCTATCTTGAGTTCACAGGCATTATCCTTTAATTAGCTCATATTGCATTTTGTGTAGATTATATATGCAAACTACAAAAACGTTCAGATACACACTCTCCCCACTTTTGGCCATTCCACTTTCCAATTCCGCCACACGAGAGAAGTCTGGTGTTAGGAACAAGATTTAGCCCTTGCTGAACCTCAGCTGCCTCATCTGTCAGGCGGATTTGAGGATAACCTCTACCTCATAGAAACTGTGAAAATTTAATAAGATCATAGTTATTAAGTCCTCATCAGAATATCGCTGTATAACAGAGGCTCAGTTAACATTTTTTTCTATGGCCCTTTCCTCAATGCAAACTCATTCTCTGAAACACAGGAAATGGGTGACATAAACTCTTGGTTTTTTTTGTTTGTGTGTTTTTGTTTTTTTGTGATACAATAACACTCATTTTATTGATTTGACTTTGATTTGATTTTCTAACACTGTGCCTTGTGATTGACTGTTTTTTTTTAATTTTTATTTTATATTGGAGCATAGTTGATTAACAATGTTGTGTTAGTTTCAGGTGTACAGCACAGTGATTCAGTTATACCCATACATGTATCTATTCTTTTTCAAATTCTTTTCGCATTTAGGTTATTACAGAATATTGAGCAGAGTTACCTGTGCCATACATTAGGTCCTTGTTGGTTACCTATTTTAAATATAGCAGCGTGTACATGTCAGTCCCAAACTCTCTGTCTATCCCTCACCCCCCGCCCCCCCCCACCAAACTCTTGGTTTTTTCATTTATGATAGAAAGGCTGTTGGTAACCTGGAGAGCTGCCTAAGGAATGTGTCCCTTTTGGTCATCTGAGCCTCCTAAATGGTTGTGAAAGTTTTATTTAAACCTGTAATAGGAAAGGGAGAAATTCACTCGAATGTATAACCTGTCACTACCATCATAGCTGTGACAAATGGACATCTGACAGTTTAGATCATGCCAATTAGAGAGGTGCTCATTGCCTCTACATTTGATAAACATCAGTCATTACAGGGGTTGGAGAAGTTGTGTTTGTTTCCCAGGGTGCTTCTTTTTTTCATTTTCCTCTCTTGCTTCTTGAGTGTACCTTCTGGCACCAACCATACGTGCTGGCTGCATCATTAAGTGCTAAGACTTTACATCTTAATTCTGTGTGAGAGGTTTTCTCTGGGGGCCATGGTGCATCTGTGGAAAAAGAATTTCAGTGTACAATGGAGGTGATATGTTGGACGATGTTGATGACATATTTAAGGAAACGGCTGTCCAGCAACTATTTTGTGTATGTGTGGGTGGAGGGGTGGGTGAGCAGGAGGGAGAGGAGGAGGAGTCGGCTTGCTTTGGTTGCCCACAGGCTAAGGTGGGATGTCTTGCCTTGGCTTAGAGGTCTGCTAAGGAAAAGCCTTGAAGTACTTAACTCAAGCAGGAAAGAACACGGATTTAGGATGTGGGATAATTTGCTCAACGTGTATTCTCTTTCTATCTGGGAGGCTCATCAGTTATCAGGTAATGTTATCACCAACTCCCACTTTCTTCTGGATGCTTCTTAAAATTATTTAATACTCTTGTCGACAGAATGGGGACTAACCCAGGATGAAATTATGGCTTACTTTTTTAATGTAATTCCTTGTGAAACAAGAAGATGTCTGTGTTCAATAGCTGGGTAGATGTATGGCAAAATAGGGGAAAGGCAAGCTGTGTAACATTAGGACCAGTTTCTATAGCAACAAAAATGTCAGCCATCCTTTTGGCTGATCCTATTAATCTGGAGTAGAAGCAATGATACTGACACATTCGAAATGTATTTAAACCAGAAGGTGAAAATATAACCCAGCTGTAGATTTAAAATAGAGGTAGAATGAGGCACCAACAGGATACAACTGAAACACATAGGATGTAAGGGAAAGCGAGGCGTTCTCAAGTACAGCCTCTGCATTTTTTAAATTTATTTTTTAATGATTAAGCTTTTCACCAGAAGTTATTCCAAATAGTCTTGCACCCAAGTATAGAAAAGAAGGGTAAAGATCCGATCAGTCTCTGTTATCCAGAGCAGGCCTGTCCTTTCCATAGCGTTGGCTCAGAGTAAACCCTTGCAATTAATTGTTTTGAAGATGGTGAAATTTGTAACTTTGAGAGCCGCTGACATTTGTGAACCTTCCAAGAAGGAAAGACTAGGTTTCTGAGAGAAGAAATCTGGCCTTTGGACCAGAACATGTGGTTGTGGTTTCTGCTCTTTTAACCACAAAAAGGGCTAGTGTGAGACTTGTGAACAGACACCAGTATCTGTTAATGGAGGTGGTGGTCCCAGCTCTGTGTACTTCATAGAGCTACTCTGAGAACCAAAGGAGATAATGGATGTGGAAGTACTCTGAAAGAAGTCTAAAGTGCTATAGGAGTGTAAAGAATTATTATTATTAGGGAACAGCCAAAGAAATACTCTGTCCTAAAGAGCACCAGTACCAGACAGAGTTTAGGGGGCGGGTTATAAACTCTGACTATCTGGGTCAGCGGTTTGAATTTTTTCTTTTTTTTTCCAAAGGAGACTGTAAAGCTGTTATTCTGTGCTCTTTCCCTTTGGTGCCTCTTTTTACTTTTGAATTATTTAAATGGCTAAACCTTTTCCCACTTTGCAAAGCAGAATAACAGTCTCCAGGATATTTTGCTGCTGGAGCGCAAAATAAATGGGGATGCAGATCCGTGTCATTATGATGAAACACCATCTTTTCATCTTTATCTGGGAATTTCAGACTCCTCAGGAAAGATGACCACCTCTCGTTATGGCAGACGAATTTGCCAGCAAAGAAAGATATCTCTTAACTTGGTCTTGGGGCTTCCTGTTTCCAAAAGCATCAAGGAAAGTTAGCCCTATTTACTATTCTTGGCTTATTAAAAACGGTTTCCCTTTCCTCACCCACTCCCCAAATGTCTGAAAATGATTGTGGAACAACAGAAGAGAATGGAGACAGAAACCAGCAAGGGAAATGAAAAGATTATGTAACATTCGATTAACCAAGGTATCTTCTGTAAAGAAATAGAATCTGTTTTTTGAAATGAGTGGCAAAAGGCCTGGATATTTCTACCCCCTGTCTGGATACACTTTCTTACCCTTCAGAAATAATTAACACTCTCAAAGCAAAGGAGATGCTTTCAACTGTGCCTTGAAATAAAATGTTGTTTTTGTATGAACCGTGGCTGGGGATATGTCGCTGTCACCTTCAAGCCCTGCATCATGACTGATGACCTGGGAGGGTGTCCAAATCTCAGATTTTGTCTCCATCCATCAGTACCAGTCAAATATGTGTCTAGCACTATGCTAGGCTCATGGGGATAAAAGACAGGGAGGGCGAAGAGAAAGAAAGTAGAATTTTTTTTTTATTTACCAAATTTCAGGCACTGAGGTGCTGTCTATCAGTTCATTAAATTAAAAGAAAATGAACTTCATAGGCTTATAGAGCCAGAGAGGCTAGTTGATTAGTTAAGACAAACAGACTTTTTAATTCTTGTTTGTCCTTCAGCACTCAGCTCTTCTGTGACGCTTTTCTAATTGCCCTGTTATGCTCCCAAAGCCCCCTTTGTAAAACAATATAAGGCAGTGATGAGGAGGGTTGGTTTAAGAGTCAGGTACAGGTTCAAGTTGAAGCTCCATCGCTTACTAGCTGGGTGACTTTGGGCAATTTCCGTGAGCTTCTGTGGCATCTTTTGTAAAATGACGAGCAGTAGATCCTAACGCACAGGGTTTTATAAGGACTAAATAGGAAATGGATGTAAAGTGCTTAGCCGAATAGGTAGCATATATAAGAACCCAATAAGTGCTAGCAATTGTGATTATTTTCACGTCTGTGAATATTATAGAGTATTTCGAACTTTTTATTTAGCCCATAGAAAAAAAGAAACATGTTTTACTACCAAGCGACAAGTGTGAGAAACATCCTCAGGTCTCTGATGCTGAGCCCATCCTGCGGAGGCCTCTGAGGTGGGGGGATGTTTAGGGACATAGGGGGTGTCAGAAATGTGCTGAGACTCAGGGTCGGGATGGGGCTCAGCAGTGGAGGGAGGATTGTACGTGTCTATTGCACACATTCATTTGTGCTTTAAAACAGCACTTTTATATTTGACTCAGTCCTTTTGCTATTTCCATTCCCAAGGGCCTTGCCCAAGCCTTGATATGTCCTGATCATTATTATAACCCTCATCACACTCTAGTGTTTCAGTCTCTTTCTCTGATGATTAGCCTGTGATCGATAGAGAACAGAGATTGTATATTGTTATTTTTTAAAAAGAATTTATCTTCGTTGCTGCGCGCGGGCTTTCTCTAGTTGCGGCGAGCGGGGGCTACTCTTCGTTGCGGTTCGTGGGCTTCTCGTTGCGGTGGCTCCTCTTGTTGTGGAGCACAGGCTCTAGGCACACGGGCTGTAGTAGTTGTGGCTCATGGGCTCAGTAGTTGTGGCTCGTGGTCTCTAGAGCACAGGCTCAGTAGTTGTGGCGCACGGGCTTAGTTGCTTTATTGCTGTGTGCGGGCTTTTTTCCAGTTGCGGCAAGCGGTGGCTACTCTTCATTGCGGTGCACAAGCTTCTCATTGAGATGGCTTCTCCTGTTGCGGAGCACGGGCTCCAGGCCTGCAAGCTTCAGTAGTTGTGGCTCGTGGGCTCAGTAGTTGTGGTGCACGGGCTTAGTTGCTGCATGGCATGTGGGATCTTCCCAGACCAGGGCTCGAACCCGTGTCCCCTGCATTGGCAGGCGGATTCTTAACCACTGTGCCACCAGGGAAGCCCTATTATAACTTTAAATGGAGTATAATCTATAAAAATATTGAATCACTATTGTACACCTGAAATTAATAAAATATTGTAACTCAACTATACTTCAATGAAAGATACATTCTAAGGAAGCATTTAAGCCCACATATGACCATGTGATAATAACTGCATATATGCTTTGAATTGGCCAGTTTGTAGGTAGGCAGATGAATAGGGCATTGAGACCTGTTGTACTGAGGGCTCTGTCCTTAGGGGAAGACTGACATTTTCCTGGTCTTGAAGAACACCTAGACTTAGATCCTCTGAGAGGGTGTGAACAAAGAATCTCTCAAATTATCCCAGTTCTATCGGGGATGAGTAGCAGGCCCCTTTGCAGCTTTAACCCTCATTTCTAATCCACACACTCAAATCAATAATTTTGAGTGGGCTGCCAGAAAAACAGCCAGCAGATCAAGTGTTGCCTGAGGAGCCCTTCACCCTTGACTGCCAAGAAGTGTGACCTTCTCCCTTGACTCTGGCAGCCAGAGCTGAAAACCTGAGGCAGCTCCTCTTGAAAGGCCAGCACAGAAAATTCCTTCCAGAGCTGCAGCATGGGGGGCTGGAGAGGGAGGACACTCGTGATGTCTGACCCTTCATGGGCATCTGGTCATAGCTTGGACCAGACATCTAAAGCAATCAAAAGGGGCTTCCCTGGTGGCGCAGTGGTTGAGAGTCCGCCTGCTGGTGCAGGGGACGCGGGTTCGTGCCCCGGTCCGGGAAGATCCCACATACCGTGGAGCGGCTAGGCCCGTGAGCCATGGCCGCTGAGCCTGTGCTTCCGGAGCCTGTGCTCCGCAACAGGAGAGGCCACAACAGTGAGAGGCCCGCGTACCGCAAAAAAAAAAAAAAAAAAAAAAAAAAAACAATAAAGCAATCAAAAGAATGTTTCTAGCATTATCTGTTTTCATTCCAAAACCGTCTCTTTCCCTTTCCACACCTGGACCAGGAATCCGCATGTCCCCAACCTTCTGGATCTGTTCCTCCTCCCTTTGAATGACACATCCCATGCCCAGCCCTCTTGCATTCTGTTCTATTTTGTCTGCTCAGATGCCAGTTACAAGTATAACAATGATAATAGCTAATATTTATTTAATACCTATCATGTAGCTGGCACAACTTAAAGTGCTTTACCTCTCTTTACTCATCTTATCTTCCCCACAAGCTAAGAAAACAGAGGCACAGGGTAAAACGTGATCAAAAGAGAGAAGTCAAGGTATGGAAGCAGAGAGTATGATGAGTTAGTTTATGAGGGGTGGGTCAGAAAAGGGTTAATAGAATTTGTGAGTGAATTTAATCTTGAGAGAGAAGGAATAAAATGGGAACAGGACATGCCAGTGGTCAAGGGCATAGATGTGTAAAGCACACCTCGGTTTACTGGTCATGGTTAGCACAGGACCTGGTACGTAACAGGCACTCAATCCTAGGCTGAAATGAATCAAATAACATGTTTGGGTGAACATTGCAAACATTGCAAAACGGAGCAGGAGACCAGAGGTGGGAGGGTTAGCCTGGTAGCAGTCGTTTTCAGGAAGAGTGGGCGGATGATGAAGCTTTCCATAAAAGCGAGAGCAAATTTTATGACTGCAACTCACAGATTTCTCATCATAATGAATTCTCCATTAAATGTCCTCCTAATCCACACTGGCTGATAGATGAACCCCTGAAACGGAAAGTTCCCAGCAAGATCTATGGGAGTAGCCACATATCAGAGGAGATGAATGCAGTTGGTCATCAGGAATTACAGGAGTCAAAAGGAAGATGGGACCTGATAGTCTGGACTCTGATAGCCAGATAACAAATGAATCTGCCTGCTTGTGTTGTTAAATGTTCTATTCATATTAGCCACCACCTCAGTCGCTGATAGCTTAGCAGGCTTTGAAGAAAGAACATAACAGCTTAATGAAGGTGTTAGACCGTGCACACTGGGCGTCCTGGAGTCTTTGAATGGCAGAGCTAGGTGGGATCTTAGATGTCATCTAGTCAAATGAAATCTTAAGGTAGAACCTGAATAAATAAAACAGGTAAAAGCAATAAATGGGATCCTCTGGCAGTTTAAATCTTCATCATTTGGCAGACAGGCACTTTTCATTGCTTGTGGATTTCCCAGAGCACACCCATGTATGGAAAACACTGGTTTGGGTCCAGTACTCTTATTTTACCAGCAAGGGAAACATAGGCACAGAGAAGGGAAATGACTCCCTTGATATAACCCAGGTGGCCAATGGCAAAGTCTGAGCCCAGACAAAGATCTGGAAATCTTGACTCTGCTTTTCATCCACCAGTAATGTTCTTTTGTTCAAGAAGTATTATTAAGCAGCTATTATGTAAAGGACACTGTCAGCCTGGAGCATACATTGAAAAATCAAGTTCCTGTTCTTAAGAATTTCAGGGACAATTGCAAAGACAATTCTAATTCAGGGTGAAAAGTGTAAAACTAGAGTTATGTACATATTATGGTTTACCCAGATATCACAAATTCAGAAGCTTCCAGGAGTCAAGCAGGTAACATGAATGAAACATGCTGAAAATAAGGTATGGTGGCAGTTGAGGAAACTGAAACGTGAATGTCTGTTGAGTGCATTCGAATTTTGTTCTAATTTTAAAACCTCAACTTGAAAGAGGATATTTACCGAAAAAATAACCCCACAGTTAACATTATACTAAATGGTAAGAATCACAAAGCTTTACCACAAAGCTCAGGAACAAAGCAAGGATGTGCTTTCTCACTAATGTATTTCAGCATCATACTGGAAGTCCTAGTTAATTCAATAAGACAAGAAAAGGAAATAAAACATATATAGATTGTGAAGGAAGAAATAAAACTGGCTTTCTTTGTAGATGACATGATCCTCTATGTAGAAAATCTGAAAGAATCAACAAAAAAATCTCCTGGAACTAATAAGCAATTATAACAAGTTTACAGGATACAAGATTAATATACAAAAGTCAATCACTTGCTTATATGTCAGCAATGAACACATGGGATTTTAAATTTAAAACACAATACCATTTATATTATCATCCTCAAAATAGAATACTTAGGTATAACAAAATATGTATAAGAGCTCTATAAGGAAAATGAAACTCTCATGAAAGAAGTGAAAGAACTAAACAAATAGATATTCCATGTTCATGAATAGGAAGTCTTACTATTGTCTAGCTGTCAGTTCTTCCAAACCTGATCCATAGATTCAGTGGAATCCCAGCAAGTTATTTTTGCGGATGTTGACAAACGGATTCTAAAGTTTATAAGGAGAGGCAAAAGACCCAGAATAGCCAACACAATATTGAAAGAGGAGAACAAAGTTGGAGGACTGACACTATTCAACCTCATGACTTAGTATAAAGCTACAGTAATCAAGACAGAGTGGTACCGGTGGAAGAATAGACAATAGATTAACGGAACAGAACAGAGAGCCCAGAATTAGACCCATATAAGTACAGTCAACTGATCTTTGACAAAGGAGCAAAAGCAATACAATAGAGAAAAGATAGTCTTCTCAACAAATGGTGCTGGAACAACTGGACATCCACATGCACAAAAATGAATCTCTACGTAGACCTTATACTCTTCACAAATATTAACTCAAAATGAATCACAGACCTAAATGTAAAATGAAAAATATAAAACTCCTAGAAGATAACATAGGAGAAAATCTAGATGAACTTGGGTTTGGCAATGACCTTTCAGATACAGTGCCAAAGGGATGATCCATGAAAGAAAGAATTGATTAACTGGACTTCATTAAAATTTAAAATTGCTGCTCTCCAAAAGACACTGTCAGGAGGATAAAAAGACAGGCCACAAACTGGAAGAAAATATTTACAAATGACACATCTGATAAAGGACTGTTATCTAAAATAAACAAAGAACTCTTAAAACTAAACAATAAGAGAACAAACAACCCAGTTAAATATGGGCCAAAGATTTTATCAGATACCTCAGCAAAGGAGATATACAGATGGCAAATAAATATGTGAAAATATAGATGCCCCACATTGTACGTCATCAGGGAACTGAAAATTAAAACAACAGTGATATACCCCTACATACCTATAAAATGGCCAAAATCTAGAACACATTTGACTATCTCAAATACTAGTGCAGATGTGGAACCACAGGAACTCTCATTCATTGCGAGTGGGAATACAAAATGGTACAACCTCTTTGAAATATAGTTGGGTAGTGGCTTACAAAACTAAACATACTCCTACCATACCATCCAGCAATCACGCTCCTTGGAATTTACCCAAAGGAGCTGAAAACTTGTGTCCACATAAAAATCTGCACACAGATGTTTTTACAGCAGCTTTATTCATAATTGCCCATACTTGGAAGTGACCAAGGTATCCTTCAGAAGGTGAATGAATAAATAAACTGTGGCACATCCAGAAGAGGGAATATTATTTAGCACTAAAAAGAAATGAGCTTTCAAGCCATGAAAAGACATGCATATTACTGAGTGAAAGAAGCCAATCTGGAAAGGCTACATACCGTCTGATTCCAACTATATGACATTCTGGAAAAGGCAAAATATGGTAGTAGTAAAAAATTGGTGGTTGTCAGGGCTTAGTGGGGAGGGAGGGATCAATACATGGAGCACAAAGGATTTTTAGGGGAGTGAAGCTACTCTGTATAATATTATAATAGTGGATACATGTATTTGTCCAAACTCATAGAATGTACATCAAGAGTGAACCTTAATATAAACTAAAGACTGTGGGTGTTAATGATGGGTCTGTGTAGGTTCATCGTTTGTAACAAATGTATCACTCTGGTGGAGGACTGGTTGATAATGGTGAGGCTGTACATTCGTAGGGGCAGGAGGTATATAGGAAATCTCTGTACCTTCTCAATTTTGCTGTGACCCTAAAATTCCTCTAAAAACTAAAGTCTATTTTTTAAAAATTGAAAACTGTACAATCAAAACAAAACCCATTTGCAGGGCTTCGCTGGTGGCGCAGTGGTTGAGAGTCCGCCTGCCGATGCAGGGGACGCTGGTTCGTGCCCGGGTCCGGGAGGATCCCGCATGCCGCGGAGCGGCTGGGCCCGTGAGCCATGGCCGCTGAGCCTGCGTGTCCGGAGCCTGTGCTCCGCAACGGGAGAGGCCACAGCAGTTAGAGGCCCGCGTACCGCAGAAAAACAAAAAACAAAAACAAAACAAAACAACAACAACAAAAAACAAACCCATTTGCAATTGCTGAGCCACAAGATTTCCTTTGATACCTCCCTTTACATTTTATAAAGCTCTTTCATATAGTATAGCCTTAATTTACAAAAACAAATTCATTTAACATAGCAACCTAGTCCATACATACACACATATAAATGAAACAAAAATTTTATAATACCGTCCTCAGTCTTATGATATGTGAGCTATTCTCTATTCCATTCCATTCTATTCTATTTTATTCTATTCAAATTTTATTTTGTTTAAAAATAGTAGTTCTAATCCCTTAAACTAACTTCCAGACCCACTAGTGATTCTTAAACCACAGTTTGAAAACCATTGCAACAGCATTGGAACCTCACACAACCCTGTGAGCAAGTGGTTACAGTTTTTCCCATTTTACTCATGAGAAAACGGACTCTCAGAGATTAAGTGATTTGCCTGCCCTTGTACAATGAGTAAGTGGCAGACACAGACTGGAATCAGACTCTCCTGGTGTCCCAACCATGTGGTTCTTTAAGGAAACCACGTTGCCTTCTAGAGAATGCTAATAAGACTGGGTTCCAACTCCGTCTCAAATCTTTATTTTTGCATTGCCCCTGATAAAAGGGAGTTCTTTATTTCCCTGTATTTATCACTTGTTCCCATTAATTTGCTGGATTTGCTTTTTCTTGGACAATCAACGTGGAATAGACTTTCAAGATGGGAATGGATTTAAATATGGACTTGACAGCTCATACACGATCTTTACTGAGCCCTGTATGTATGCGGTTTGAGAAATCCCTGCAAGCCACTTTCCTGATGTTTTCATACCATTTCCTGATCTCAAGCATCTAGCAAACAAGTGTATGTTTTTCTAGAAATTTCAAGCCCCATATGTAAACCCTGACGCACCTGTTTTCCTGCAAGTTTAATAAGGCCAGGGCCATAATTGTAAGTATTTAAAAACTTGATGTGTGGCCAGATGGATTCATTATAGACCATATCTGTAGTTAGACTCTTTATTTTCCAGTTCGGTGCTGGTAATGTCACGTAGGAAGACACACATTGTTCAGGATCAGACCCACAACGAATGCCAAAGGTACAGCATTCATTTGTGTCCTTGCCTCCGATTTTCCTAATAGTTCTTCTTATTTAGGCTTGCCCGGACTGAGATGGGAGCCTGATGAAAAAATAATAGATATAAATTGTGCTTCGGTTATTGGCCGTTTATCTTAAGAAGAGAAACTTGTTTCCAGGCTGCCTGATAATTGGACATCCAGAAAGTTCCCTAACAAGGAGAGAGGGTGGGACAGTACTGAGTGAAGAGAGACCAGACTGTTGATTTTCTTTTATTAGAAGAGGCTGCTGATACTTTCATTTTCCCCAAGTTGGGGGTTTCTTTGTTTATTGAGTATGACAACTGCTACCTCAATAGTCTATGAATTATCTATGAATTCTTAAGGCTTTGACACAATAAATTCTCATACTTGACTCTATAAAGCGGGTGGAGAGCTGGTGGGGTTGCCAGGGGAGGGGATCAAACCCATGGGGAGAAACTAGAGTCCTCTTCGTTCAGTTATTCATCCACTGGTTGATTCAATAAACATTTACTGAACACTTTTCATCTAGCCAGTTTTCACTTCAGCCCAAGCACCAGCTCTACTAAAAAGTCTCCTGTGAACGAAGCCTGATTTAGATGCCCTGGCTCTGTGTTCCCATGGGATAGAGCAATGAAAGCACTTACCACGTTGTACGATAATTGCTAGATTTACACATCTGCCTGTCCCTCTGCTGTGGGCTCCTTGGAGGCAGGGACTGTGTCTTCATTTGCCTTTCTGTCCCAGAACTATGTGCAGTGTTTACCACATAGAAAGGTCTTGATATTTGAGGTGTTTGAGAATGTGAGGATGAATGACTCCTTGCTCTGGAGGAGTAAGACACATATCCTGATTAGCATCTAGCCTTTCAATCCAAAAAACATCCAAGTGGTATTGTGGTATCCAAGTGGTATTGGTATTTAAGAATTTGTCCTCATTTTCCATTCCTTATTTATTAAGAGTAAAGAAGGGCTTCCCTGCCATTATTTCATTTGAGCATAATTCTTTTCTCTTTGCATTCTCTCAATGCTATCTCAAGTGTTTTCCTACCAGATCTGTATGTTATAGGTGCATATAAACATGTCAATGTGTAGAATATACAATGATATATATGATATCACATAGATATGTATATGTGTATGTCTAGGTGGGTGAGTGTATAAACATACAAAATGCCTTCATACATGTAGTATGTGATATGACCCTTTAAAAGAATAGCCTGAAGACTGAGTCTTATGTGTGTGGCGGTAATACAGATAGCACCGCCCAGCAGAAGTTGGAACAATCCATGTAGATTAACTCAGTATGTGACCATGAAAAGGAATCCATGTCCTCTCTGAACATCTGTTTCTTCATTGCAAGAGTTTCCATACCTCCCTCTAAGGAGTTGGTGTGAGTCTCAGATAGTGGATGGGCAAACTCTTTGCAGGTTAAGTCAATATAAATGATCAGAAAATGCCAATGAGTCGTATTTGTAAGACTGGGTTTGATAATGCTATTTACTGCTTGGGAACATGAATGAGAAAAAATGCACTTTCAAAGGTTCCTGGCATCAAGCAGAGGTTCTGAGAGCAATGCTGGCACTGCTGGTGCGTTTTCCTTTGAGTGATGAACATATTCCCACTTGCTTGGCAGCTGCAGAACCCTCTTGTAAAATTCCTTGGTATCTATTCCCTTTCTTTCCCTCCCCCACCTCTAACTTTCCCCTTCTTCCCCTGCTCCGTGTCCAGCCTTGTCAATAGTCACACCCGTAAGGCTTGGGTTACCTAGAGCGTCCATTTTTCCACCCATCCACTGATTTAATTCATCCTTTCAACACATATCCACTTTGCACCTACTATGGGCTGGACACAGTGTGGGGCACACTAGGGACAGAGTGGGGAATAGATGGTGCCCATGACAGTAAAAGGACTTTGTGGTAGGCTGACTAATAGTTCCCGAAGTTATCCAGGTCCTAATTCCTAGAACCTGTGAGTGTCACCTTATATGGTAAAAAGACTTTGCAGATATGATTAAGAATCTTGTGCTAGGGAGACTACCACTGTCCTAATAAGGGGGAGACAGAGGGAGATTTGACAACAGAAAAGGAGAAGGCAATATGACCATGGAAGCAGAGATTGCAGTGATGCAACCACAAGCCAAAGCATGCCAGCAGCCCCTAGAAGCCAGGAGAGGCAAGAAATGGATTCTCCCCTGGAGCCTCCAGAAGGAACTAGTCCTCTTGGCACCTTTACTGTAGCCCTATAAGGCTCAGTTCAGATTTCTGGCCTACAGAGCTATAGGGGAATACATTTATTTTGCTTAAGACACTAGGTTTGTGGTAATTTGTTATAGTTTTTGTTATATAGTTTCCTAGGGAATAGGAAACTAATGCAGACCTTCAAGTCTAGTTGTAAGTGGGAAATTACCACTAAATAAGATAAATGCTACTTTTAGGGAAGTACAGGCTTCTTCTTCTTTGAGACACAAAGTGGGAACTTATCCAAGAATTGGGGTGTGAGGGAAGTCTTCTTGGAGGAAGTGACATTTCAGCTGCAGCCTGAAAGATGAGCATGAGGTACTAATCAGATGAGGGAGGCGAGGACAGGTCAGGCGATTGCAGGCAGAGCAAACTGCACGTGCAGAGTGTGCCTTCCCACCTCCCCCCTATATGTCTGGCACAGGCTAGTTCCTTTGCCCTTTTCCTTCCCAACGTCCCAACCTGTTCCACACACAAATACACACACACACATCACATATGCACATTTCCTAATTTTTCCACTTGGCAAATTTCTATTCACTGTTCAATATTGTTCCAATGTCCCCTCTCCCATGTGATCCTCCTACCTTCTCTGGAGAGTCCAACAGCAGGCCTGTTAAGGAGGGCCCATTCCTGTTTACCGAAGCTCTGAAATCATAGAAGCGATGTGTTAGGAAAATCCCTGAGCAGAATTCAGTGGTGGGCCTTGCTGCTACCTTTTTCTCCCTCTCCTCCCTGGGACTCTAAAAGGCCCAGGAGTGGGGAGGGAAGCCTTCAGCAGACAGAACCTTTTGGCAGCGACAGCTGGGTTGGGAACCCATCAAGAAAGGTTTCACGGTCTCCCAGCAGATCCCCTTAGGCTGGTGAGTTAAGGTCCTTGGTACAGATGTCCTGCAGTGGGAAATTCGAAAGCCCCAATAAACCCCTCCTGATTAACTGGTTCTTCCAGGTCAGGGGGCATTTTAGTCTTGGGTGCTTTGTGATCCTGTAAGGAGGAGGGGCACATGGGAAATACAGAGGTTCTGCTTGTATCTGACACCTAAGAGTAAGAAATCAGGCTAATTATCTCTCTCTCCTTCCTTCCTTCCACGTAGAATGAAAGCAAACAACTGTGTGATCAAGGAAGATGCCCTCCCTCCCCTCCCTCCTTCCTTTTGTCTCTTTCTTTCCTATTTTCTTTCTTCCTTCCTTCCTCCCTCCCTTCCTTCCTTCTCTCCTTCCTTCCTTCCTTCCTCTCTTTCTTCGTTTTTCAACTGGTTGCTATGGTGTCATGTAGGGAGGACCCATTTGCAACGCTGAGTGCTTTGTACCAGGAGGCGACTGTCAGTCCTCAATTAATTATTCATGTTTCCATTAGGAAAAATAATGAGAAACAGTTGAAATGACAGGTCCCTAAAATTACTGGAAACCCTAAAATATTCATTTATTCTTGGATTAGCAAACTTTTTAAGGTAGAGGGAGGACTAATTTTGAAGACAGATCTCAGTTTGAATCCTAGCAGCCACTTACCAGCTATTTCTGTTGTGGTGTGACATTCACTTTACCTCTTTGAGTATCAGTTTTCCCACCTGTAAAATGGGAATAATTAATGATACCTGCCTCTTAGGAATGCCTAAAGATTACAGATAATGAAGCTAAAGCACTTAATACAGTACCAAGTACAGCAATGCTTGGCTTAGAGTAGCTGTTCAATAAATAGTATCTTTTAATGATAGGGAAGCTGAAATGGACAAAATACTCTTCTGGTGAGGTTTAACTCAGTTTACAGCCAATCATCCTGTTGGTCTTGAATGATGTTTTTCTGCTCTTGGGTAGAGAACTTTTGAGTGTTTAGAAATGGAATTGCCAAGCTGCAAATGGACAGGTTATCTCTATGTAGAATGTGTTCGTCGTAGTTGTTTATTTTGATGGCATTATGTTGCATTTACCAAATGTGTCTCTGTTCATAGATTCATATTTTCAGTTTTGTGTTTTTGTTTTTGTTTTTTTTTCGGTACGCGGGTCTCTCACTGTTGTGGCCTCTCCCGTTGCGGAGCACAGGCTCCAGACGCACAGGCTCAGCGGCCATGGCTCACGGGCCCAGCCGCTCCGCTGCATGTGGGATCTTCCCGGACCGGGGCATGAACCCGCGTCCCCTGCATCGGCAGGCGGACTCTCAACCACTGCGCCACCAGGGAAGCCCAGTTTTTGTTACTTTATTGGGTGTTTTTAGCCAATAAAAAAGGCTTCAAGTCTATGAAGTGGCTCTGGTCCTGGGGAACACTAACCCTATGTTTTAGTACATTTGTTGGGGAACAGAGAAATTACACCTTATCCTAAAGCTCACGCAAACATTTGAGTAGCAGCCTGGTTCACAAGCAACTGAGTTCAGGAAAGAACAAATGACAATAAACCTCCTCATGTTACATGATTTGGCATACATGATTCTATGACTTCTTTGTCCCTAAATAATTGGAGTCGAATCAAAAGAGATAATGCATGTGAAAGCATTTTGAAAACTAAAGTTTTCATTGTAATGCATCATTATTATTCTAATTACCACTAATATGAAGAACCTAATATAGCATGAACCAATTATCAAGATAAGAGTATTTCTGAAGTTGTGAACACTGGGTACCCGTTTGGTATTTGGTTTTATACTGTTTTGCTTTGTTCTCTAATTGTTTCATGCATTTTAATCTTCCCCCTCTACCCCAAGTAAATTATAAGCATCTGTAGAAGCATTGAGTCATTCAGTACAACTCATTATTTCAAAATGATTTACTGAATGCTTACCATGTGCCAGGCACAGAGCTGAGTACTCTAGCCAAATCGGTGAATAAGATGCTTTTCCTACCCTCAATGAGCTTTCTCCCCGATGGAGAATACAATCAAGGCATGTCTAGAAGACAGGGTGCTGAGTGCCCTGGCTTGGGGATTTCAGAGCAGGAAGGGTGGGCCAGGGCTGGAAGGATGAGGCTGCAGTTAATCAGGTGAAAAAAAAATGAGAGCAGCTCCAAGTGGTAAAAGTGGCATGTGGAAAGGCTCTGATGTGTGTGTGTGTGCATGTGTGTGTGTGTGTGTATGAGAGGAGAGAGAAAACACACGATACATCTGTGAAGCTGCAATAATTCGCTCTGGCAGATATAATAAGTGGAGGTAGGGGCACTGTTGGAGATGAGGCTAAAGAAGTTTCAATCATCTGTTACTGCACAACAAGACACCCCAAAACTATGTGCTAGAAACAAAAAGCCACTGAGTTGCTCATGATTCCCCAGCTGGGTCAGGGTCTGAGGGAAGGTTTGGCTCCGCTTCAGTTGGTGTTGGTCAGTGTTTGGTCTGCATGTTCTAGGACTTTATATAAATGGAATCATACAGTATGTATTCTTTTTCAGTCTGGCTTATTTAACTCAGCATACTTATTTTGAGATTCATCCAAGTTGTTGCATGTATCAGTAGTTCATTTTTATTACTGAGTGGTATTCCACTGTATGGGTACAACGATTTGTTTGTTCGTTCACTTGTTGATGGATATATAGGTTGTTTGCAATTTTTGGATATTACTAATAAGGCTGCTACAAACATTCATGTAAAAGAAGGCATAGAGCATCACTCCTGTCACATTCTATTTGTCAGACAGGTTAGAGGGCCCTCCCAGAGTCAAGGTAGAGGGCAGTAAACTTCAGGACGAGCAGGATGCTCTACAGGGACAGGAGGAATGGTTAGTGCCTCTGGCTGCAGACAGTCTATAGAGCAATGAGTACGCCATGCCATGGAGAGCTTGGCTTTATCCAGAAGCTTGTGGTTTAACCACTAAAGGAGCTTCTGACTAGGGAAAAATAAAGAGGTCATGTATTTTTCAGAAAGCTGACTCCTGAAAGCAATTTGGAGCATGGATTGGAGAAGATGGGGCCAGCAGCAGAGAGGCTGGTTAAGAGCTGATAGCATGGTGTAGGGAGAAATAATGATTGCCTAGACTAGGATGATGGTAGTCAGTATGGTAGGGGAGAAAAGGGAGAGACTCATTCATTTATGCATTCAACCAACATTTATTAAATGACTCCTACATGCAGGTATGTTGAGAATGCAGCAAGAAACGAAACAACTCCCTCCCACAATTTATTGTCCTCCTGGAGTTGAGATTGGAGTGGGGGGAAACAGAAACAAGTCAAGTATGTGAAACATGTTTTAAGGAAAAAATATAAAGGAGGGAAGGGAGGGAGGACATATTAAGGAATATGTGTTCATTTATGGTAAGGTACCCAGAGAATGGTTTACCAAATGAGGAGCTAAAGGACATGGGACCTCTAGGGGAAGAATATTCCAGGACAGTGGAAGAGCAAGGACAAAGGCCTTGCATTAATGTCTTGGGGTTACTGCAACAAAGTGCCATGAACCGGGTGGCTTAAACAATGGAAATTTATTGTCTCTCAATTCTGGAGGCAAGAAGTCTGAGATCCAGGTGTTTGTAGGGTTGGTTCCTTCCAAGAGCCATGAGGAAAAGATCTATTCCAGGCCTCTCTCCTAGCTTCTGGTGCTTTTCTGGCAATCTTTGGGATTCTTTGGCTTATAGACACATCACTTAAGTCTGTCCCTTCATCTTCACATGGTTTCCTGGTACGCATATTGCTGTGTCCAAATGTCCTCTTTTATAAAGACACCAGTCTTAGTGGATTAAGACCCACCATATGACCTCATTTAAACTTGATTACCTCTGTAAAGACCCTATTTCCAAATAAGGTCATAGTCTGAGGTACTGGGAGTTAGGACGCCAACATATATTTTTGGGGGGAGACACAATTCAACCTATAACAGGCCCCAAAGCATGAGTAGGTCAGACAGAGGAACTCTAAGGAGACCGTGTGAACAGAGGAATGAAGGAATCCTAGGAGATGAGGTCAGAGAGATAACAGGGCCCAGATCAAGTAGGGCCTTTAGGTTTATAGGAAGAGTGTCAGCTTTTCCTCTGTGTGAAACAGGAAGCTATGGGAGTGTTAGGGCAAAGGAACAAGAGAACCCGCCTTGTTTTTCTAGGTTTGCAATAGCTAATATGTTAGGAATAGACTGAAAGGGCAAGGGAAAATGAAAAGACAGAAGAGGACTCAGTAATCTGAGGGATTGAGATAATGGTAGTAGGACCAGAGGAACAACAGTAGAATTGGTGAGAAATGGTCAGATTCTGGATCTAAGGATTCCCTGATGAATCAGATGAGGGACTGGGCATCGAGGATGATTGCAAGGTTCGGAGCCTGAGCAATGGCTGGCTGGAGTTGTCATAAACTCCAGGTTTACAGTTATATATCAAGAGCTCAGTTGCAGACGTGTGAAGTTTGAGATGTGGCTTGAATATCCAAGTGGAGAAGTCAAGTACATCGTTGGATATGCAAATCTGTAGTTCCAGAAGCAGTTTGGGCTGGAGATAGAAATTCGGAAGTCATCAGTACATGAATCATACTTTAAAACATTAAACACGGTGGTGTCTTTAGCAGTCAGTTACCTTCTCTGAGTGTTTTTTTTTAATTTATTTTTTTATACATTCTCTGAGTTTTTTATGCAAGATAAGAATCATAACCCTTCACTCACACCATGACAGTGAGGATCAACTGAAATCCAAATATGAGGGATTAGTATAAAGGCTTCAGTAAATGCCCATTATATGAGGTGGTTTTAAACTAGCGAAATCTTCCCCGATGTTCATAGCAGCACTGTTTACCATAGCCAGGACATGGAAGCAACCCAGATGTCCATCAACAGACGAATGGATAAAGAAGATGTGGTACGTATATACAATGGAATATTACTCAGCCATGAAAAGGAACGAAATTGGGTCATTTGTAGAGAGGTGGATGGACTGAGAGAGTGTCAAACAGAGTGAAGTAAGTCAGAAAGAGAAAAACAAATATATATTAATGCATATATGTGGAATCTAGAAAAATGGTATAGATGACCTTATTTGCAAAGCAGAAATAGAAAAACAGATGTAGAGAACAAACGTATGGATACCAAGGGGAAAAGGGGGTGAGGATGGGAGGAATTTCGAGATTGGGATTGACATATATACACTATTGATACTATGTATAAAATAGACAACTAATGAGAACATACGGTATAGCATAGGGAACTCTACTCAATGCTCTGTGGTGACCTAAATGGGAAGGAAATCCAATAGAGGGGATATATGTATATGTATAGCTGATTCAGCTTGCTGTACGGTAGAAAAGAACACAGCATGTAAAGCAAGGATACTCCAATAAAAATTAATTTAAAAAAAACCAAAACAGGGCTTCCCTGGTGGCGCAGTGGTTGCGCGTCCGCCTGCCGATGCAGGGGAACCCGGTTCGCGCCCCGGTCTGGGAAGGATCCCATATGCCGCGGAGCGGCTGGGCCCGTGAGCCGTGGCCGCTGAGCCTGCGCGTCCGGAGCCTGTGCTCCGCAACGGGAGAGGCCACAACAGAGGGAGGCCCGCATACCACACACAAAAAAAAAAAAACCAAAACAAAGTAAAATAAATTAGTGAAATCTTGGTGACTGCCTTCTGAATTTTTGTCTCTTGCTGTTCCCTCCTAATGGCTGGGTGTTGTTCCCAAGTGCCTTGAGCTATTTATATTATTTCCAAAGGAAAGCCCATGCCTCCTGCAGATGGATATAGCAGCCTCATAATACTTGCCTATATCCAAGGTTCAGAAGTGGTTCAGAGAAGGTCCGCGGCGGCGTGCAGAGGGTTAATCCTGCACCGGTGGGGATGAACAAACCAGGAGCCCAGCTAAATCTCGATACCGTAGGCTGCCTTAGGGATCATCATGTACTAAAGCCCAAGATTAAAAAGCCTGACAAAGATTATTGACGGTTTACCTTTTAATGAGCAGCTGGGATTGATTCTGTTCTCCTCTGGGATGGCTTTCTCTGTCCTGCCTGCACCCGAGAGGTTATGGGGAACGTCAACAACCACAAAAGACACATCTCTCCAATTTGAGTGATTGCAAGGATCTGCTTTCTAGCAAATAAAGTTTCTATGAGTGAGAAATAGCTCACCGCTTTCAAAATAGATATATTTAGAATTGCTATGATTATCCTGATTATTATTAGGTATTCCTGGTACACTGGATTATTTTCAAAGAGGCTGGTTGCCTCTAATTGAATATTGCATGCAGTTTCCCTCTGGGTGGGTCAGCAGTGTTAACTCTTAATCATCCAAGGCAATTAAATGCACATGGTTCTGGCCTGGGTACCAAAGGCTGCTGAATTGTTAACATAGTTGTAATGGTAGAGCCAGGTGTCAGGATGCTGTTCAGGAGGAAGAAGCTGGCAGCCAGTTGTGTGAGCTTTTGCACATCTGTTTTGAGAAAGGGAAATCATACCTCTGCAGATGGCAATAGACAACAGTCCTGGAGATACTGACCTGCAGGCATCTCCCAGTGAGCTGCTCTCTGGATCTAATTCCTCCCTTTGCATGGGGCCAGAGCTCCATCTGAGCCTCTGAGTACTTTGTTGAGCTTAGAATAAGGCCTTAGGTCACCTTTGGGGTGCAAATGATAGTTACTGGAAGTAGTCTACCGTAGGAAGAACAAAAGAGGAAAATTAGGAATTTTGAGATAATCTTTTGGACAATTGGAGTATGTTGTGACCCTGAAAAAACCAACAATTAAGTCTGTACTGGCTTTACAAACTTGAATCTCCCAGCATTCCTCATCTTCATCCTGGCACCCCCATTCCTGATCCATTGTAGAAATGAGATGTGGCTATCTGTAATACATGTTTCATGATAATTATTTTCTGCGATCTCGAACCAACTAGGATAATGTTTCAGACTTTTTACTGGGACCCAATAAAAAAAGAAGAAATATTAAAATTTTACATTTTGACTCAGTACATATGCACATAACCAAATCAAAGTTTCATAGAATGATAATTACCTTTTTTTCTTGTTTAACATGCAGTGCACTCTGACAGAATCTGTCTTGTACCTTTTTTTAAAGCTTTGGCCGTGACAACTTGATTTCATAGCCTACTAATGAATTGTAATGCATAGTTTGAAAAAAAAAAACTGAGCTAATGGAAGAAGCAAAGAGGTCTCTGACCTTTGAGTCTTAAGAATCAATGAAGATGTGGATGGAGAAGCCTGCCTCAAGAAAAAATAGAGCCAAGACAAGTAGAGACACATAAGGCCCTTTTTCTGTAGGCTTTTCCAAGATCTAGTGCTAGTCCAGGGACCAAGTCTAATGCACTAAAACTGACATTGAAGGGGTTACAGGATTTCACTGTGGGCTCTTAATTTTGGCCAGACTCTGTTTTCTGTGATCTTGATCTTCCCGGATCATCTAACAACTGTTTAAATCCTAGAGCTGGTATCAGAGAGTGCTGGATATTTCTTGTTTGCCCCTCCAGAGCTGCAGTCTACCTTTCCCCCCTGCTCCGTACCAGGGAGATTGCATCAACTGACATTGTCTGCCCTCTGGCTTCTGTTGGGTTTCTCTACTGATAGGTACAAGCAGGGGAAAGGAAAGTAGGAGAAAGAGATCAGAACCTTTCTTTCACCAGCTCCCTCCTTCCCAAGCTACAGGTTGATACTTGCTGTGTTTTCTTGGCCTAAGGCCCCAGCTCACTCCTAGAGTTATGGCCACTGCTGCAATCCTTTCTCTAGGTTATACCAACTGCTACCTTCCTTTGTCCTTGAGGATTATGGGTGCAGTTCAGTACTATTTACAAGGACTAGTGTAGCACCCTGGTAACTTGTACCTTCTTTACACTCTCCTTAACCATCCGTCTGTGCCATCAGTTTCATGAAGGGTCCAGTGGTGGGCAACTTAGGCATTCCTTTAAGGAAGGATGTACTGCCTGGCTGTGTGGAGTGAGGTCAGCAGGCAACCTCCAGCTGTCAGCTCCTGCCTCAGCTGCAGAGACCATCTTGTCAGGTCATGCTTTTCCTGGCAGCCTCATCTGGTGCCTGAGAGAAGCAAGGAGGAAGGCAGAAAAAGACCAGGCACCTGGGCAGACAGTATTCGCTCTAGAGCTCCGGCCGGGGTGGATAGGCTTTGCGGAGACCGCTCAGAGTTCAGCTTTTTCCTCTGCCCAGTCCTGCTCTTTCCCCTTCCTTTTTAGCTCTTGTTCTCTATTTAAAATCTTATATCCTAACTGGGTCTCTGCATCTTCCTCCAGAAAACCCCACCTGTAGCAGGAAGCTAACTGACACTCAGGGTTAGAGAGGGCCTGTTTTAGAAGTAGAGATGTCTCCTTATTGGTCTTTAACACATACACACTACTATATATAAAATAGATAATCAACAAGGACCTACTGTATGGCACAGGGAACTCTACTCAATATTCTATAATAACCTAAATAGGAAAAGAATTTGAAAAAGAATAGATATATGTACATGTATAACTGAATCACTTTGCTGTACACCTGAAAGTAACACACATTGTAAATCAACTCTACTTCAATATAAAATTGAAACAAAAAAATTTTTTTAAAGAACAATAACAAAATAAGTAACAGCCTCACCCAACGGTCCTGTCTGGTCTCCTAAACTTAAACTTCAAGTAGAGAAAGGTGCACTCTGAGTTGGAGACTCCTCCTTAGGGATGGGTGTGTCTTTCAGTGAGTGTTTCAATGTTAAAATGTTTACTGTTTTCCCACCGTGGCCTGATTTCTGCTAGAAACCACATCTCCCCAGCTTTGTTCAAGAGTGAATTCACGGAATCGATTCCAATCATTATCTGAGCTAGAAAGGTCTGCACCACAATAGTCTCCACTTGTGACAAGTGGGAAACACTCTAGGAATATTCCATAGACCCCCATTCTGAGGAGAAAGAGCACCTTCTCCTGGGTACATCAGACACAGGGACTTACCCGAGTGATGCAGCTGCTTTATCTTGCTTATCACAGAGGCTTAGCACAGTTAAAGAGAAGAACACAGCTGTGAATGACTTTATCCAATTTCCTTCCCTAAAAGTACATTCCAAATATATTTTCCATCTTTTTCATGACACTACAGTATATTCCACGGGGTTTGTGAATTTCCCCTTTGTGAAAAGGAAAGGCTGGGGAAAAGGGGAGGCTCTGGGTCTCCAACCCCTCTCCCTGCCCCTCAGTCCTCCCGAATTCAGCCAAGCACCTCCACCTTCATTTTCTATAATAGCTATGGCTAACCCAGTCCATCATCTTATAGATGAGAAATCAAAAGTACAGATAAGACAAGGAACTTGTTCAAGGTCTCTCAACAATTCATATCAGAGCCAGGAATAAATGCAGCTCTCTTTGTTCTCTCCATTCCTTATAGTCCAGTCTGATATTTTCTTATAGATTTACTCATCAAAAGATGACAGTGTATTCAGACACAAATGAGTAGAAGGTGGAGAGGAATGCCATGTCTTGGTGATAGAGGGAGTGAGGGGTTGTGTTTTGATGATACATTTGGAATCTTCTGAGCCTATTTAAAATCATATGCTAGAATTACCACTTTATCTGTAGGAATATGATTTATTCTCCTTTGGAGTTCCAGCATCAATTTCAGGCCTGGCATAGAATATGTTCTCAGTAAATGCTTGTCTGTGGATGGATAAATGAATGAATAAATGAATTTGTAAAAATCCCTAATACCAGCAGCTCCAAGCTAGGGCAGTCACATCCAATGTCCTATTGATACTTTAAGTGTGCTTCTTGTCTCAGCTGACGTTTGATATTTCAGGGGGGCAGCAGGAAAAAAGTCAAATTATACTACTAGCAGGTTACTGGGTCTGATGAGAAGGGGTTGGGTGGGGATGAAAATTAGACGTAGGTTGCCATTAAAGCAAGTGATCATGCGGTGTGATAGATTTCTCTGTGGGACTGTAGCTTACGTCCCAGTTACCTTCTGGTGACAAATGAACCCGCTGAGTAATTCATTTTGACTCTTGGAACTTTCATCTTCTGTGTTTCCATCGCATGGGGAAGGTATATGACAAATGTCTAGCTTTAATTTTAGTGCTTGGGAACCCAAGTGGCACAATTAGCAGATCAAGAGTGATGACAGAATATTAACATGAAGAGTTCGTGTGAAGCTGAATTTTTACTGAGAATGCTCAAACTTGGACCCTTGTAAGCAATGTGGAACTCTGAACGGCCTCAGTCATCTAGACCTTGGGATATTTTCTTCTCTAACTTTATCCTGATACTTGCCATTCAAAAGGCCTCTGAGTCCTGCTGATGGTATCTCTAACATATCTCTTAAATTCCTCCCTTTCGGGCTTCCCTGGTGGTGCAGTG